>NC_090446.1:1126091212-1126394243 GCF_031143425.1 Pleurodeles waltl | reverse complement strand
TACAGGAGACAAGAAGAAAGAGGAGGTGCATTTATACCCTTCCAGATTTGGAATATTCAAGAACATACTCCCCTTCAAGGGACACACCAGGTTCTCCTTCGCCAGTGCCATCTCTGTCTCCTCAACCACCTCCTCCTCCACTGCCTCCCTCCGCCTCCACCAGCACCAGTTGTTCCCGCACCCAGGCTCACATCTCGGTCTAGATCTTGCCATCATTCTAGGCGCCACCATCACAGCTCAAGGCACTCCATCATCCATGCGCTCCTGTCATCATGACTATTCTCAACGATCTCGGTCCAGACACACTACGGAAACATCATCCACTTCTACAGGACGATACTCTCCAACTCTTTCAGACTCCCCACCTCTATGCATATCACTGGTGGATAATATCACCACTTTCCAGGAAGGCTTCCTGAGGGAAGCTGCAAAACCTAACATTGCGATGTCAACTCCAGCACCATTGGCATCAATAATATTTGAAATCCTTCAACACAGGTTGGCATCAAGACCTTTGCTGCCACTAGTGCCAGGACTATTAGAACCAGTTATGGACCTTTTCTTGACCTCTTCAAGCTAGCTCCATCTAGGCTTCAGAAAAAAAATACTGTCCTCTGGAGCAAGATCGTGCCTTTCTCCCTACAGACCCGACACCAGACTCTGTCATTGTAGTAACGGCAAAGAAACACCATGCCACTACTCCCACTTCAACAGTTCCTCCTGCTAAAGAAAGTCAGAGGTTAGACTCAGTGGGTTGGAAGGTTTTCAGTGCGACGCCAACTGCGATGAAAGTGGCCAGAACAACCGCCTTTTAGGCAGGTATGACAAGGCTCTATGGCACTCTATGCAAAGGTTTGTTGACCATCTCACACGAGAGAAACAGGAAGTCTTAGTGTAAATCCTCAATGAGGGATTACTGGTTTCTAATCTAATCAAATAATTAGTGCTGCTGCAAATTCTTCCCTACTAGCGTCATATGAGTACTGCCACGGGCTCGCTCTCCAGAGACACTCTTGGCTTCGCCTTACCTCCCGCAAGCAGATTATTAAATCTGCCATACTCTGGTACCACTCAATTCGGAAGCCACACTGATGATGAGATGGGAGAATGAAAGTGGAAATGGAGACTCTGAAGGCAGTTGGCTTAGAAAGACCCAGAGAGCAAAGAAAATCATTCCCACCCTACCAATGCCTTAGTGTTCAAACCCCCCAATGGGAACACAAACAAGGTAGCGGACATCATCAGCACCAGCGAACTTACCCACTATACCAAAGGAGGCAGACCAAGGTTTGATCCACCCAGCATCCTGGTCTAGGAGGCAAGTAACCAGTTGCGTCAAAAAAGACAGCTACCCACTCATAACAAAAGACGCCTGGGTTCTGAATATTGTACAAAATGGATATTTTCTCAGGTTCACCAGTTCTCCACCGTCCATCCCGCCGAAACCATCCAGTTTCCAACTTCCGCTGTTATGGTTGGACGTCAGTATCCTCTTTCAAGAGCAAGAGGTGGAACAACAACATCGAGGGCAGGCATTTATTTGAGGTACTTTCTGGCAAAAAAGAAACACAAGAACAAATTCAGTCCTATACTCGACCTCAAAAGAGCCAAGTGGAATCGGCGAGAAATGTTACGGATGCTGTCATTACACCAGATCTGTTCCCAATTACACCAGGGGGATTGGCTTTGCTCCATCAACTGTCAAGACGCATATTTATATATTCCAATCACCAAAAGGCATCGCAAGTTCTTAAGGTTCCTAGTGGGGCCAGACCACTATCAATACTGAGTAGTTCCGTTTGGTCTCAAGTCAGCACCCAGAACTTTCGCCCAACTGCATGGCAGTAGTGGCTGCCCATCTCAGGAAACAAAATATTTGTCTACCCATACATAGATAATTGGCTAATCAAGGTGTCAACATCTCAAGAAGCTCAGCTTCACTACAATTTGACTTGCAGTCTCCTTAAAAAGGTAGGCCTTCATGTCACCATCACAAAATCAGCACCTGTCCAGTTCAAACCTTAAATTATCTGTGAGACACTTTCGACACAATATAGACCAAAGTGTGTCCTTTGGAGGATAGATGTTTATCGATCTCTCAGAAGTGTCACTCTCTCATGACAGCTTCCCGTCCAACGGTGAGAACAGTATCCTCTCTCCTTGGCTTGATGGCCTCCTGTATCTTCTCACACAATTGCTAGTCTCCATTCTGCAGAAATGTTTTGAGGACCAGTGGGACCAACTAACAGGCAATTGGGAATACAGGATAATACTATCCCGTCATGCGAAGCTGTCCCTGAAATGGTGGTGTTCTCCAAAGAACCTTCTTCAATGGATGCCTTTCTTCAGGAGGTTCCCCATCAAACAGTAGTGACAGATGCCTCACTGCTGGGATTGGAAGCCCACATGGATCACTTCCAAATCCAGAGCAAATGGTCAGAAAGAGAGACGACATACAATATCAATCTCCTGGAGCTACGCGCAGTCCATCTAGTGCTAAAGGTGTTTCAACCGTCGTTCAGATTCCACTCCCTGCTTGTTAAAATGGACAATACAAACACCATGCACTACCTCAACAGGCAGTGATGGACGAGGTCCAGGCCCCTATCACACGAGGCCCAGGCAATCTGGAAATGGGTCATTGCCAGGGATCTAACAATCACCGCAACTCACCTTACAGGTGTGCCAAATGTGCAGGCAGACTCTCAGCAGGATTCTACAAGAACACCATGAGTGGGTCTTACACGACGATGCCGTCCACAACATCTTTCAACTGTGGGGCACCCCACCCATCAACTGGAGTTACAGGTAAGAAACTATTCCTTCTCTCGTAGGTGATTTCCATTTATAGTCATAAGCACTGAATAGAGTAGCAAGCCATCCCTACTTAAATGAATGGTACATTTTGTTTTATGCGGAAAGAATGAAAATAACGGCAAATCTAAGTGTAAAACGGCTAAGGATTGATTAGGCCACTACTGCAATGATGTTCCCTCTAGGGCCCTCAGACTACTTTTGCTTCTAACACTGTCTGGTGTGTTCTCCTACCATTTACACTCTACAAGAGAAATTGTTTCTAACACTGTTGGGTGTGCTCTCCTACCATCTGCACTCTACAAGGGCTATTTTACCATTGGTCAAGCCTATGTTATATGTGTGTTTCTCAGAAAGGCTTGCCGCTACCCACCCCTCTCTGTAGTTGGTCTTGTTGGTCACCACAGTCATGTCTTCTTTGATCACTCATGCTGTTTCCTTTCTTTCATAGTACCTGGGTGACAGAGTTTCTGAGAAGGTGAAATCCAAAGTGGTGGAGCTACTTTACAGCTGGACACTGGCCTTGCCAGAGGAGTCCAAAATAAAAGATGCCTATCAGATGCTGAAGAGACAAGGTGAGACCATCTTCCGTCAGGCATTTCTATGCTGTTGCCCATTGATCTCTGTGTAAACACCCTCTATCATTGCCCATCTACCTCACAAAGTTAACCTTTCTGTTTTTCACCACTTATCTCTAACTTTGGTTCCCTTAAATTGACCCCTCTGTCTTTGACCAGCCCTTCATACTGTTAACCCTTTTTATGCCCCATTTTTATAATTGATCATTTATACCTCCGTAGTCTGACATTAATCTCTCTGCGGGTCATCTTAATTGTCCCTCCTCATTGACTTCCTGTCCTTTATCGTCTTTCCTTTCCCTTCATCACTGACCATAGTTCCCTGAATCCTGTCCTCTTATTGTTCTCTCTTTTTATTGATGATCTGTTCCGAACTGTTACTCTCTTACTTGCCCATTGATATTGACCGTTTATCCTTTACAAAGGACCAGACGAGACATTGCTTATTTGTGATCTGTTATGAATGTTTATGTACGACAACTGAAAGGAAGAAACATAATGTACCTACACTGTGCCTTATGACAAATTCAGAAAAAGTCTGAGTATAAAACTACAAGATATTCTTGGTAATGATAGTTCAGGAGTTGTGTTCCAAACCTGTCCAAGTACAGTTAATGCTGCATCTTTAGCTCCATTTACTATCATTTTATTTGGTAAATAGCAACTTAGCAATGTATTACATGAGTATGATTTGCATTCAGTTAGTTAATGTGTTATTTCCTCAAAGGTCTCACCTTTGGGGAAAAAATTATGATCCAGTACTAAGAAGTCAATGTACCCTCATTGAAGAGTGTAAAACTACCCCAGAACTGTGAAAACAATTTTGTATATGCATGTTTAAATATTTTATAGTTGTTGTTGCTGTTCACCTTTTTTAGTTAAAATAGGTTAGAAAAGCTTGAGTTCCTAATTTCTCAATAAATCCAACCATGTGTTGGATTTATTGTACAATGCACACAGAGGGCATCTTAGAGATGCCCCATGTGTTTTGCCCAACCCTTTAGTGTAAGGCTGACCAGTCTGTGCCAGCCTGCCACTAACAGATGAGTTTCTGACTCCATGGGGTGAGAGCCTTTGTGCTCTCTGGGGTCAGAATCAAAGCCTGCTCTGGGAGGAGGTGCTTCACACCTCTACCCTGCAGTAACTGTAAGACTTGGCTATGATCCTCAAAGGCCTCCTGTTACAGTGCCCCAGGCAGTGGAGATGCCACACCCCCAAGCCCCACTTTTGATGGCAGGTCCTGCTGGAAAATTAGGAAAAACAAGGAGGAGTGACCACTTCATCTGGGACTACCCCTAAGGTGTCCAGAGCTGAAGTGCCCCCCCCCCCTTGCAGAATCCTCCATCTTGGCTTGGAGGAGGGGACACAGGGAGGGTGTAGCCACCCTCAGTTACAGTAGCCATTGCCTACTGCCCTCTGACCCTAGTATTTGGGGGTACCCCTGAATCTTACTCACCAGAATAAATAAGGAAGAAGGACTGCCAAACCAAGCCCCCGCAGTGAAGACGACAGACGACAACTGATTTGGTCTCAGTCCTACCGGCCTGTCTGTAGATTCCAAGACCCCTGCTCCAAGAACGCGACACATCCTGCAGGACCAGCAACTGCTACAAATCCCCAGAGGACTGCCTGCCCAGAAGGGGACCAAGAACTCCCGAGGACAGTGGCCCTGTCCAGAAGAAACCTCCAAAAAATACTCCAAAACTGTCCTAGATCAGCAAGCCCTGCCCACTCTAAGCCTACAGCCTGAGTCCATGTGGCCCCTCAGTCCAGAAAAGGTCACCAGGCGATTCTGACCTCTTCACCCTGGGTTGACCCCTCCTGGCCAACACGACGCCTGCAGCCTGAATCCAGAGGACTCTGTTGACCACGAGCGGATCTGACGAAGATACCCGACACCCAAGGAAAACCCTGCACCCGCGGCCCCCTGGCCTTGGGGAATCTGACCGACGGTCCAGCAACATCCAGCAGGCACCTCCCCTACCTGTCCAGCCTTACGTTTCCCAAAAGCGACCCCCTGGACTGAGCCTGCAGCATCTTTTGTGACCCCGGGGTTGGCCCTCATATTCAAAAGCATTGAGCGTCCCAGCTCTGTGTTTGCACCCTGCACCTGGCTGCCGCTGAGGGTGTGTGTTTGGTGTGAGCCTGTTGGCCCCCCAGTGCTGACCTGAACCCCTCAGGCCTGTGCCCTGGAACCACGGCTACTTACCTGCAATCTGCTTTCTACCAAGGACCCCCAGTCCTCATAGGATTCCATCATAAACCCAACATCAACTTTGACCTCTGCACCCAGCCGCCCCGGTGTTGCTGGTGGTGCACTTTTAGGGTCAGCCTAAACTCTGACCTGTGGGCATCCTAACCCCGGAAGACTGGAATCGCCAGTCATGTTTCTCACCTGTTAACTGTGCTAACACTTTCCCCTCAGGACTCTATTGACTCCTATGAAAAATTTCACTGTTTCAAGTTTGGAAAAAGAAAAGTATTACTTACTTCTAAACTGCTTTATCTGCGAAAACCAAACAAAGTACATTGGATACATATGCGTGGTACCTATTGACAACTGTACTTTCCTGCAACAGAGACCTTCTGGTTCTAGACATAAAGTAACAAAGTATATTTTTGCAATATAAAACAATTGGCCTGGAGTTAGTCATTGAGTTTGTGCCTCATTTCTTGACTGTGTGTACAAGAAAGTCTTCTTGATCTTGCTACCCAGTCCTTTTACATTCCAGGTTAACACCTTTAAAGTGTTGCAGTGTGGTGTACTCCCCACAGTGTTATACTTAACTCAAACTGAAGCATATAGTACCCCAGTGCCCCCCCCCCCCCCCACCCACACCCAACCAGCACCCTGCAAAGCAGACTTCGAACTGGCCACCACCCCAAAATGCAGAGTGCCTGTCGCCCCATCATCAACATTTCCGTAATGAACACATGGCTTGAAGATGCCTGTAAAAGAAACAATTAGCCAACAGAACATCCCTTAATATAACAACATCTGTGTTGTTGCCACGCAACCAGTGATGGCAATTGTGCACCATATCTTGCACACTACTATTGTAGCTGTTCCTCGGTGCCAGTGTACAGTCAGGGAAATCATAGGTTACTCATGTCTCACTGTCACCCCTGACCTGCATCCCGCTCCTGGTGTTCCGCCTGCGAGGAGCCTAGGCCACTGGATTGTCATTTCTCTTTTAAGTCACCCTCTCTCCGGTTCTTCGAGGTTCGCCAGTCTTCCAACCAGTCCCATGTCTCCTCTGGCGTCCCAGAGTGCCAGGTCCTGTCCTCAACAGTGACTAGAATCCTGGCTGGAAAAAGCATTGTGTACTCCAGTTCTGCCTCGCGTAGTGCTTTCTTTACCTCTGTGAAGCTGTGCCGCTGCCGTTGGACCTACAGCGTGAAGTCTAGAAAAAAACGGATTGTCGCATTTTCAAAAAGCACATCACCTTTCACCAGGGCCGCCTGTAGAATCACGTCACGATCTCTGGTTTAGCAACCTTACGATGATGGTTCTCAGTGGTGTGTCTGGGTTAGGCGGAGGGATTGGTGCCCCGTGCGCACGTTCGAGTGTAAAGAAGTGGGACAGGCTCTTTGGTTTGAGGTGCTTGGTGATAAGCTCTTCACGGAAGAGCTCCACACTTGCTCCTTCCGCTTTCTTCGCCCCCCCCCCCCCCATCATTTGGATGTTATTGCATCTGGCCCTTCCTTCTTGGTCCTCCAGTTTGGCAGCCATAATTCCATGCTCCTTCACAAGGCGCTTGACCCTCTCTTCGAGGGACTTCGTGGCTGCTTATTGGGAGACAATATTAGTTTCAGCTTTCTCTGACATTGTTCTGACAGTCCGCTCGGAGGAGGGCAAAGTGTATTGTGACAGCGTCCAGTTTCGGTTCTATCGTGCCTTTCAGGTCTTTTATGGCCGCCATTATTTCTTGCAGTGAGGGCTCTCGGCTGGGCGCATCCCCTCTTTTGTGCGAAGCATCCATGCCCCCCCCCCAACCCCCCCCCCCCCCCCCCCCCCCCCACCACCACCACCACACACAACCATTCCACACACCCACTCCAGATGCCGGGGCGGGGATTGCCACTTCACATTTGTTCATCTGGTTGAGTTGAATTGGGTGCGCACCACGGCCCTCTACATGACGAAAAGATCTGCCCCAAGGTGGTCTCTTCAGTTGCCCTCAGATTATTGAGTCAAGTACCACACCAATGTTGTCAGTCTCTTCAGGGCACCACGAATCGCCAGTCAGTATTGCACACAGGGTATGCGTAAGTCCCACATAAAACATGTGCATCCAGGCCCCAACCCCCCCATCAGCCTCCACAAAGAACCTGCCTCCCATATAATTCCCCGCCAGTGGGGCAGTCTCACAGCACCCAGAAGTCTAAGGGTGCAGCTGCACCTTCTATCGGACAAGGCCTTGCCACAGTTACAAATACTATCCGCCCCGAGGCCCAGCACTCTCTTGCAACCTGCAACTGCTTCTCACCCCAGGACCCCTCACCACAAAGATTCTCCAGCACCGCCTACAGGATTCAGGGGTCGCTCCTCCACTGAGGAGATTTCTGGAAACTTAGCCCTAGGCTGAGTGTCTTCTCCCTGCTCCCAGCATGCCCCACTCTCGGGAACCGGGCCAGCTAAACTTGCACGGGCCCGACTCTTCACTGCATCCTAAGCCAGGCTCGGAGTAAATTGCCTGATTCCCGGCCTGCCACCGTTGCCCCAGGTAATATGGAATGCAGGGGAGCGGGGACGTAGGAGGCCTCAGTTAGGCGGGAGCACTGGGCCTGGAGGATAAGCTGGCCCCCACCTCACCCCCGCAACAACGGAGAGGAATGAGAGTCCCGAGGGCTTCACCCCTGCCCATGCTGCCAGACTCTCAATTGTCAGTCCCTGTTGTGCGGCTACCACCGCTCTGCCACATGCTTCTTGGGCCCTATTAAGCCGCTCCTATTGCGGCTGTATATTTCAGATTTACGGGGCCCCGAGCGTCCACTGCTGCTCCCCTAGCCTCAGGGTTCCCTGCCAGGGCTGCGGTCTTGGATAAGTAGACGTACGGGGATGGTATTTTTCACGGCGTCAAAGCCAACCTAATGTGCGGCCGTCTTCGTTGGCTCTAAGCCACACAAGCCACACCCCTACACTGGCAGCTTTCAGCAGCTCTACAGGTCCCTTATGTTATTTCTTATTTTTATAGTCCTCAGCGCGTAGTTTTACAGTTACCACATTAAAGGCAAGAATAAATATTTCCCCCTTTTCATATTCTTTTCATTCTTTTAGCAGATGAAAAGTTCAGGAGAAAACATGGGAGTAGCGTGTTGCCACAGCATGTGCAATTGCTAATTCTGCCAGCAACTCATATTACCGGAAAAAATAGGGAACTAAAGCTTAGGTTTCCGGGGCTCTTACTATCTGAGGTGTTTGATATGGGTCCTCCAGCCTCCACCTACATTATTGTGAGTAGAAAGGCAGTTTGACATCTTTTGATTGCAGAACTCGAAAATCGCTCATAACTTGCTCCCAAAATCCTTGTTACAACAAAAAAATGCACTTTTGTTCCGTCACATGCATACGAAGTATCAGAAATCACAAACGACTATTCCTTACATAGGCACTTTACAGTGGCATAGGCCCCATGAATACATGATCTTTTCTGTACTGGTGTGACTACAAAACACCACGTGTAATAACCTCGCTGTTGAACTCTGGTAGAAATAAAATTGCAATTTACTTTCTTATTTGCAAGTTACATGCAAACATAGTAAACATTACCTACAGTAGATAACTGTTGCAAACATACACCCACTCCCATCTTCAGCAACCAGCTGCCAGCAAGAACTGGGCACAAAGAATCTTCTTACTCCGCATTCCACACCCACCATAAATATGATGAAATTGTTCAAAGAATTGCTTGTGCTCTGTGTTTCTCCCATCCTGGTTTTTCTTCCTTCATCTTGCTGTAAAAGTGGGCGAAGTGTTCTTACCTTGCCCTCCTCCTTGTTGCCATGTATAGCATGGGACTGTGCCGTGTCTTTATGTTGTGTGTGTTCCCATTTCTTCTGGTCCATTGTGAAGGTTGATGTTTGGAATATTGGAATGTTTGGTACATGTTTCATTAGGTATGACTGACAACCCATTGAAAAATGTATGCTGAAAGGGATTGTACTGCTAGTTTTGGTGGGACATCCTTTTATTTTACTACATGTCCTGTAACCTAAGGAATGCAATGTTATTTTATTTCCAAATTACTGAAATAGGAATGTGAGAGATGATTATATTGAACATTCAAGGACCTGGCTGTGAAGAAGGTAAGATGATATTCCAAGATAAAGAGAGTTCTTGTATTCTAGCCTCGAGATAATCAACCCTTGTAGCACAATCTCATGTGGTGGTTCAGGAAAAAAGGAATAATTTTTCTGAGCATTAAAAGCTTATAAAAACGTACCACTGCTACCAGAGAAGAGAAGTAGAGCTTGTGATAAAAAGTAATTCAGAGGTTCCTAATAGAAAAAGAATGGGAAATGGGTAGAGCCAACTTCTGCCAGCCTCCAGGACGATCACCAACAATTATTTAAAAAACATTCATAAGTTCAACGAACACCATCATATTAAAAGCTACAGAACTCCCTCGATAGCCTATCAAAGGGCAGTCTTTTCCCCAGGTGTTTGACTATTCTAAATTAAAATTCCTTACAATTACAGCATCTCAAGTGTAACTGCTGCCTACACCTGTCTACAGTGAAGGAAAACGGTGGGCTCAGAGGCTTAGCATTAGATTAGTTAAAGAGCACCCTAATCCTTTAACAAACGTAGAGGCTTCCACTGCTGTGATGCCTTCTACTGGTAATTGCCTATCTCAGATTTTTCTGGCTCATGAGAGTGGGACCTAGAAACACTGTCTGTGTTTTAATTAATTCTCTGCTGTTTTTCTGTCAGAATTCTTAAACAACTTAATTCAATGGTTTTTGTTCGTACAAAGCAATTTAAAGTTTTCTGTATCTTTTCAAGACTACCTTTAATTTAAAATTTCTGATGGATACAACTACCTGTGGATTCCTCACCTAATGAATACTCCCATTGCGCCAGCATTCGACGGAAATCTTCTTCCTAGCTTCTGCACGTCGACGAGGACGTCACAATTGCCCACGCGACACCATCTGACGTCATACAGGCAATAAGAGGTCCTCGCCGACTTGCCGACGTCAGTTCCCTTTTTTCCATGCCATTCGAAACGGTTATCTTCGAGGGAGCTACTGTTGCTGTATCGACAGTTACAGTGTGTTTTTGGCTGTTTTTACTTTTGAGACATTACAATGTTGCAAAGAAAGTCAGGATTCAAGCCCTGCCGAGAGTGTGGAGGCAAAATGTCGGTAACGGACCTACATTCTGACTGTTTGTGGTGTCTTAGTTCCGACCACGATGTTGACAAGTGCGATTCTTGTCAACATATGAATCCTAAGGCCCTGAAAGAACGGGAGGCCAAACTTTTTCTTGCGAAATCGAAAAAGAAGGAGAAGAGACGTCACCGAAAGTCGTCGTCACCGAAGTCACATCGGCGTCATCGGGACTCTCGGCGTCATCGATAATCTCGCCGCCGGTCGAGTAGGGAGAGGTCTCGATCGAGGTCACCATCGACTCGACGTCGGAAGACTTGGGAAGTTAGTCCCACTGTTTCTCCCCAGCCGACGATGCCGTTACCTTCACCGACTTCACCCATGTCATCGGTCAATCCTCCTTCAGTGTTCGAGGTTCCACAGCCTTAGGTGTTTTCTCCATCTATGCAGACGTTGAGACCGGCATTGATGTCGCCTTCGAACCAGGCACCTCAGTACCCGGCTTTCCCGGCCCCTGGAGCTGATAGTACCGCATTCCTGAATGCAATGTTCTCCATCTTCCAACAGATGGCTCCAGGTGGTGGACCGGCTGGTCCTTCAGGCCCTTTGGCCTTCAACATGGGTGCTCCGGCTCCACTTCGACCGGCACCCTTTATGCCCTTTCTTCCCCTGGGAAACGTGGGCTCGGCGCCGGTATCGGCTCCGGTGGCTTCGGCTCCTACGGCTTTGGCTCCTGCGGCTTCGACGTCTCAGCCAGCGACGCCGACTAGACCTCCTCCGACTCTGGGGCAGTCTTCACTCCGTCTGGCTCCACGTTCGGCGCCGAAGAAATCCATGGTGCCTTTAGACTCGGCGTCTGACGGATCCGAGGATCGGCGTCTGACGGATCCGAGGATCGGCGTCAATCTTCGATGTCCGCTGACGCCATGTCGACGCCGAGGATAGAGGAGAGGCTGCATTCGAGGAGGCTTGCTCTTCGCCTCCTTGAAGAACAGGAATACCGGAGACAAGCTTTGGAGGAAGGGGAGATTGAGGACTCTCGTGAGGGTCTCCATGGACTGGACACTGCTAGTGGTCTGGATACCTCCCCTGAATGGGAGTTGTCATCACCTGGGGAGTAAACAGAGGAGGCAGCTACTTTTCACTCAGTTATTAGAAAGGCGGCTGATTTTCTGGACCTCCCTTTGCCAGTGACTGAGGCCAAGCAGAACATCTTGACGGAAGTGTTGCACCCTGCCTCTACATCTGCAGAACCACTTTTGCCTTTCAATGAAGCACTACTGGACCCCATTATGGAAGTCTGGAAGAAGCCGGTGTCTTCTTCGTCCGTCAATAGATCTGTGGCTCGGAGGTATCGGGTTGCACCGGCTGACCCAGGCTTTCTTTCCAGGCATCCAACACCTGACAGCCTGGTGGTCCAGGCTTCGTGTTCAGCTCGATCTGCTCCTGGGTCCTTTCCAGCTGTACCCTCGGATAGAGACTCCAAAAAGATGGACATGTCATCCAATAAGGTTTTCTCGTCTTGTAGCATGGCTTTGAAGTCCACCAATACTACATGCATCTTAGGGAGATACATTTACACCCTGATGGACGAGATTAATTAGACGCACACAGAGGTTCCTCAGGAATTATTGATCCTGGTCTCTGATGCTCAGGCAGCTGCAACCCAGGTTATTCAATCTGGGTTGGATACATCTGACTCGGTTGCTAGAGCAATGGGCACTGCTGTGGCTACGAGGAGGCAGGCCTGGCTTCGTAGCTCTGGTTTTGCCTCTGATGTGCAATCAACCCTATTAGACCTTCCTTTTGATGGTGACAAGCTTTTCGGCGCCAAGGTGGATTCGGCCTTAGAAAGGTTCAAGGAGAGTAGGGCCACTGCCAAGTCGTTGGGTTTGCAAGCCACTTCTTCTACTACCTCCAGATTTTTTAGGAGGTTTCGAGGATTTGGTCGTGGTTCCTCCTCCTCCTTTCGAGGAAAATTCCAGCAACCCACCTCTGCTCTCTCCTATAGATCTTTCAGAGGGAGGGGTAGGGTCCGTACCAGGGGAGCAACTCAGCAGCACTCTGCCTCTTCCTCATCCTCTGGAGGGGTGCAGCATGGGAAGCAGCCTTAGGCTTCCGCCAATTCCTTCTCACTCCACTCCTGTAGGGGGGAGGTTACTGAATTTTCTCCACAAGTGGGAGGTCATAACAACAGACTCCTGGGTTACCAGCATTGTGAGAAAAGGCTATACCCTACCCTTTCGGGAGTTTCCGCCCCCAATCCCGCCCGCCCCGCCCATCTTATTGCTCAGAAGAACACCTCCTGTTGCTAGCTCAGGAGGTTCAACTCCTCCTTTTAAAGGGCGCGGTGGAGTTGGGTCCAGAGCAGGAAAGGGGTCAAGGTTGTTACTCGAGATACTTCCTGATTCCCAAGAAGGATGGTCGGTTGAGGCAAATCCTGGACCTGAGGATCTTGAATTGGTTTCTCAAACAGGAAAAGTTCAAGATGCTGACCCTAGCTCAGGTGCTTTTGGCGCTGAACAATGGAGATTGGATGGTGTCTGTCGACTTGCAGGATGCTTACTTTCCGATCAGGATACTCAAGTCGCACAGGAAGTATCTCCGGTTTGTGGTGGGGTCGCAGCACTATCAGTTTGCGGTCCTCCCGTTTGGTCTTACTTCAGCACCTCGAGTCTTCACAAAGGTGATGTCGGTGGTTGCAGCGGAGCTCAGAAGGAAGGGGGTAGCAGTATTTCCTTATCTGGACGACTGGTTGATCAAAGCCAAGTCTCCGGAGCTCGTGTTGCATCACCTACAGTCGACAACCCAGTTGTTGTTCGACCTGGGTTTTTCGGTGAACGGGCCCAAATCTCACCTAGAGCACTCTCAGCGCCTCCTGTTCATAGGGGCAGTACTGGATACAACATTGAATCGAGCCTTTCCTCCGCCTCAGCGGATTCAGGACATTCAGGCGTTGGTTCCAATGTTTCGAATTGGAGTGGTTATTCCGGTCCTCAAGGTCCTACGTCTGCTCGGTCTGTTTGCTTCTTGCATACTGTTGGTCACGCATGCTCGCTGGCACATGAGGGCTCTTCAGTGGTGCCTCCGAAGGCAGTGGTCTCAACACAAAGGAGATCTCGATGGTTCGGTAAGGATCTCCAGAGATGCTGCCATGGATTTGAAATGGTGGATTGCGGACGACAATCTTTCTCGAGGAAGGCCGTTCTCGCAAGCTCCACCTGTGGCCACAGTAATAACGGATGCTTTCACTCTAGGGTGGGGAGCTCATCTGGGGGACCTGGAGATCAAAGGTCTTTGGTCTCCAGTAGAACAGATGTTTCATATAAATCTGTTGGAGTTACGGGCTGTACGTCTGGCTCTCAAGGCCTTCCTCCCATCCCTTCGCGGTCAGTCGGTTCAGGTCCTGACGGACAATACTACTGCGATGTGGTATATAAACAAACAGGGAGGGGTAGGGTCGTACCTTCTCTGCAGAGAAGCTCTTCGGCTATGGTCCTGGGAAAAGGACCATCAGATTGGCTTGGTAGCAAATCATCTGGCCGGAGTTTTGAACGTACATGCGGACAGTCTCAGTCGCCATTTCTCGGCTGATCACGAGTGGCGTCTCCATCCGGATCAAGTCCGTCTAATCTTCCAGATGTGGGGGTTTCCTCGGATAGATCTGTTTGCCACTCGGGAGAACTTGCACTGCCCGTTATTCTGCAGCCTCCAGTATCCGGGACAAGGAGCATTGGGGGACGTGTTTCAGATGACCTGGTGCGACCAGTTGCTTTACGCGTTTCCTCCCATACCCTTAATTCCTCGAGTATTGAGGAAAATTCGCCAAGACCGGGCCCAAGTCATCTTAATAGCTCCGGATTGGCCGAGGAGGGTATGGTACACGGACCTTCTCCAACTCTCACTATGCCCTCCGCTCCGTCTCCCTCTCAGGGCAGACCTCCTCTCGCAGTCGCAGGGGCAGGTTTTACACCCCCACCTCCAGAGCCTGCACCTTCATGCCTGGAGATTGAACGGGGCAACCTGAGTTCCCTCCTACTCCTTTCATTATGCCTCAGTGGGATTTAAACTTGGTTCTAACTTTTCTTATGGGGTCCCCTTTTGAGCCTATGCATTCTTGCCCCATGAGATTATTGATCCTAAAGACGTTTTTTCTGGTTGCAATTACTTCTGCAAGGAGAGTGAGTGAGTTGCAAGCTCTATCTGTAAAACCCCCTTATACATCTTTTTATGGGGATAAGGTGGTGTTGAGGACCAAGGCTGCTTTCCTACCGAAGGTTGTTTCACCCTTTCATATGGCCCAGACGATAACTCTTTCCACGTTTTATCCTCTGCCTCATCCTTCAAAGGAAGAAGAGAGACTTCACCGCTTAGATCCAAGGAGGGCGTTAAGCTTTTATATGGATAGAAGGAAGGATTTCAGGCTGGAGGATCAGCTCTTCATCGGGTACGTGGGAAAGAGGAGAGGAAAGGCAGTCCACAAGAGAACACTCTCCAGGTGGGTTGTTCTTTGCATTAAAATGTGTTACTCTTTAGCAAAGAAAGAACCCCCTGATGGCATAAGAGCTCATTCCACCAGAGCTAAGTCGGCCTCTTCGGCCTTGGCTAGGGGTGTTCCTGTGGTTGACATCTGCAAGGCCGCAACTTGGTCGTCCCTTCATACTTTTGCGAAGCATTACTGCTTGGACTCTGAGGTCAGAAGGGATGGCCATTTTGCACGGTCGGTGCTGCAGGATTTCTTGGTGTGACCATTCAGGCACCCACCACCGAGTGCGGGACTGCTTTGGGACTCTATTCATTAGGTGAGGAATCCACAGGTAGTTGTATCCATCAGAAGAACGAGTTACTTACCTTCGGTAACGACTTTTCTGGTGGATACATTAGCTACCTGTGGATTCCTCACGGTCCCACCCGCCTCCCCGTTGCCTGTCTGGTCTAACCAAGTAATTCTTGAGTGTGCTCCTCTTGGTTTTGAGGACTTGTATATATTCTGTATATATGTTCATATGTATATATATTGCTCATATATTTATTTAGTTGTTTCAAAAAAAAAAAAAGAAGAATTAAGTTCTTAGAATGATGTATTTATTTGGAATATCATTAATTATTGTTATTTGTTCTTTTATCTCAATGGCCTATTATTCTCAGGCACGTAAAAAATGTTGGTACTGACGTCGGCACGTCGGCGAGGACCTCTTATTGCCTGTATGACGTCAGACGGCGTCGCGTGGGCAATTGTGACGTCCTCGTCGACGTGCAGAAGCTAGGAAGAAGATTTCCATCAAATGCTGGCGCAATGGGAGTATTCATTAGGTGAGGAATCCACAGGTAGCTAATGTATCCACCAGAAAAGTCGTTACCGAAGGTAAGTAACTCGTTTGTTTCTCTCTTCATCAAATGTCCTTTATGTGGAAGGGGAAAGAAACGCAACTGATTACCATCAGGTCTGTGTGATGTGCCACGTAGTCTGTCACTCAAAGGAATGTAAGTTTTTCTTCAAAATGTCCATGAGTGTGCTCAGTGATGGAGAGGGAACTAGAAAGGGAATGTCAGAGAGAATTAGCTGAGAGGGAAACTGGAAGACATCAGAATGGTGAATAACAGGGCCTCCAGGGAAGTGTTTGCTTCCACTGAGTTGCAGTCCATGGCTCGCAATGACTCTTGCAGAGAGATATCCAAGGAGAGTGTTGTATTTTAGTGATGCCTTTAGGCACGTTATTTTAGCAACTGGGACTGCCTCTTGTGCCCTTTAGCCCAGTTACATTTTATTCTGCTTCCTTTTTATTATTTCAGAAGTGGCCACATTCAGGGTTCTGTTTTTTTTCTTCATCTAGTTGTTCTTTCGCCTAGGAAAGCATTACGTTTCTTAGCAAGATTTTCTTCTTACTTTGTGCTTTCCTCAAGGCTGCAGCGAGATAGGGATGCCGACAAAGTGATACACTGCGTCTCTAACATTCACAGAACCACACACATCCTTACGTGAGGCATTTTCCCAGAACACCAGTTGTTTTATTATAAAAACACTTCTCTGTCCCATGCATATTAGAGGGAGATTCTAGCCATATGGCCATGACTGCATGGTGATTGACTTTGCTACAGCTGCTTGCTGAGACTACCGATTCCCTGGCCTACCTGGGGAAGGTGTGTCTATAAACCTCAGGCTTCCTTGCTCAGGTATGGGGGATGATGTCTTCCCAGGGGGGAATCCTGAAGGGTGTATTAGGGCTTATCATGCTGTGCTCTAACATAGCGTAGGTAGGAAACACATATATTATGCATAGTTGACAGTATGGTGGGACTTTTCCTGTGTTTCACTTTTCTTGTCACCATTTTGCTTCTACTAGATTTTATTGCAAATTATTGCAATTTTATCTAAGACGCAGCTGATTCAATAAACCTTATTGAACCATTTCCTGCCTCTGTTTGTCTTTGCATGTGTGAGACTAATGTAACTAAGAGAAAAGGATGAGATCTGATACACCACGATTTCCCTGAGAAGTCATTAGGTGATGTGCCCGGTTGCCAAAATTCATCCCTGCCCTTGGGCAGAGATGAGGCGCTGCTAGTTGGCCCGAAACAGATTAGGCCTACAGTTGTCAAATGGTGTGGGGTTGTACTCAGTCCCCCACAATCCAAGTGATGCTGCCGCCCAACTCTAACAGCCTCATTAGGATAAAGAGAGCCTACGCAACAAGAGGAACTCCAGAAAAACACAAAAAAGAAGGAATCCTCATTTGGCCATTCCTGACATTGCACAACCCATTCAATGTTGAAGGTCTCAATGTCATCAAAAGGTATGGTCCTGATCGGTTGGTCACTGTAGGAGGGATTAGGTCGATATTGACGTAGAAGCTGCACTGGCATTTGCTATCAGGAAAATCAACATCAAAGCATTCAAAACATCTTGCAGTCGTATTACTCGCCATCAGGGTGTCAATCAGTGATGAGGCATTTGACATCAGAACATCATTCGATATCATGGAGGTGGATGTTGACGAATTTGACATTGACACAATCTTCAGTGGCGCAAACATCACTGAGAATATATAAGCATATGTCACCTACTCCAGCAGACATTCAAAGGATCTGAAAGCCATGTTCCTCGGGTGGATGGATGTCAGTGTCACCTATAAGAAAAAGGCCTTCCGCTTCTCCAACTCTTAGGGTGCAGATGCCTGTTGATGAATCTCCTCCTCCTCTCCAGCATCTGTGGGATCAGGAAGAAGATTACCTACCATGGAAGCACAGTCGTAGGAGAGCACTTTTGCCACCTCATGACAGATCCTTTAGATGGTTGGGACTGTTGCTGTTCTACACTTCCACATCTAGCACGGGTACGCCATCAAGGATTTCACTGGTGGATTTCACAGGTTTCAAAGGGGAAAAAGCATTTAATCATAATGAAGAAGGGGCCCAGGAAAGATTTCGGACATATTGTAGATATTCATCTCACCAACAAATGGATCAAGAGAGAAAGATTTTGCTTGCTAATGCTTCATTACATCTTCCTTTTGGGTGGGAAAGGAGGCTGAGGCCCTCATTATGATACTGGCGATAAAAACCGCCTGCCGCCTCGGCGACGGCCGCCAAAAGACCGTCACCGCGGCTAACAGCCGTCCGCCATAATATGACCACAGCTGGATTTCTGCCATCTTTCTGAAATCCGGCTGTGGCCATGCCGGCGGATGGCGGTAAGATGGGGCTGCTGCCACCAGCAGTGCCACGCCAGTAGACTGCCGCCAGCCGTATTATGAGAAATAATACGGCCTGGCAGTGTTCTGCTGGCGGACGCTGCTAGTGGTAGCAGCGCCCCGTCCCGTCTCCTGCCGGAGGACCCCCTGCACACAGATAAGAGGGTGCTCCGACAGGGGAGGTGGGTAGGAGGTGTTGTGTTGGGGGTGTGTGTATGTTTGTATGTGCGTGTATGCGGGTATGTGTTGCGTGTTGGATGCGAGTGTGCATGTATGAAGGTGTGAGCGTGTATGTTATGTTTTGTGAATGAGTGTGTGCGTGCATGTTTGAAAGTGTGTGCGGGTGTGTGTGAGTGGAAGTATGCATGCGTGGATGTTTGTGGTAATGTGTGTGTGTGAAGGGGGGCGTGAATGTAGAGGGGGTGGGGGGCATTGGAGAGGTGAGGGGGGAGACCCTATCGGTGACAGGGAAGGAATTCCCTGTCACTGATAGTGCCTACTGTCATGGTTTTCGTGGCGGTAAGGAAGCCACGAAAACCATGGCGGTAGGTGCGGTCACAATCCTGCGAGTGGAACAGTGACGGCCGCCAGGCTGGAGATAGATCTCTCCAACCCGGCGGCTGTCACCGCCATGGCGGTGGGAGTGGTACATTGAAGCCAACCCGCCAATGTAATAATATGATGGTACGTACCGCCAGCCTGTTGGCGGTACTTACCGCCATATTTTCACTGACCGCCGTGGTCATCATGACCCCCTGAATGTGTTCAGCAGACCTTCAAGATACGTATGTCCACCGTCCAATAGCAAAAAGCACAAGTAGTTTGTGAAGAGGAAGTCACATTATTGGTACGTGATTCTACCCTTTGTTCTAAAGTATGCACTGTGTACATTCTTCAAATGTATGGCCGTAGAAGCAATAGACCACCTTTATCAGAATATCTTTATATTGCCATGCTTAGTTGACTAGCTGATCAAATGAGCAAATACAACAAGTTAGAATAAAAAATATCAATACAATCTCCTAGTTACATTGTAAGTAAGTCAATTTTTAGAAAAAGTGCATGTTGCCATTCCAAACACTTAAATACATGGGAGTGACTCTGGGCTCAAAACAAGGAAATGTGTTTCATTTGGAAAAAGCATTGGCAAAGACTATAGGTCTAGTCTTTGGGGGTCTGTTGACTTTGGCAATGTTTTTTTAGCTAACCTGCATAGCATTCCCGATGCTGTGAGCGGGCTGAAGAATTGAAATAAAAAAAGCCTTTGATTCAGCCAGCCAAGTCATTTTGTAGGTCTGTGTGCACCACACAGCTGCTTTTTTTTTTTCTTTTTCTTTTTAGTAATCGATCTGATTTGGATTGTTTATTAAAAAGAAAAAAGTGTGTAAAAGTTTTTTTTTGTTTTTAAACTGGAGGCAGAAGGAGTGGGAGCCATGGATGCAACATAGGCGGTGATGTGGAGCGGAAGTACCACAGAGGGCGTGAGTTGGGCAAGTAACACAGGGATGAGAGAGGCAGAAGCAACACTGAGAGCATGGGTCAGAGATGAAAGCAAAAGGGAGCGCGTGAGTGGGAGCGGAAGCAACAAGGATGGTGCAGGTGGGAGAAAAGCAAACTAGTGTGCAAGAGAAACATCGAACTGATGGGGAGAACCATACATGTGAGAGAAAGGAGCACTGAAAACTGTAGAGGTGGCAAAGAAGTAGATGGGACAGACAGCTGGAAAGCACTTGAACGTTCAAGGAGTGCTTAAAAGGAAAAAAAAGTGCTTGGAAAACTAGCAGTGGAAAGACACGAGTAGTATGTCCATTGGGGGAGGAGGGGAAACAAACGCAAGAAGAACAAGCATTTGCAATGCAACGGGTCTCGCGTTTGCTCATGTTAGAGCTGATAGCGTTGTAAACTCCTAACCCGACTTTTCACCTATCAGCAAAAGTGCATTTATGTACCTACCCGAAAAAGTGAAATTAACTGTGTAAAGCGCTCGACTTCTGCCAAGCGAAATCACGCTAGTAAAATAGAGAAAAAGTAGTCCACGAGCCGGACAGAAAACAGCGTGCCTCGCATGTTTTCTGTACTGGGTCGATGCGCTCGAGGAGGGCTAGCCACCGGAAAAGGCATGACGTATGCATGCCTTCGACTAAGGAAAGCAAGCAGATTTTAATAGGCAAGCCCACGAACCAATGAAAAACACTGCTGTGACATCGACAGGGCTCCGAACCCTTTTCTAAACCCTAAAGCGTCTCGCAGCGATACGCATGCACGAGCGCATGCAACGCAGGCTCGACCCTAAAAAGGAAGGCTAACACAAGCTGATGGATAATAAGCAAGCAAATGAGAGTGACAATAAAGCCAACAATTGGTAAGGAGTGTGTGGGCTGTAAGCAATACATCAGTAGGTAGCATGTGTGTTGTCTTGTAGGCGACACCTAAAAAAGGTGCCCAAGTGGTTTCAAATTTTGCAGGCTGTCATGTATTGTGGTTGGCAGCTTTTTCCTTTGTGTAGATTGACCATAGCTTAGTTCACCAAATACTTGTGAGGGAGGACTTTCGAAGTTTCCAAAATTGCGCGACTGATAGTGTGGTTGTCAGCATGTGTATCAAGAATCTCCCAATAGAAGTTTGATGTGGGGTGTTGTTCTACTTCTCCTCTGCTGATCAATAAAATCAGTAGTGGGTCTGGCAATAATGGTTATTGCAGAATGTGTGCCGTTTTGGGGCTTGTCTTTTTCCAAAATGTTTGTATTCTGGGACAAGTTCACAATATGTAGTACATTGTACCTCTCCCCTTCAATTCTTCCAGCACGTCTGAGGAGCCAAACATGGCATTTTGCCTAGTTTGAGTAAGGTACATCTTGTGAGTTGTATGAGTTAAATTTCTCTGCTCATGGTGACTTGGGAGGCCCTTTCCGATATTATATCTTATTCCTCTTAAAGGACTTCTTTTCCTATTTTAGCTTCCCAATTTGGCATGTATCCATGTCTGGTGGGAGCCAACAAGCTATTCAGTCTAATAATTATCACAATGTAGGAGCTAAATTAACTTGAAGTTATCAATTGGATCTAGATGACATTCTTGGACGTGGGCCTTTTCAGTGAGTATTTCACCATTGCTGTAGGGGTCTTTCAGCAGGGTAGGGAACTCGGATTCCATTACCTAAATTCTGGATCTGTCACTCCACAAGCAAAGTTTGGTTCAAAACACAGCTGGTGTCATAGGGAAGGAAATAATGTGATATTCTTTTATGGGTAATCTTGTTCCACTAATGTAGAAGAACTAGACTAGAAAAAACTGTATTTTTATTTGATTAGTGTTGATTTTAGAAGTGCACGATCCTTTACCGGGCCACGAGAAGGCTGATAATTTGTTTTGGTTTGTACGTATTGTTGGAGTCGGTAATATTAGAGGAACTGTCTGGGCTAAGTAAAGAAGCTGTGACATAAAGTTAATCTTGATGCACTCCAGACAGGATATCTCTACTTCCCCATCACTATAGGTGGCTAAACAGTGTGTTGATGGTTTGTGGTATGTTTTAAAAGTGAAGTTGTTCATGGATTGAGGGAAGACAAACCCAGAGATATTTTATTGGTTCCTTGGAACATTCAAGACCTATCTCTTCTGTGGTTATTTTGTAATATTCTTGGTGGGTCTGTGACGTTCAAGGCTACAGATTTATTAAACAGATTCTCCCTTTCTTAACTGCCTGTTGCCTACACCACATCCCGTGTTGAGTCTCTTATCAACTCTCCTCCCCCCCCCATCCTCCCAGGCTCCTTCCTCACTGGAAGTTCTGGATTATATATCCTTACATTCTATAAGCTGATCAATTTTTAACCACGTTATTGTTATCTTTTCCCATTTCATCTTTCAGGCATTGTTCACTCTGATCCTGTGATGCCTGTGGACAGAACCCTTATTCCATCCCCACCAGCTCGCCCCAAGAACCCAGTTTTCGATGATGAGGAGAAATCCAAGGTGGGAGACTGTACTATGATATCTTGATCTGCATCATGTAATTTACGAATCCTGTGATGGTTTTTGCAAAACTGCATATTTGGTGTGGTTACTTTGCACATATCTAATCTCAGTTGTGGTAGTAGATTGTTAGTGTGAGGTTAACAGTTTTCACTCATATCACCAGTAGATTGCGACTTTTGAGTTGCAGCCAGGCAGGGTGCCAAAAAAGAATCTGCATGCTTTAGCTGGTTTTAAACCAAACTACAATATGCAAACACCTCCCAGTGTACAACAAAGATAGGCCTTGGATCCTTTTCACCCTTGATATGAGCTGGAAAAAGTATATCTGATTTGTTTTTCTCAATATCCCCAATATCATAATTAACCGCTAGCAGCAAGTATGTGGTGCTTGAGATGTAAATTCAAATTAAAAAAATATGTAATATAGAGTTTTTCAAAGCACTCCAGCTGCACAATATTCTTCCTTATAGTTCAAATGTCATTCTTTGCCAGAGCTTGGTTGCTAATGTATTACAACGTCTGCCTTAATCCACAGCTTGCAAGGCCAATGCCTCACATACATATTTTTTTAGCCTTACAACAAATTGTGCCTTATATGATATTGAAGTTTTTTTTTTTAAACCTAATCATTTAGGTGAAAGATTACAATTACTTAACTAGCACAGCAGCACAACAAAGAACAAGTTGTAACATCACAACAGTATTTTAGCTCTCCAGCACACATTTACATATCATAAATAGCCTGAGCCTTTCCCCAACACCATGTGTCATTATAAACCATGGCTTGGGTTAATATTACCGGTTTCCCTGTGGTAAGTCTTTGTAACACACCTTTCATTAAACCTTTTCCTTTGTGCAATTTAGGTTGCACCAGAGTGTTTGTTCCTTGCTGTTCAATCTGCTTAGTTAGTCTGACAGATATGTCTGTAGAGGCCCCCTGTATCCCTGAGTCTGGCTGCATGTAGCTGTAAGGATGCTCACTGTAAAATAGTTGGTATTGAATCTGTTGATCTATGGCTGAAGAAGGTCCTTTGCCCCATTTGAGAACCGTCTGTCCTCTAGGTAGAAGCATCACTAAGACAGTTTAGGCTTTTTTTGCAAGGAATGTCCATGACATATCCTAGAAATGCAATCTTGGTTAATGTTTGTATTGGAGTACTTAGCATTTTAGTCAATTCCTTAAATATCATCATCATTTATTACGTCTGTGTGGTTAGAAATGTCTGTTATAATTGGAGAAAATCTACTGCCTCAGTTCTGCATCTGTCGCATCTCGAGTCGTCTCTTAATACTGTGTGATTTAAACACTGTATAGTATACTGTATGAATACATTTATGGTGGCATAAGTGGTGTTCCCCATCCCCCAAGAAAGTCCCGTAGGATTGGTAACTGAGCCATTTCCACCTTCACTGTCAAAACCGTTGAGAGTTCAGCAGTCACCACCTTCCGGATAACTCTGTGTATGGGCAGGACCACACCATGTGGAAAAAATCTGCATTGGGTCGTAAGCAGCGTGGGCAGTCTGAGTGGGCCTGAAGACCCGCCTTCTGTATTCTGTCAGGGGTAAGGTATGAGGTGTGTAAACAGTATGTCTGAACTAAAAGGAGATGAGAGGATATGGTTAGGGCCCTCTGGGCCATCAGGGCATCTCTCCAGTCTTCCTTCTCCATCTGCCCCAGCCAGCCCTCCCACTGCTCTCTAAGGCTCGTAAGAGGTTCCATTGTGTTGATGAGCAGAGTAACTGTATATTTGGGTCACCCCGCCCCTGACCTGGCCACCCATGAGAGCCTTTGCTTCCACCGGGCTAAACTTGGGGAGGACTGTTCCACTCTGAATGTGGACCCCCAAGGTGTGCCGAAGTTGCAGATATTTTGGAATTGTGTATTTGCAAGAGAGTACTGTTGCTGCAGCTCTTGAAATGATAGCATATAGGAGCCGCTCCACACGTCCCCCAGAAGTGTAACGCCAATGTTGTCCCATTTGTGAAACCCCTCTAGAGCGGAGACCTCCCGGAGCTATGCTCCCTGCCACAGGGATGGGTTTGCTGGATAAGTTATACCCACCAGCCCGTTTCATGCTGAGCCGCTCTCCATCCCACAAACACCATCCCTGTCACTTTGGGAATCTTCCTGTGAAGGGGAGCCCCATACAACAGATCAAGGAGTTTAGAGAATCCCAGGGTCGGGAGTTCAAGCTGGTACGCTGGGTCTAACTACCCCCTCCCAACCAGTCTTTAATCACCAATAGTTGCGGGGCAAGAAAATAAAGATATAAATTAGACATCTCGATTCCACCCTCGTAGATTTTGCATTGACAGGTGCAAAATGCTATCCGGGGAGGGGAGTTATGCTACAGGAACTACCTTGCCATCGAGTCCATCTCGCTGAACCAATGTTTGGAAAACTGATGTGAAAAGTTCTGAAGGAGGTATAAAAGGCAGGGCAGTATCATCATCTTATACAGGACTATTCTTCCCAGAACATTAATGAGCAGGGTTTGCCACCTATTAAGGTCTTCCTTAATCTTCCGGGTGAGTGGCGTGTTGTTGAGGGACCATGTTAGCTCAGGCATCAGGGCAACGGTAATACCCAGATATCGGAAACTATTGCAACAAATTGGGAAATTGTCTTGCCAGTCATAGCAGTCCCTTGTGGGATGCAACAGGACTAGCACAGATTTGCCTGGGTTAAGAGTCAATCCTTAGGCCTCCGAGAATAATTTCATGATTTGTATGTAATAATTTTATGATTTGTCTGGCCAGGATGGCCAAGGAAAGGAGCGCAGGAGGCTGACCTCGGGAGTCTGGTGGAAGCTCAGATGTTGTTTGATATAGGCTGGTCCTTTGTTGTGAAGGGCGTTGTAGGCGTTAGTCAGAATCTTGAATCAGAATCTCTTGTGGGCGGGGAGCCAGTGGAGTTTCTTCAGGTGAGGGGTGATGTGGGCCCTTTTGGGGAGGTCATGGACGAGTCTGGCCACTGGGTTTTGGATGGTCTCTAGCCTCTTGAGGAAGTGTGTGTTGATTCCTGCGTAGAGCGCAATGCCCTAGTCTAAGCGGCTGGTGACGAGTGCTTGAGTGACTGTGCATCTGGTGAAGATTGGGATCCATTTGAAAATCTTACTGAACTTGTGCAGGGTGAGGAAGCAGGCGGAGGAGACTGCATGGATCTCGTTCCTCAGGGTGAGTTTGTGGTCCAGGATGATGCTGAGGTTCCGGACGTCCGTGGGGACCAGTGCAGCAGGCCACTAGAAGTCCACAGGGAGGTGGTGTTCCTGAAGATCAGTACTTCGTTGTTGACCGTATTGAGCTTGAGGTCGTTGTTTTGCATCCAGTTGGTGGCGCTGGTCACACACAGGTGAAAGTTGGTCCTCGTGGTGGATGAAGCTTCGGCTAACGAGAGGATCAGCTGAGTGTTGTCTGCTTAAGAGGTAATGTTCAGTCCATAGTTTTTAACAATGTTGGCCTGGGGGCATCATGTAGATGGTGAACAGGGTAGGGCTGAGTGAAGAGCCTTGAGGGATGCCTCAGAGTATGTTCTTGGGCTCAGAGGTGAATGGTGGAAGGCAAATTCTCTGTCTGAGGAAAGATGCAGTCCATTTGAGCGCATCTTCTTGGATTCCAATCTGCTAAAGTCTCTTGATCAGGGTGTAGTGGGACACAATGTCTAAAGTCGCTAAGAGGTCGAGGAGGATAAGGGCAGCCACTTCTCCCCAGTCTTGGAGGGCTCTGATGTCATCAGTGGCTACGATCAGGGCAGTTTTGGTGCTGTGGTTCGTGCGGAATCCATGTTGGGATGCGTCCAGAAGATTGTGGTTCTCGAGATATTCTGTGAGTTGGCAGTTTATAGCCTTTTCCAGGACTTTGGTAGGAAAGGGGAGCAGGGAGATGGGCTGGTAATTTTTGAGCTTGTTGGGGTCGGCAGAAGGCTTCTTGAGGAAGGGTTTGACTTTGGTGTATTTCCACTCTTCTGGCAAGGTGGCCGTGGTGATGGAAGTGTTGCAGATAGCTATGAGCTTGTTACTGATGTTCGTGCTGCAGAGGTTGAACATGTGTTTAGGGCAGGGGTGCTCCCGAGGGGATGGAGTGCATGATGTTGGTGGTGTTCTGCATGGTGAGCTGGTCCCTGCTGATGATTAGTGGTCGTTGTAGCAGCTGTGGGATCAAGTAGGCTGAGGTGGGTTGGAGGGTCAAAGTTTCTGTAGATTGTAGAGATCTTGTCGTGGAAGAAGTCAGCCAGGGTGTCGCAGAGTTCTTCGGAGGGGCGGATGGTGTTTTCAGATGCTGAAGGGTTGGAGAACTCATCACAATGCTGAAGAGTTATTTGCTGTGGCTGGAGATGGCTTCGATGCGGTTGGCTAGGGTGTTCTTTCTGGTCTGTTTCAGGAGTTAGTGCTTGAGCGATGTCTTGAAGGTGATCTGGTCAGTGGGCTCCTTGCCTGTGTGCCAATTCCTTTTGCGTTGCTTGCTTTTGTGTTTTATAGTTCTCAGTTCTGGGGTGTACCAGCTGCCATGTTTGGTGGATCTTTTGAGTTTGGTGAGTTTGATGGGGGTGACAGCGCAGTTCGAGATCCAGGCAGAGAAGTTCTTGATGGCCTGATCAAGGTTGGTGGAGGTTTTGGGGTGGGTGGTGTTGAGGGAGTCAATTTGTTGACTCCGATACTTTTTATCAACTGCGGTGTGAGGTGCTGAGCGGTCTGTTGGTGGCACAGGGACTGCTTACGAGGTCGGTCCAGTTGAGCTCGGTGGAATGGCTGTACTTGACTCTATTGCTGGCAGTGAAGATAGAGTTCAGCATATGTCCTGCGGTGTGTGTGGGGTCAGTGACTAGCTGGGTGAGGCTGATGTTATTCATGCTTTTGGGGAGGTTGACTGAGTTGGTGGTGTTGTGGTTGTCGAATTGAAAGTCAAGGTCTCCGAGGAAAATGTAGTGTTCAGTGTCAATGACTAGGGAAGTGATGAATTCGAGGATGGTGTTGCAGAATCTGAGGCGTGGTCCTGGGGGTCTGTAGGCAAGAATGCCTCTGATGGTAGGCTTGTTATCCGTTATGAGTTGGAAGTTGAGGTGTTCATTGATGGGGGTAACATCATCTGTGGAGGTGGTGCGGTGAATGGATTCTTTGTGGATGATGGCGATTTGAGAAAGGTGACAAAGTGGGGCACTTGTCCGTGTTCAAAATAGGACCCATAACATACAAGCATGATTAACAAAAATATTTGGTAAATAACACTCATGTTCTACTGAATTACTAACGTTCAGCAGCTCATATATCGAACTCCTCCTTTGAGAACACAAAGATCACAAGGAAAATGAAAAAACTCTGGCTGGAGAGGGTGGTGGCTGTAGGAAGCTGGCTCTGTATATACTATACCAAAATGAGGTATAGTGTACACAGATTCCAGGGGTTACCCAGAGGCTTAACAGAGGCTAAAGTAGATAATACTAATGCTCTCTTTTGGTCGAGCAGTTTGGCTTATCAGAGGGTAGTGCAAAGCACTTGTACACACACAGTAAAGAAATGAGGCACACACTCAATGACTAACTCCAGGCCAATTGTTTTATATAGCAAAAATATATTTTGTTACTTTATTACTAGAACCAGAAGGTCTTTGTTGCAGGTAAGTACAGTTGGAAATAGGTATCAAGCATATGTATCAAATGTTCGTTGTTTAGTTTTTGGAGGTAAAGCAGTATACCAGTAACCCTTTTCAATTTCAAAAGTTGAGTGCAATTTCTCATAGGAGTAAATAGGGTCTGGGGGGGAGGGGGAAGTGTTAGCACGGTAAACAAGTAAGTTCACAACTGACGATTCCAGTCTTAGGAAGTCCACAGGTGAAAGTTTAGGCTGACCTCAGTGGTGCACCAGCCGCAACACTGGGCCGCTGGGGGTAGAGGTCAAAGTTGGTGTTGGGTTTTCAATGGAATCCTATGAGGACTGGGAGTGCTGGTAGAAAGGAGATTGCAGGTAAGTACCTGCCGTTCCAGGACACACGCCTGTGGGGTATAAGTCAGCACCGGGGGGGTAGGGGCACAGGTTCACAGCAAGCACACACCCTCAGTGCACAGTGGCAGCTGGGTGCAGAGGGCAAACAGAGAGCTGGGTGCCAAATTCTTTTCAATAGGGAGACACCGGGGGTCACAAAAGATGCTGCAGGCTGGGTCCAAGGGGATGGCTTAAGAAAACCAAAGGCTGGACAAGTAGGAGAGGTGCCCGCTGGACATTACTGGACCATTAGTCGGATTCCCCAAGGCCAGGGGCTGCGGGTGCAGGTGTCTCCATGGGCGTCTGGTATCTTCATCGGATCCAGTCGCGATCAGGGGGTCCTCTGGATGCAGGCTGGTGGCATTGTTGTGTTGCCCAGGAGGGGTCAACCCAGGGTGAACTCGAGGTCAGAATCGCCTGGGGACCTTCTCTGGACTGGTGGGCCACCTGGACTCGGGCCATGGGCAATCGTGGGTACTGGCGGTTATATAGGACAACTAAGGAGACTCATATCCAGTACATCATGTAACAGTAACATCCATTTGGCGCTTTCAGTGCCTCTGTGGAGTTCAGCAAGTAACAGAGAAACAACTGTAGTAAAACATTACCAGGAGGCTGTGCAAGTGATTACATCCAGTAATTCATGTAAGGACTAAGTAGTGTCAGGGCATTTAACATAATGGGGGAGCAAGTGCTGTGCAACAAGCTGCCCTCTACTAATGCCTATGTAGCTGCAAAGGAACGAGAAGTGCACCGCTCAGCTGGTGTACTTCGGTGGGAGAGCAATCCTGTGCAAGAGCAAGAGAACGAACCAAGTGGAATGTTGTATGAGGTCGTAGTAACGCTAAGTCAATATGATTCCAACAGTGGATAGCTTCAGATATATAGTAAGCAGTATCCTGCTTAAGGTGTTCCTTGATCACTGCTTGGAAGTTTAGTTCTGTGGCATCCCAATGCATAGCAAGAGGTTGCTTTTGGAGACCTTTGGCCTGCTCGGCTCTCAGGACAGTGTCCTCTGCGTTGGCCCAAACGACCAGTGATTGCTGCCTGCCGCAGCCGTAGGCCAGAGAGGGGCCTTCCAGTGGCATGTTACCACATGGTTAGTCAAGGGTAGTGCTAGGTTGACAAACTAAGCTATTGTTTTTTTTTCTCTTGGATATGACCCCAAAGCACATACCTCCAAACTAGGTACAATGTTTTTCTCTGTTGTGTGTGTGAGTTGTGCAATCAGTACTGACCAGTAGTGGGATAAAAAGGGCCACAACATGCGACCTAGATCAGCATCAGAAAGGCTGCATCAGGGACAGCAAGTACTCGCTCCAGGGAAAAAAGTGCTAGTCTTTGCATTATATAAATATGCCCATTGGCTCCTTTCCATTTATTACAACTCTCCCATCACGTCATGTAAGGAAAGAAGTTACTCTTCTATTCAGTTTTTATGACTACGGAAGAGTATGCCATGATAGAAAAGGAAACTTAACTTCTCTGTAACACCTGCTTACCATCATCGATATCTTCATTAAATTAAATTTATAACTATACCAGAATGAGCCTCAGGAAGGGAAGCCGAGTTGTAGATTTTAAATCCTACATCTTTCATTAGACATCAGGAGGAACTAGAGAACCAAGTGTCATTGTGCTGCTGACTGGTGTTTTTAAGGCCCTCCTTCACAGTAAAGTAACAGTACAATTTTGATGTTGTTTACATCCATTTTTAATTTTCTAATGATTTTTTTAATGTTTATGGAATACATTTATATTAGCAAATAAAAAATATAGAAATGTTGTTTTTACTTTCAAATAATGTTTTCTCTCCATTATAAAATTGTTGAGGGATCGCCAATGTGGGCGGATATAGTCAGTGGTTGTGAATTTAGTGAAGATAGCTATTACAAAGATCTTCTGTCTAAAAGTTTTACAGCCTTTCCAATTCTGCAGACATGTTGCAAAAGCTCTACAGATCAGAAAATATTTTATAGTTTTGATCTCTTTATTGATTTAGCAGCGAACAGCTCACCAACCTCCACTGGGTGGTGAGGAATAGACTGCTGTCATCTTATTTATAGACTAATGGACAAGGGTAGCAAATAAAAAGGAAACTTAAAAAAATCTTGAAACTTCCTAACCTCCCATCTGCCAATACAAAATGCTTAGTGTATTTGTACAGGGAGTGCAGAATTATTAGGCAAATGAGTATTTTGACCACATCATCCTCTTTATGCATGTTGTCTTACTCCAAGCTGTATAGGCTCGAAAGCCTACTACCAATTAAGCATATTAGGTGATGTGCATCTCTGTAATGAGAAGGGGTGTGGTCTAATGACATCAACACCCTATATCAGGTGTGCATAATTATTAGGCAACTTCCTTTCCTTTGGCAAAATGGGTCAAAAGAAGGACTTGACAGGCTCAGAAAAGTCAAAAATAGTGAGATATCTTGCAGAGGGATGCAGCACTCTTAAAATTGCAAAGCTTCTGAAGCGTGATCATCGAACAATCAAGCGTTTCATTCAAAATAGTCAACAGGGTCGCAAGAAGCGTGTGGAAAAACCAAGGCGCAAAATAACTGCCCATGAACTGAGAAAAGTCAAGCGTGCAGCTGCCACGATGCCACTTGCCACCAGTTTGGCCATATTTCAGAGCTGCAACATCACTGGAGTGCCCAAAAGCACAAGGTGTGCAATACTCAGAGACATGGCCAAGGTAAGAAAGGCTGAAAGACGACCACCACTGAACAAGACACACAAGCTGAAACGTCAAGACTGGGCCAAGAAATATCTCAAGACTGATTTTTCTAAGGTTTTATGGACTGATGAAATGAGAGTGAGTCTTGATGGGCCAGATGGATGGGCCCGTGGCTGGATTGGTAAAGGGCAGAGAGCTCCAGTCCGACTCAGACGCCAGCAAGGTGGAGGTGTAGTACTGGTTTGGGCTGGTATCATCAAAGATGAGCTTGTGGGGCCTTTTCGGGTTGAGGATGGAGTCAAGCTCAACTCCCAGTCCTACTGCCAGTTCCTGGAAGACACCTTCTTCAAGCAGTGGTACAGGAAGAAGTCTGCATCCTTCAAGAAAAACATGATTTTCATGCAGGACAATGCTCCATCACACGCGTCCAAGTACTCCACAGCGTGGCTGGCAAGAAAGGGTATAAAAGAAGGAAATCTAATGACATGGCCTCCTTGTTCACCTGATCTGAACCCCATTGAGAACCTGTGGTCCATCATCAAATGTGAGATTTACAAGGAGGGAAAACCGTACACCTCTCTGAACAGTGTCTGGGAGGCTGTGGTTGCTGCTGCACGCAATGTTGATGGTGAACAGATCAAAACACTGACAGAATCCATGGATGGCAGGCTTTTGAGTGTCCTTGCAAAGAAAGGTGGCTATATTGGTCACTGATTTGTTTTTGTTTTGTTTTTGAATGTCAGAAATGTATATTTGTGAATGTTGAGATGTTATATTGGTTTCACTGGTAATAATAAATAATTGAAATGGGTATATATATTTTTTTGTTAAGTTGCCTAATAATTATGCACAGTAATAGTCACCTGCACACACAGATATCCCCCTAACATAGCTAAAACTAAAAACAAACTAAAAACTACTTCCAAAAATATTCAGCTTTGATATTAATGAGTTTTTTGGGTTCATTGAGAACATGGTTGTTGTTCAATAATAAAATGAATCCTCAAAAATACAACTTGCCTAATAATTCTGCACTCCCTGTATAATTCACCCCATCTCCATTAATTCAATTCCAGTATTTCTGTGGTCTTCTTATTATGAGTTCTTTGCATTATTTTGTGAGCATTTATGAGATTTCATTTGAAATAAATGTAGAGAAAGCAAGTATTTAGGACGCAATAGCTCTCTGAATTTTTGGGAGCGGTTTATTAAAAAGCATGCCCAGACTTCATCAAGGATCTTGTCAGTTTGTTTTGTGGACTTTTTTCTTTCAACTGGAGTGTCTGACACAACAGGGGAGAAGTTGGCGTTTTTCACTACTGGTGTAATTGGAGATATGAGGGAGGTCAGCCTTCTTCCTCTTGCCGGTTTGTCCCACACTGCTAGCATACTTTCCACATGGTGATACTTGCTAGTATTTATTCTATAAAGCTCCATTGTTTTGCAGACATTTTCTGGTTCCTTTCAGAAATAACACTAAGCTGCGATGCTTGAAATATTTTCTGTATATCCCTGGTATCCTTACCTGTGTGCCAGTGAAGCAAGTGATAACTTATCATTGTTTTTTCCCCTTATCATATACAATTATCAATTGCCTTTTGAAACGTTCTAATGGAGGGTGTAGATGTCAGTAGGGGTATAGTTTGAAATAAATAAAGCATTTTAGGCATAGTTGTAATCCTAATTGCAGCTATTCTGCCCAGCCATGTTAGTCCTCCCTTATGCCTTTTTACAGAGATTGGTTTGTATCACCTGTAGTTGGTGTTTACAGTTTTAGTGTGATTTGGTGTAATATAGCTCCTTAAATATTTTAACGGATTAGTCGTCCAGGAAAATCCGTCTGATACCTGTAAACTCTCACCCGAGGGTGTGGTATAAAGATATTCAGTATTGGTGGTTTGGATATATACATTTTATATCCAGTCATTACCAGCTTATCCTTTGATTGCATCTGAAAAGAACTGGTAGTGAACCGTGTCAACATTACTAGTACATCATCTGTTTCATTGATAATTTCAGTAACTTATTGCCAATGTGTTCGTCCATAATTGTGTAAACAGTAGAGCTGTTTATGATGTGTGCAGTAAGTCTGTGAAAATAGTTGATCTTCGGATTTTCAGGTCCGTGTGGAATCTTCTGTTTCTGAAGGATACTTCTACCTTCAGATTCCTCACCTATTGAATATACCAATGCACCAGACAGGAGCTGGAAACCTTTCCATAGCTCTCATGTACTGGTAGGGGGTGCTGGCTCCATTTCATTGTCAAAATGACCAAAGTGATGTGACAGGAGCCATGTAGCACACATCCTGGTGATGAAACCATGGTACGTTACTTGAGCCATATGGTGTCCACCCTGGCATTCTGACATCAGTTACCTTTTTTTCCACATCCTTCGCTGCACATTGGTAACTTCTTTCCTTCGCTTTTCGCGTTCCTCAGAGATTTTTTCTACAAATTATCATTCACATTCCTTTGCAGTGATAAGGATGTCTCACCAGAGGAAGTCAAGGTTTAGCAGTGTCTGTACTGTAATTGGAAGATGTCCATTTCAGGCCCACTTGAGGTATTCCTGTGGCACTTTGACTTGAGGTTCTGCGACTAACGAGGTCATAGGGGTTGTTCCAGAATGAATGATATGCAGTGTTCAACTTACGAGTTACTGTGTCTGAAGCACAGTAAAAGCTTCAGCCATGGTAGGGGAGATGGATACAATTACAAAATGGTTGAGATTTTATACAATGCCATAACTGAATGGGATGTAGCAGATCTATCAATAGTCCTGCTTGGAAATTGGGAACCTAAACTAGCATATGTGACATCCACATGCGAGGTATACGAACAGAATGTTGCCTAATAGGTGCAATATGTTGACATGGATCATAAAGCGGATTGTCACAATGATTAAAAGGTACCTGTCTTATGTTTATGCAATGCACAGGCATGTACACATCACATGTCTACCAGAAGCCCACATGACAGCAATAGAACTAACCAAACTAAACAAAAGAGGGCGGGGACAAATCCACACAACCTATTCAGGGTACACACAGGATCACTGATTTGGGTTTCCCATCAAGTTTCATTTAAAGTAAAGCATTGCCATATAGACAGTGAAGGCAAATATGCAATTATGAGAAACACTGGTTGGCAAACCATTAATGTTTGCTTGTTTATATGCCCCTAAAACCTTATGCAAACATAGTTCACACCCAATGCTCCCACATGGCGTTTGTATACTGAGGTCTTCCTAGATGCACCCATCAGAACAATTTTTGGTGAAAACATCAATAATTATTTTAGGAAGAATGGAGCTCCAGCATCAGGGGTATGGAATTAGTGTGAGGTCTTTAAAATAGCAATGAGGTGTGTATGCATTAAAACCAATTACATTATTAAGCACACTCTAACATGAGAATGACCTGAGACAGGACAGGAAATCCGGGACCTGGAAAGCAAAACATCAGAGGACCAGTCTGCAGCTCAGCAGCTGGTGGACTAGGTTGGCACACACAAAGCTAGCTGATCCGTTTTTAGGTTTCGCCTGCACAGTGCTTGCGAAATCTCTTATAAAGAAAACAAGCATTGGCAATGCCATTAGATCTTGCATTTGCGAGTGTTAGAGCTATCCGGGTTGTAAGTGACAATGGTGGTCATTCCGACCTAGGCGGGCGGCGGTTGCCGCCCGCCCGTCGGAAGCCGCCTGAATACCGCCCCGAGGTCAATAGACCGCGAGGGGTATTCTGACTTTCCCGCTGGGCCGGCGGGCGTTCTGATTCAGATCGCCCGCCGGCCCAGCGGGAATGCGCCTTCCACAAGGAAGCCGGCTCGGAATCGAGCCGGCGGAGTGGAAGGCGTGCGACGGGTGCAGCAGCACCCGTCGCGCTTTTCAGTGTCTGCATCGCAGACACTGAAAAGCCTAGTTGGGCCCTGTTAGGGGGCCCCTGCAGTGCCCATGCCGTGGGCATGGGCACTGCAGGGGCCCCCAGGGGCCCCAAGACGCCCGTTCCCGCCGGCCAGGTTCTGGCGGTAAGAACCGCCAGAGCCAGGCCGGCGGGAAGGGGGTCGGAATCCCCATGGCGGCGCAGCATGCTGCGCCGCCATGGAGGATTCCCCAGGGCAGCGGGAAACTGGCGGGAGACCGCCAGTTTTCCCTGTCTGACCGCGGCGTTAGCGCCGCGGTCAGAATGCCCTTAGGGGCACCGCCGGCCTGTCGGCGGTGCTCCCGCGCCCGTTGGCCCTGGCGGATTGTATCCGCCAGGGTCAGAATGAGGGCCAATGTCTTTTACCTATGTGTTTTGGTTTGGAGTGGAGTAAGATGTATGTGGTGTGGAGTGGAATTATGTGGGTTGAATTTGAATTGTTAGTTGTGGAATTGTGTGGGGTAGAATTGTGTAGTATGTAGCATTTCCTTGAATCGACACTTCCTAAATCTTCTACAAAGTCCCTCCAACCACTAATGCCCAGTGATATAATCTCAGGCTGTAGGCGCACTGGTAATGCAACCAAACTAGTTCATAGTTTTTAAAAAAAACTTGTCTTTTGGTAAAACCACATGATGATATGCCCGCAGACACACACACCAATAATACATCCTAATACAGACAACTGCATGTGTACCTCAACCAATGAGGAAACCACAAAGGTGTTCCAAAAGTCTTGACACTGGCAACCACTTAGGAAGCAGTACATTCCATCACTTTTTTGAAGAAAAACAATGGAGATATAAAAAGGGATTTTCAAAGGCAAATTAGGTGTGTTCCTGCGCCAGCAGGAACAGTCCAACTCCAAATGGTAAGTGAGGTCACCTGCGAATGGGAACACAAGGAACCACAACTGATTTCAGCATCAGTGAGGGGTGGATTGAGTCCTGCCGCACAGCAAACATGAGACCTCACTTCTGGCCATATCTGTTGCACTTAAAACATTGGACTAAAGAAATCACAAAGGTGATCACTGGATTGCTTGCAACAATCTCAGTTCTTAGCAATCGTGTGGGCCACATTCCAGATCAAGTCGTTTTTTGCCTTCGGTGCCACAACAGACCAAGGTCTGAGATGTGCAAATCAGACTGGTTTTGCTCTGATAGGGACCGACCATACAAAAAATCTGCATCGCCCATCCCTAAATCAAGGCTGGTCAGAGATGCTCTGTCCCTAAGCACTGCACTGAGGGCCAGGAGCTGCCTAGTCACTAAATCTACCAAATAGCTATACTGATCTGGCCAAACATTGCACCCTTCTGGGATATGCACCCCACAGAGGCAGAACGTGTAAATTTCTGAGAAATAAATAAAACTCAAGCCGAAACACGGGCTGGCTTGACCTGCAGACCTAGTACTGAGACGCTGAAGGATGGAGCACTTTGCTAAATGACAAAATAAATGAATTTGGGGAGAACAACACAAAGCAAAACATCATTTGCTTAACTTGTATTCATTAAGAACTAAAAATATGTCCATTCTCAGGTCCAAGCACACATCTGCGGATGGTGTTTCAACCAGGTGAAAAGTACAGCCACTCCTTCGAAGTGCACTCACTTCGCAATTTAGGGGCGTACTGTCGGTGGTCTGGGGGGAGTGGCACGTGTGAATGGAAGCACATCTATCTTGCAATCTCTGCCCTCGGCTCGCCAGGTTTGGCCCCTGTGCAAGGTAGATTTATTCATCAGCATCGCAAGATGTCCCGTTGCAAACAAGGGAAATGGCCTGGTGCTGGGGAAGTAAAATACAGCAGTTGCCAGGGTTCGATGGGCCCGGTGCCACTGCACCTGCAGCACTAATGACCACTCCTCCCCTGCATTCAGTCAGGTATGGTAAATATTCAGATTCAAAGGGAGATGCCCAGCACCTCGCTGTGGTGTACTTGCCATGCTGCCCAAGATCACTCAATAAGCTGGAGGGAACTGGGGTCAGATGTATCATGCAACCGATTTGCGATTCTCAAATAGCGATTTTTAAGAAATCTCTATTTTAGAAATGCAAAAAGGTATGTATGATTTTTGCGATTCGGTAATAGCTATTTCTTAAAAATCGTAAATACTATTACCGAATTGCAAATAGAGAATCTGTCCCCAATCGCACCTATGGGCCTGTTGGCCCATATCTGCGAATTGTTTGCATTTCCAAAATTGCGATTTCTGGTTAAGAAATCGCAATTTTGGAAATGTAAATCCCCAGGGTGCTGGGGGCCTGAGGCCCCCTCTGCTGCACCCCAAAATTTTCTTTTGGGACATGTAAGGTACATGCCAAAAGGGCATGTGTGCTTTACATGTACATTTTAAAAATGCATTTTGAACATGGTTACCACCAGGTTCAACCTGGTGATAAATAGCGATTCCTAAATGCCCAAATCGCATTTAGGAATGGCTTCATACATGTGCTAAGAAATTGCAAATAAGGAATCCTTATTTGCGATTTCTTATTTAGAGAGTCGCAATTTGTGACTCTCTAAATAGGGTCGCAATTTTAAGGAATCGCTATTTTTGCGATTCCTTAAAATTGCGTTCAGAATGTCTTTCATACATTCTGAACTGGCTTTTTGCATTCGCACTATTTGCGAATGCAAAAAACCTTGATACAGCTGGCCCTTGGTGATTTAATTGGGTGCAAAGTATGAACTTGCCATAGCCACTCTCCACTGGATAATATCAGAATTATCAGAGTTGGCAAAACACTAAAAAAAAAGAACAAAAAAAAAATAAGGAAACATGACAATAAATGCAAGATGAGGTGTGTTTCCAGAGCAAAAAATCACATCTCTATGGGGGACACACATCCTACCAGCATACAAAAACACAATGCCTAATGGTGACGCCACCCTTATGCATACTTATAAGCAGCACATGGTCCAGATAGTATGCCACAATTGAACCTTTAAGTAGTGCATGCCTACCTGCTTGGTAGCACATGTGTATATATGACCCACTAACAGCATAGCAACATGCCTACCCTTTATGCAGCACTTGTGCATTTATGGAGCACACGGCTTATCAGTTTTACATTTGTGCAAATGTTCACTACATAACCTCAGAGTCATACAGTAGTCTCTGGCCGCACCATTGCGCTTTGTTTTTATTTACTTTGAACCATGTTGCACAGCGCTGCTGCTCAACATCTTTTTTAAAAAAAGCATTGACAACACCAACAGGTTATTGGCGCAACCTATTGGCTTTGCCAATGCTTGTTTAAAATTTTTAGTATTAGGAGTTTTTCAACATGTAGTACAGAAGTCTAATACATAGCACATCATCATTAATAGTCCAAGAAACTTTTAGGAGTTGTGGCGAAACATAAAGTTAGTGCAGTAGGAACTTGATTCCATAGTGGCAGCAGGTTAGTGGTTCCGGTCCAGTGATGTGCTTGAGTGTGCAGATATCAGTAAGCCACGTAAAAATCACAGTTATAATGATGAGGGCAGTGGGGTACACAGTGATGAAGGGACCTCATTCGGCAGGGAACTTGTCTTTGGTTATTGTCGGTGGGCGGCACTGGAGTAATGCTGTAAGAGGCGCACTCTCAGGGTGGTTGCATGTCATGTCTAACAAGATCTTGAAAGTCTGTGAGCAGCGCCTCCCATCCCTACGCAAAGGGATACTTTTGCAGTCCCCTGGCTGCTTCTCGCACTAGCACAGTATGTTTGACTCTGGCCCACACAACAACCGATTGATGCCAAGCAGTTGTCTGTAGGGGCACTGACAACTTCCAGTGCGTAGTCACTTGTCAGTTCGCTACTATGAAGACAGCGCCTAGAAATTGAAACTGAAGTGTTTCTGGGATCAGCAAAAGATACCTAGTCTACAAACCTCCCAGTTATGCAGGGTAGCATTGTCTGTGAGGTGGTCAAGGTGGGACATGATGGGTAGAGTAGCTTCATCAGCTTTGCATTGGGGGCATAATGCCTGTGTGTCAAAGAATCACACGTTCAGTTTAGCGGGGTGGGGAAGGCTCTGTGGAGGATAAAAAATTGTATAAGCTTAATCAGGCATTTCTAGACGATTTGCCAGGGTATGCCAATATTCATTGCCATTCCTTCCCTGGGAAGACCTTGTTGAATTCTGATTCTCTTTTATCTTTCAGATCAGTTAGGGGCACCCAGGTGGGTTCACTGAGGCTTCTGGCAAAGCATTGGATGCGATGTCTACCCTCCTCTAATATGTGTAGGCACTGAAGTACCACATGCTGAGGATGTTCCTCCCCTGCCATTCCTCAGTGCAGTTTGAGCACCAACATCAGGGCATTTTACATGAGGAAGTGGCCCGGGAGTATGTTATAATGGTATATAATCGCAGCGAAAGGGAGGAGTGACCCATTGTGAAATAGGTCCCCTATAGATGCCAGTCTGGCTGCAGTCCACTGACGTATTAGAGGAGGTGCCAACATGGTTCCATCCTGTGTGAATCCGAGAAGAGAAATGGCCGATGCTAAGGGACGGTTGAAGCTATAAGTCTCCGACCTCTATTAAAGAATGCATGTGCCACGCTGAGTAGGTGGGATTGTGGTGGTTGAGATTTACCCTGGGGTGAGAAAATGACCTGTACTGGTTCTAGGCATAGGGGTGCCACTGATGTAATCATGCCTGCCAAATGAAGTTCAGCAAGCCAGTTAGTGATCCATTTAAGATGGAATGCTAAGTAGTAAATGTTCAAAACTTGGAGCTCCAAAGTCTGCCTGATTGTTCGGGTGCCATAGTTTTGCCAGTGCAACCTGACAGCAGCTATTAGCCCCGATAAGTTTGCCCAATAACCCACGCAGGGTGTGAAAGAATGAGCAGGGGAGAAGCAAAGGCAAATTTGCAAAAATAGTATAAAAGCCGTGGAAGCATGACCATTTTCGAATGCGCAACTCAACCAATAACGAAGAGAGGCTACCTGACCTTTGAGCCCTGTAACTGCTCTAATGATGTTGTCATGTAGAAGGTCCTGGTCTGTGTGATAGATCCTTTTTTACCCAATATTGAGACATGGAACCTTCCCTGGGAAGGAAGCCCTCACCACAATCCATTAGTGATTTAGACTGATGCAGCGATAGCGGTAATTCACAGGACTTATCCTAGATGACTTTCAGTCCGGAAGCCTGACGAAACTTGTGTAGGCCCTGGGCTACGTGAGCTTGATCAGTATAGACTTCCCGGAGATAAAGCAGCGTGTGTGTGTGAGATAGATCCTGAGGCCCTCTCCTGTGGCACAATCTATTAGCCAATGGCTCCATTGCTAAAATAAGCAAAGCTAATAGGTTTCGCTTACTTTTGGCGTTGTCAATGTTTTTGTACACATGTTGCACAGCAGTGCGGTCTGCTGTGCAACATATCTAACAAGTTTCATAAAGACGCTGCTTGCACTGTTCAGGCAAAACCTAAAACGGCATGTTCAAGAGGGTTTAGGGAATATAGGTGACCTGAGCTAGCAAATATTGGTGCTGGCTTTGAGAGGATACTGATAAGACTGACAGAGGTTCAGATTTCAGCAGGAAGAATGTAAGGTTTTAAAAGAAACACAATGAGCCCGCCTGGCCCAACCACACATACCTCACATATCTTGTGGCAAATCCTGCATAATTCACTTATTCCGCTCAAAAGCTTTAACAAGAATGGATGAAACACATCATCAGACAGAGAGAATAAACAATTTAAAAGAACGGTGCCAAACAAGTACCGCCCAGCGCTAATTTCTGTGCATAAACGTTTGGAAAGGAAGTATGAAAGCAGAAAGAATACGATGTTGGTGCCAGTGTGCTTAGTCGTGCCAGCAAAATCCCGGACTTGCCCAGGTCAGAATGGGCTTTTGCAGCATGTGCCATGTAATTTATATTGTGCAGTTTGCCAAGAAGCTGAGCATGATGTGAATGGGCTGCATCCAGGGCCCGAGTTTAGCTGTCAGACCAACCACCTCAATTTCAAGATGGAGCAATGAGCTCTCTACAAACTGAAGTTCAGTAATAATGGTTCTCTGTATGCCCACTGAGATATTGATAAAGTGGCCAGTACCACCACCCTGAATGCCTCCCATTCCACCATGCTGGAGAAGGCTGTATCAGCGTTATGTGTAAACCAATCCTCCAAGGCTGTGTACGGCAGTGATCAGAAAGGGGGGTCCTCAAAGAGATAGGTTTGTATGCACCAGCTTGAGACAGGAGTGGGAGATGCTGTGGCAAAAGCAGGCCTAGAGGTGATTGTGATCAGAGGACATTCGGCGTAGGTAGAGTATATCTAGGAATGCCAGGCAGCGTGATGTGGAGTATAGGATTCGCTTGAGGTAGACTTTGAAGTTGTATGGAGAAGACTAGCAAGAGTAGGTCTTAGACTGTGGGTGACACAGGCACCTGACGTCTCATAGGTTCCATTGCTGCAGCCAAAAAGCAAAATGATCAGCGGTGTGTATCGCTGGGGCCTGCAGTAAGAGGGGAAAGGACCAGTCAAAGGAGACATCCAATACACAGTTATAATCAATCCCCAGGACTCAGGGAAAGTCATCCCAGTTCACTATGCATGCAATGATTGTATCAAAGAACTCTGACTGGTCACTGTTGGGTGTGTCTATACTCTGTAAGATGTGGAACCATGTAAGCTTTTGTGTACTAGCACATAACCTTGGAAGTTGAGAAGAAACTCCTGTAAGAGGAATAGGATGTCTACCTGTATCGAGATCAGGACTCCTCGGGAGAAGGCTGAACGGTGGCAAACACCTGTCCCTGCCAGCGCCACTGCAACCGTTGCAGTTCAGCATGAGGGAAATGTGTCTCTCGAAGCATTACAATATGGCTGCTTCTGTGTTCAAGGTAGGTGAAGAAAGCATAGCGCTTAGCAGCAGCTCACATGCCTCAAACATTCAACGTAAACACATTGACCGCGATCAGAGTGTGCGGTCCCCACATGTTCAGGCAACTACTAGAGCAAATTTGTGTTTGGCAGTCCTGGAGGAGTGTGCACTCGAGGTGTAGCACTGTCCCATAGCCCCCGTTCAGTCAGGCAATGAAAAAAGAGGCCGACCATCACCCCTCAGCTATAAACAAATATAAACCAGTTTATAAATACGTAAGAAAACGACTTCCACCCAAACGTCATATGGCCAGAAACCAACAATGTTGGGGAGGCTGAGCCACAGGCAGTAGCCAGAGTGATGGTCTGGAGCAGTAGTTATTAATCCTTTGACTTCTGTAGACCCTCACTTAATCATTACCGGAACCCCGGCCCCCCCCACCTGAATCATTATTGGAATCCGGGGAACCCCACTAAGTCAATATTGGGAGTGAGGGCCCTTGGCCTAAGCTTTTTTGATGATTTGAATCGCAAAACAATACACAAAAATAGATGGAGCTTTTCTAAATTCAATTGAGTCCTTACTATATTCTGTTGGATGCACTTGCTCTGCTCCAACAAATCAATCTGATGATACTAATTAATTTTTAGCGTCCAATATCAAATTCCTTCACAATTACAGGACATTTTGAAATTTTCAGTTGTTCATTTTACTTCTTTATTTATAAACAGTTTTTAATCTCTTAATGCTATTTAATTTTCTAAGCAGTCCCGAACCCCCTGAGTAGGCATTGTGGGCCCCAGGATCACAAGTCAAGAACCACTGGTCTAGAGCCTTAGAGGAGGCCAGAAGAGGAAGAGAAGGCCTCAGGAGGGAATCCGATCAGTGCAGGACGTCGGTCCTCTGCTGCCTGCTGAGGCTGGCTCATCTCACGGGCAGTGTGGATTCAAGGGTGGCAGTGTCTTAGTCGAGGCTGGAGTCGTTCCCAGTCAACTGATGCCAATCACCCAGCCAAGAGTACCCACTGTTCGGCCTAGTCCCATTCCTTCACTGGGTTTTCAAACAAGTGGGTGGTGTGCGCGTCAATGCCTGTGAGCTAGTCCTGGAAACATAAGCAGTGCTTTAAATGGGCCGGTACTCTCCGGTACTGAGTACCGGCACTTTTTTATTTTGACTGGGAGAGTACCGGCATATCTCAAGAAAAACGTAATACTTTTAATTGGAGAGTACCGGCACTTCTCAGAAGCAAGCAGGTACTCTGGTACTTCTATTTTTTCATTTAAAGCACTGAACATAAGGAATATTGCAGGCCATCCTCACATAATTTGCATAAGGAATAGCAGAATTCCGGGGTTTTCAGTTTCCAGCGAAGCAAGTGCTCCGGCTTTCCATAGGATTTTGTTCCAGTCTTAAAAATGGAGAATCTTGGCAACCAGTGGTCGGGGTCCTTGGCCAGGGTGTGGACAGCGCCTCAGACTCTGTGAGCCCTCCAAATAGATAAAAAGGGGTAGGTTTATGTGGCGGCATGAAGCTTTTGATCCAGGTTTCAAGGTAAGTGGTTTGCGACTTTACCCACCATGCATGCCCTTTGAAAGACCCACAGTCCTGAGGTTGCTCCTGCAGGCATGAATTTCAGCATCCTTTGCTCTGTCCTGCAGTATCCTCACCCTGTCTAGGAGGTCAGTGAGGGGAGTGCGCACTTCCGTTAAGGGAGGTTTCAGGTCAGAAGGCATCAACTGTGTGAGAGATGAGCTCTACTAACTGGTATTGGGTATCACAGGGCATTGTAAGGTTGACAGATAGTGCATCTATCTTGATAAAGGCCAGTTTGCCAGCGCTGTCTCTCGAGCCAGTCGAAGTGAGAACAGGTGAAGGGGGCTCCATAGTCGAGGCTCTCCCAGTTGGAGGGGCCATGCAGGTGGAATCCCCAGCCTGTGACTTGCCCATGTTTGGTTATGGAGTATTGTGGACTGCGAAGTACCAGACCGACTTGAGGTCAAGAGGCACCTCTAGTATGTGGGCCCTCACCCTTCACAAGAAAGGGAGAGGGGGGGTGGCAGGGACATCCGCAGCACGAGTAGCCCACAACAGAAGTTACCTGTTACGGATCTGGTGTATCGCCTCACTGCACAAATGATGGTGGTGGCGTGAGAGTTAACGGCAGCCGAGCAGAAGTCGCATGTGTGGGCTTTGTACATCCCCCCACGTCCACGCCAGTAATGCTCCCCAAGCTGGCTCATGGGAAGAAAGATGAGGGAGCAACACCCAGTCAGGTCCAGTAGGTGTTAGGGAGGGGCCAAGAAGTTTGCAGAGTCCCCCTGCGCAATGTAAGAAAAACTGTCTATGGCAGAGGTCTTCAAACTGGGGGGCGGGCCCCCCTTGGGGGGCCTCAAGTGATCCCAGGGGGGCGCCAAACTCTGATCAAAAGAAATATTATACAGATAACATGCCTTTGTTTTAAGCAGAAGCATGTTATTGCAGTTTTAAAAAGGTAACAGTACTTAACTGCAATGTTTAAATAGGTTTAGACCTATTTAAACATTGCCATCTTTCTAAAATAATTGTGAAAAATTCTGAAGGGGGGCCCAATGATTTTTATTTTTCTTAGAGTGTTAGCTTGTTGGGAACATAGAGGGTCAAATGAGCCGCAAGATGTTGGCAACAGAGAGAGGACTGACCTGTTCGCCGCAAGAGTGTGCTTTACTGGTGCATGGTCGAGTGCATCCTCGGGCGGCAAGAGTGGGAGGAGGGGCCTGCCAGCCCCTGTAGTCGCACCCAGTGAAACTGCCCAGGTACAGTGATCTTCACGGCTCTGAGGATGGCGGTGCATAGGCCCCTGGTGGAAGGGAAGAAGTGGAGCGTGCAAGGCATCTCGACCAGCGAGATACTGCTGGATCAGGGAGCCCCCTCCCACCCCGTCAACCCCAACACACACACAGGACCAGGACTCGTCCCTGGAGGGACCACAAGGAGGCTTCTGGCAGTGGCTTTCTGCTAGGCCTAGCAGCAAGGCCGTGCCGATGTGAGCTGTTGCAGTCCGGTGCTGTGGAGAAATGCCACTCTCGGCAGGTCTCCAGGGAGCAATGTAATCAGGATAAAGGGCTCGGGTGGCAGAGCTTTCAGCTTACATATCCTCCATCTTGGTTCGCCTGGCCATGCTCCCCCACAAAGCTAGCTAAGTCATTGGGGAATAATGACTACAAGGAATTCACCACCCAACAGAATGCAGAACAAGACAGGACAGGGAGGGTGTTGTCCTGGCTCCTTAAATCAGAAAACCCTCGGACACCCGTTTATGCAGTACACACACTGCAAGATAAATAATTACCACAATAATAGACATCAATGAAGCTTCGACTTGATACTACAAGTCCTTATGTAAAGCTACTGCAGATATAGAAACAGTCCTGATATACATATACCTATATATTATTGACATGTCTCTATCACCTGCACCTAAATGCAGGTGTCAGAAGTCCCACTTAAGACCATTGACCAACTGGCAAGGGGAAACGCTCCGGGAGCTCCAGCATCCCAGCTAAACTATATGCGGTGTTTAAATCTAAATGAGACCCCCATCTAAAAAAATATACAAGTGATGACGAAGCAAAATCAGATATTTTCCCATGCCATGAGAGAGGCAGTGCCTAGTAGTTCTTCTCAGACTAGAACAGGACTCCTTAGATGTGTGATCATATCACCCACTGTCCCTCCTAAATCAAGACTAGACAATATTTTTGAAATTACTAGCTACTACTCTAATGCAGATGGTGTTAGAGTTTAAATATCCAGACCAAAATCGTTTTATACTGAGTCAATACACTTTCCTTAACTGGAGAAAGTTGTTCCATGTCATGTACAACGTCTGCAAAGACAACTCCATACCATATGTGTCCTCTTTGGATGTACAAAAGGCATTTAACACATAAAGCTGGCCATCCCTTTGGGCGGTGCTCAGGAAGATCTGTGTAAGATTGCTATACACAGATCCCTGCCCGGGTATGAACTGGGCAAATATATTTAGGACTGTGGTTTATGGTGAGAGGCACAAGACAAGGGTGCCGCTATTGTTTGTTATCGCAGTGGTGCCACTCTCATGCCTGTTGACAAAAAAAGGAGTCCAAACGGGGAAATACAGCTTAACAGCAGATGGCATATATAATCCTTATATGAAGTTGATTCCCTACTTCACTTGTGTGAAGGGAACCTTAGTCTCAGATATGTGATGACTTTGATAAAAGAATTCAGCGTGCAATCTTGTATAACAATAAATTGAACCGACTCAGTCTTCTTCCTACTTAAACCAGTGATGCACACTGACCAAGAACAGGTGATTCCCACCTCACTAGTCTTGGAATTTTTCCATTTTCAACATATTTTATTTTTATAATTCTTTTTATTACTTCTCAACATAAAGTGACAACACAAACAAGAAATAAAAGAGCGCAGTAGTAATAATACAGGCATGACATGCAGTTCCCTTGAGATTAAGTCAATAATTTTGACGCTTTGGGACTGTGGATACAGTAATCCATGACCCAGTCAGATGTCTCTGTTGGATAAGTGCTTGTTTCAAGCTCTCCCCTTTCATACATGTCCCCCCTGAAGGCCCTCCATAGGGACCATATCTTTTCCCATTTTTTGGGGCATCCCCTGCTTTGGTAGATTATTTTCTACAAGCATGCACCAGTCCATGCCAGGGTTTCAGTCTCGGAGGACCGATGTTTCCGCTGCTCCCTCCCCAGTCGATACCCTGTATCAGTGGATCACTCCTGATGCATAGCGCCAGGTGCTCGGGGCCAGGACAAAATATTAGTGAGTAAAGGGGGCATGCTAGCGATGTCACCACAGTCACCCTGACTGTGGCCATTGGTTCTTTGTAGAGGAGACAGATCCAGCTCAGAAAGACAGGACTAAACCCCAAAGCGTTCTAGGACTGCATACATATAGTCCCATTCTAGGGTATCGAAAGCCATAGAGGCGCCCATTGGCAGAACCGTCGTAGATATTCTGTCATAAGCTGCACTGGCCACTACACCAAAAAGTCATCTATGATTGAGTTTGGTACCTCTGTTGGGCATGAATCCCGATTGGTCTGGGTGGATCAGAGTGGTGATCAGTTGTTAGAGCCTAATAGATAGTAGCTTTACCAAACCTTAATTTCGGCATTTAATAGTGATATACGTCTGTATGAACTACAGCGGTTGGGAGATTTGTTTTCTTTATGAAGTGTAGCTTGCGCTGGCCAGAGGAGAGCCGTCCTGCGGTTCTAGCCTCTTTCCAAATGGATAGCAGATGGGGGATATTCTTTCCCACCAAGCCCTTATATAATTTAGTTGCTCCCATAGCTTTCCCGGAGATGAGGGAACCTGTTGCCTGGGCAATCTCACTCAGCAAAAGATTATTGAGCATCTGTCTGTGCTCTACCGAGAACACAGGGATTTTTTCATGTCTTTGAGGAAATCGTGACTCTTGTGCAGCTGATTCGTGCTTCATGCCCTGTAGAGCTCAGAGTAGTAAGTGGCAAATCTTCCTCTATATTGTCTGCAGTAGTCTTGGTCTCTCCTGCATCTGTTGTCCGTTGCGGTACCCAGTTCCAAGCCTGATCTCTTTTTTCGAACCACGCTAATAGCTTCCTGGCTGTTTCCAACATCATAGAGCCTCATTTGTGCCATGACGTAGGCTTTGCAAACTACCTCCTCAGCCAAGTCTCTATACTCTTTTTGTTTCATGCTAAGGGCATGTGTGGCCTCTACGTTCTCCTTCCCAGGGTAGTCACGGTCTAGTATTTTTATTTCACATTCCAGGCGTTCTAGAGCAGCCCTCGTTTCTTTCTTCTTTTGTGCAATAAAGGAGTATGCCTGGCCCCGGAGCACGGTTTTATAAGCCTCCCAGACACTGACCTCCATACCCACTGACCTGATATTTTCAACAAAGTAGGCATCTGTTTTTTGGTCTAAGGTCGTCATCATCATGCTGTCCTTTAGATACCGTAGATTAATGGGTGCTGGGCCTATGTTAACCTCCAGAGGTCCTCCTGAGTTCCAGCCACACCGTGGAGTGGTCTCATATGCCCCGGGCCAGGTGTTTCATTTCGGCTACTCGGGTTATGTGTGCGCACTGCATAAATGTATAGTCCAGGAGCGAGGCACGAATATGGACTCCTGATAGAAACGTGCATTAGCGCTCCCTAGGATGAACTGCTGCTAGGTGTCCACGAGTCCAAAGGCTTCCACAGATGTTGCAAGTGTGGACGTTGTGGGGGACACGTGTGTGAATCTATCCTCTGCTTCAGACGTTATGGTGTTATAATCACCCCTAGAATCAGCATTCCCATTGGCAGGTGCGCTAACAAGGCGCCCAATGTCAGAAGGGTTAGTTCGTGGTGTAGTGGTGGGATATATATGTGGAACATACAATAATGGCGAGTGTAGGAAGTTGGCTCTGTATGTGCTATTTCAAAGTAAGGAATAGTATGCACAGAGTCCAAGGGTTCCCCTTAGAGGTAAAATAGTGGTAAAAATAGATAATACTAATGCTCTATTTTGTGGTAGTGTGGTCGAGCAGTAGGCTTATCCAAGGAGTAGTGTTAAGCATTTGTTGTACATACACATCGACAATAAATGAGGTACACACACTCAGAGACAAATCCAGCCAATAGGTTTTTATATAGAAAAATATATTTTCTTAGTTTATTTTAAGAACCACAGGTTCAAATTCTACATGTAATATCTCATTCGAAAGGTATTGCAGGTAAGTACTTTAGGAACTTCAAATCATCAAAATTGCATGTATACTTTTCCAGTTATTCACAAATAGCTGTTTTAAAAGTGGACACTTGGTGCAATTTTCACAGTTCCTAGGGGAGGTAAGTATTTGTTAGGTTAACCAGGTAAGTAAGACACTTACAGGGCTTAGTTCTTGGTCCAAGGTAGCCCACCGTTGGGGGTTCAGGGCAACCCCAAAGTCACCACACCAGCAGCTCAGGGCCGGTCAGGTGCAGAGTTCAAAGTGGTGCCCAAAACGCATAGGCTAGAATGGAGAGAAGGGGGTGCCCCGGTTCCGGTCTGCTTGCAGGTAAGTACCCGCGTCTTCGGAGGGCAGACCAGGGGGGGTTTTGTAGGGCACCGGGGGGGACACAAGTCCACACAGAAATTTCACCCTCAGCGGCGCGGGGGCGGCCGGGTGCAGTGTAGAAACAAGCGTCGGGTTCGCAATGTTAGTCTATGAGAGATCCGGGATCTCTTCAGCGCTGCAGGCAGGCAAGGGGGGGATTCCTCGGGGAAACCTCCACTTGGGCAAGGGAGAGGGACTCCTGGGGGTCACTTCTCCGGTGAAAGTCCGGTCCTTCAGGTCCTGGGGGCTGCGGGTGCAGGGTCTCTCCCAGGCGTCGGGACTTTAGGTTCAAAGAGTCGCGGTCAGGGGAAGCCTCGGGATTCCCTCTGCAGGCGGCGCTGTGGGGGCTCAGGGGGGACAGGTTTTGGTACTCACAGTATCAGAGTAGTCCTGGGGTCCCTCCTGAGGTGTTGGATCGCCACCAGCCGAGTCGGGGTCGCCGGGTGCAGTGTTGCAAGTCTCACGCTTCTTGCGGGGAGCTTGCAGGGTTCTTTAGAGCTGCTGGAAACAAAGTTGCAGCTTTTCTTGGAGCAGGTCCGCTGTCCTCGGGAGTTTCTTGTCTTTTCGAAGCGGGGGCAGTCCTCAGAGGATGTCGAGGTCGCTGGTCCCTTTGGAAGGCGTCGCTGGAGCAGGATCTTTGGAAGGCAGGAGACAGGCCGGTGAGTTTCTGGAGCCAAGGCAGTTGTCGTCTTCTGGTCTTCCGCTGCAGGGGTTTTCAGCTGGGCAGTCCTTCTTCTTGTAGTTGCAGGAATCTAATTTTCTAGGGTTCAGGGTAGCCCTTAAATACTAAATTTAAGGGCGTGTTTAGGTCTGGGGGGTTAGTAGCCAATGGCTACTAGCCCTGAGGGTGGGTACACCCTCTTTGTGCCTCCTCCCCAGGGGAGGAGGTCACAATCCTAACCCTATTGGGGGAATCCTCCATCTGCAAGATGGAGGATTTCTAAAAGTTAGAGTCACTTCAGCTCAGGACACCTTAGGGGCTGTCCTGACTGGCCAGTGACTCCTCCTTGTTGCTTTCTTTGTTCCCTCCAGCCTTGCCGCCAAAAGTGGGGGCCGTGGCCGGAGGGGGCGGGCAACTCCACTAAGCTGGAGTGCCCTGCTGGGCTGTGACAAAGGGGTGAGCCTTTGAGGCTCACCGCCAGGTGTCACAGCTCCTGCCTGGGGGAGGTGTTAGCATCTCCACCCAGTGCAGGCTTTGTTACTGGCCTCAGAGTGACAAAGGCACTCTCCCCATGGGGCCAGCAACATGTCTCTAGGGTGGCAGGCTGCTGGAACCAGTCAGCCTACACAGCTAGTTGGTTAAGTTTCAGGGGGCACCTCTAAGGTGCCCTCTGGGGTGTGTTTTGCAATAAAATGTACACTGGCATCAGTGTGCATTTATTGTGCTGAGAAGTTTGATACCAAACTTCCCAGTTTTCAGTGTAGCCATTATGGTGCTGTGGAGTTCGTGTAAAACAGACTCCCAGACCATATACTCTTATGGCTACCCTGCACTTACAATGTCTAAGGTTTTGTTTAGACACTGTAGGGGCACAGTGCTCATGCACTGGTACCCTCACCTATGGTATAGTGCACCCTGCCTTAGGGCTGTAAGGCCTGCTAGAGGGGTGTCTTACCTATACTGCATAGGCAGTGAGAGGCTGGCATGGCACCCTGAGGGGAGTGCCATGTCGACTTACTCATTTTGTTCTCACTAGCACACACAGGCTTGTAAGCAGTGTGTCTGTGCTGAGTGAGGGGTCTCTAGGGTGGCATAAGACATGCTGCAGCCCTTAGAGACCTTCCTTGGCATCAGGGCCCTTGGTACTAGAAGTACCAGTTACAAGGGACTTATCTGAATGCCAGGGTGTGCCAATTGTGGATACAATGGTACATTTTAGGTGAAGGAACACTGGTGCTGGGGCCTGGTTAGCAGGGTCCCAGCACTCTTCTCAGTCAAGTCAGCATCAGTATCAGGCAAAAAGTGGGGGGTAACTGCAACAGGGAGCCATTTCTTTACACAAGCCCCCCCCAGCCCACAGGCCAGGAGACTCAGCCCAAGCTGGGAGAGTCTTCCTAGTCTGTCAGGCGAGGAAGAGTAGGAGAAATAGGCTGGTTAGTTGCAGGGCCTACTCTGCCTTACATCCTTCTGTTCAGGTCATTCCCTTTGGGGAACTGACCTACTTCCACAGTGATAGGACCTAGTCTGAATTGCCTCTTGTCTGCCTCTTCAATGTCTCCACCCATTCTTTCTATTTTGGTCTTAGAGGTATCCACCTCTGCTAACCTTATCTTGGCCAGGGTTACCCCTAGCTTACCCAGAGAGGTTACCCAGAGCTGGAGTAACCCCACCATGACTAATAGGGTCAGGGGGCCTAACTTGCTATTTGGCATGGGGTCAGACCACCATGCTAAGGATAGTGCAGCCATAAAGGCTAACACCCAGCAGAGGCCACTGACAGCTGTCAGTGCCCAGAACCACACCTTTAGCTCTTCACCTAAAAGGGAAGGGGCTAAGTTACAGGCCTCTTTGGGTTCAGGTTGCCTGTCTGCTGTATTAGAGTGGGGGGTTACCACATCTTGTAGTAAACACCCTTCTTCCACTCTTTCTTCTGTTAGCTGAGGAGCCACCCACTCAGGTTTAACAGTTGCCTGACTAGCCAGGACTTCTTGTGGGTCAGGTTGGACTTTATCAGGGCCATTTTTGGAGTTCTCCCCTACTGGAGCAGAATCTCCTTGGCTTGCTGTAACCTTGGCTAAAGGTTGTCCACCCTTCCTACTCTGTTTTCTTTTCTTCTTCTTCTGGGGCCTGCTTGCATTTACTGCAGAGGCAGGACTTCCAGAATCCTTGGGAGAGGACTGGCACTGGACCAGTTCCCCTCTTGGGCTCTGACTAACCTCTGGGTAGTCATTTCCAAGGAGACAATCAAGGGGGAGGTCTGTACTGACTACTACCCTTCTCCAGCTAAGAGTGCCACCCACTTCTATGGGCACTAAAGCCACAGGCCTCTTAGTGACCCTGTCTAGGCTAACTCTTACCCTGGCAGTCTCACCTGGGATGTACTGGTTTGAGAGCACCAGCCTGTCATGCACAATAGTGTGACTGGCACAAGTGTCTCTCAGGGCAGTGGTTGGGATTCCATTCACCAGTAGGTGGTGGAAGTGTCTACTTCCCTCTGGAATCTCCAACTCACCTGTTGGGCCCTGTTTCCAGTTGAAGGCTATGAAGACCTCCTCATCTGAGGAGTCATCTCCCATGGCTACACTGGTTACCCCTGGAATTTTGTTCTGGGGTTTGTTTTTGGGACAAGAAGTGTCCTTGGTGTGGTGCCCAGACTGTTTACAGTTGTGGCACCATGCCTTAGTGGCATCCCAGTTCTTACCCTGGTACCCACCTTTGTTTTGGGTTGTGTCTTGGGGCCCACCCACCTGTTCTGGTTTTTGGGGGCCTACAGAGGACTCTTTTTCTTTGTTTCTAGTGTCACCCACTTTCTCCTGGGGAGTTTTTGTAACCCCTTTCTTTTGGTCACCCCCAGTGGAAGTTTTGGTTACCCTAGTCTTGACCCAGTGGTCTGCCTTCTTTCCCAATTCTTGGGGAGAAATTGGACCTAGGTCTACCAGATACTGATGCAACTTTTCATTGAAGCAGTTACTTAGAATGTGTTCTTTCATAAACAAATTATAAACCCCAACATAGTCACACACTTCATTTCCAGTTAACCAACCATCTAGTGTTTTTACTGAGTAGTCTACAAAATCAACCCAGGTCTGGCTCGAGGATTTTTGAGCCCCCCTGAATCTAATTCTATACTCCTCAGTGGAGAATCCAAAGCCCTCAATCAGGGTACCCTTCATGAGGTCATAAGATTCTGCATTTTTTCCAGAGAGTGTGAGGAGTCTATCCCTACACTTTCCAGTGAACATTTCCCAAAGGAGAGCACCCCAGTGAGATCTGTTTATTTTTCTGGTTACACAAGCCCTCTCAAAAGCTGTGAACCATTTGGTGATGTCATCACCATCTTCATATTTTGTTACAATCCCTTTGGGGATTTTTAGGATGTCAGGAGAATCTCTGACCCTATTTAAGTTGCTGCCACCATCGATGGGACCTAGGCCCATCTCTTTTCTTTCCCTTTCTATGGCTAGGAGCTGCTTTTCCAAAGCCAATCTTTTGACCATCCTGGCTAACAGGGGGTCATCTTCACTGGAGTTATCCTCAGTGATTTCAGAGGTGTTGGTCTCTCCTGTGAGGGAACCAGCATCTCTGACTATTATTTTTGGAGTCAGGGTTTGAGGGACCCTGTTCTCCCTAGATAGGACTGGTAGGGGGGAATTTTCCTCCAAGTCACTATCCTCTTCCTCTGAGTTGCCACCCTCAGAGGGGTTGGCCTTTTCAAACTCTGCCAAAAGCTCCTGGAGCTGTATTTTGGTAGGTTTGGGGCCCATTGTTATTTTCTTTATTTTACAGAGTGACCTTAGCTCCCTCATCTTAAGATGGAGGTAAGGTGTGGTGTCGAGTTCCACCACAGTCACATCTGTGCTAGACATTTTGCTTCTAAAAGTTGGAATACTTTTTAAGAATCTACAACTGGTTCTAGAATCTAATTCAAACTTTTACAAACTTTTAAACTCTAAAAGAAATGCTAAACAGGATCTAACACAAGGCCCTAGCAGGTCTTTTAAGAATTTAGAAAACTTTTCAAATTGCAAAAATCAATTTCTAATGACAATTTTGGAATTTGTCGTGTGATCAGGTATTGGCTGAGTAGTCCAGCAAATGCAAAGTCTTGTACCCCACCGCTGATCCACCAATGTAGGAAGTTGGCTCTGTATGTGCTATTTCAAAGTAAGGAATAGTATGCACAGAGTCCAAGGGTTCCCCTTAGAGGTAAAATAGTGGTAAAAATAGATAATACTAATGCTCTATTTTGTGGTAGTGTGGTCGAGCAGTAGGCTTATCCAAGGAGTAGTGTTAAGCATTTGTTGTACATACACATCGACAATAAATGAGGTACACACACTCAGAGACAAATCCAGCCAATAGGTTTTTATATAGAAAAATATCTTTTCTTAGTTTATTTTAAGAACCACAGGTTCAAATTCTACATGTAATATCTCATTCGAAAGGTATTGCAGGTAAGTACTTTAGGAACTTCAAATCATCAAAATTGCATGTATACTTTTCCAGTTATTCACAAATAGCTGTTTTAAAAGTGGACACTTGGTGCAATTTTCACAGTTCCTAGGGGAGGTAAGTATTTGTTAGGTTAACCAGGTAAGTAAGACACTTACAGGGCTTAGTTCTTGGTCCAAGGTAGCCCACCGTTGGGGGTTCAGGGCAACCCCAAAGTCACCACACCAGCAGCTCAGGGCCGGTCAGGTGCAGAGTTCAAAGTGGTGCCCAAAACGCATAGGCTAGAATGGAGAGAAGGGGGTGCCCCGGTTCCGGTCTGCTTGCAGGTAAGTACCCGCGTCTTCGGAGGGCAGACCAGGGGGGGTTTTGTAGGGCACCGGGGGGGACACAAGTCCACACAGAAATTTCACCCTCAGCGGCGCGGGGGCGGCCGGGTGCAGTGTAGAAACAAGCGTCGGGTTCGCAATGTTAGTCTATGAGAGATCTCGGGATCTCTTCAGCGCTGCAGGCAGGCAAGGGGGGGATTCCTCGGGGAAACCTCCACTTGGGCAAGGGAGAGGGACTCCTGGGGGTCACTTCTCCGGTGAAAGTCCGGTCCTTCAGGTCCTGGGGGCTGCGGGTGCAGGGTCTCTCCCAGGCGTCGGGACTTTAGGTTCAAAGAGTCGCGGTCAGGGGAAGCCTCGGGATTCCCTCTGCAGGCGGCGCTGTGGGGGCTCAGGGGGGACAGGTTTTGGTACTCACAGTATCAGAGTAGTCCTGGGGTCCCTCCTGAGGTGTTGGATCGCCACCAGCCGAGTCGGGGTCGCCGGGTGCAGTGTTGCAAGTCTCACGCTTCTTGCGGGGAGCTTGCAGGGTTCTTTAGAGCTGCTGGAAACAAAGTTGCAGCTTTTCTTGGAGCAGGTCCGCTGTCCTCGGGAGTTTCTTGTCTTTTCGAAGCGGGGGCAGTCCTCAGAGGATGTCGAGGTCGCTGGTCCCTTTGGAAGGCGTTGCTGGAGCAGGATCTTTGGAAGGCAGGAGACAGGCCGGTGAGTTTCTGGAGCCAAGGCAGTTGTCGTCTTCTGGTCTTCCGCTGCAGGGGTTTTCAGCTGGGCAGTCCTTCTTCTTGTAGTTGCAGGAATCTAATTTTCTAGGGTTCAGGGTAGCCCTTAAATACTAAATTTAAGGGCGTGTTTAGGTCTGGGGGGTTAGTAGCCAATGGCTACTAGCCCTGAGGGTGGGTACACCCTCTTTGTGCCTCCTCCCCAGGGGAGGAGGTCACAATCCTAACCCTATTGGGGGAATCCTCCATCTGCAAGATGGAGGATTTCTAAAAGTTAGAGTCACTTCAGCTCAGGACACCTTAGGGGCTGTCCTGACTGGCCAGTGACTCCTCCTTGTTGCTTTCTTTGTTCCCTCCAGCCTTGCCGCCAAAAGTGGGGGCCGTGGCCGGAGGGGGCGGGCAACTCCACTAAGCTGGAGTGCCCTGCTGGGCTGTGACAAAGGGGTGAGCCTTTGAGGCTCACCGCCAGGTGTCACAGCTCCTGCCTGGGGGAGGTGTTAGCATCTCCACCCAGTGCAGGCTTTGTTACTGGCCTCAGAGTGACAAAGGCACTCTCCCCATGGGGCCAGCAACATGTCTCTAGGGTGGCAGGCTGCTGGAACCAGTCAGCCTACACAGCTAGTTGGTTAAGTTTCAGGGGGCACCTCTAAGGTGCCCTCTGGGGTGTGTTTTGCAATAAAATGTACACTGGCATCAGTGTGCATTTATTGTGCTGAGAAGTTTGATACCAAACTTCCCAGTTTTCAGTGTAGCCATTATGGTGCTGTGGAGTTCGTGTAAAACAGACTCCCAGACCATATACTCTTATGGCTACCCTGCACTTACAATGTCTAAGGTTTTGTTTAGACACTGTAGGGGCACAGTGCTCATGCACTGGTACCCTCACCTATGGTATAGTGCACCCTGCCTTAGGGCTGTAAGGCCTGCTAGAGGGGTGTCTTACCTATACTGCATAGGCAGTGAGAGGCTGGCATGGCACCCTGAGGGGAGTGCCATGTCGACTTACTCATTTTGTTCTCACTAGCACACACAGGCTTGTAAGCAGTGTGTCTGTGCTGAGTGAGGGGTCTCTAGGGTGGCATAAGACATGCTGCAGCCCTTAGAGACCTTCCTTGGCATCAGGGCCCTTGGTACTAGAAGTACCAGTTACAAGGGACTTATCTGAATGCCAGGGTGTGCCAATTGTGGATACAATGGTACATTTTAGGTGAAGGAACACTGGTGCTGGGGCCTGGTTAGCAGGGTCCCAGCACTCTTCTCAGTCAAGTCAGCATCAGTATCAGGCAAAAAGTGGGGGGTAACTGCAACAGGGAGCCATTTCTTTACAGCGAGGCCATCCCACTAGCCTGATTGGACTACATATTTACCTTGTGGGTCTCTCCAGGTCTCAAGTGGCCTGAATGGGGTCATATTTTTGATGAGAATTCCTACCCCCCTCGAGTCAGAGGTAAAGCCTGCGTGGACTGTTAACCTGTAACTGCTCTGGATAGTGCTTTGCAGGAGTTACCGAGGAGGTGGGTCTCCTGCAGGAGTACTATATCAGAGTTCTGTTGTTTAATGTATTGCATTACAAGCACAATTTTCAACTTATCCCCAAGGCCATTGAGATTCCAGAATATCACCCTAAGGGAGCAAGGTGTATCCGTGGGTGTCTGGGTTTGCTGCATTGTGTGCTGTTATACAGTCCCAAAACGTATGGGTCATGCGCTTTGATCATCTACTAAAAGACCTGAGCATGCCTGCTGTGTTAATGTCTAAACTATCCCAAAAAATCTGTCCCCTGCCACCCTGCTTTGTTGACTCTGAACTGCCCACCCCCAACTTGCTGGGCACCTGTCACCCCTTTGAACATGGTAGTGTAACTTTTAACTGATGTAAAACCTGGTCAGTCCGTTCAGATTCCCGGCCCGTTCACCTCTGTCGAGGATGTGTGAATATGTAGGCCCCCTCTCAGGACAGCGTGAGTATCTGGTAATGCCCGCAACAATCCCAAATTACACAGTCATGCATATCAAGACTCTAAGTGATTTTCTATGCCCCATTGCTCTCAGGACCATGGTGCTATCAATCTTAATGGAGTTCCTCCCCCTCCTCTGCAAGGTCCTCTTCACTGCAGTGTTTGCTGCATTCTGCATGTATGTCAGTTCCCCCAGGCCCTGTGCGCCTGGGTTTGTGGGTTGCTGGCCGCCAACCCTCCAGCCAGTCCCATGCCTCCTCAGGAGTGAAAAAGTGTAAGGTCTTACCCTCCACGATGACTCGTACCTTGGCAAGGAAAAGCATAATGTGTTTTAGTTCCCTGGCATGGAGTTCTTTTTTCACTTCCACAAAGCTTCGCCTCTGTTGCTGCACCTGAAGGGTTAAGTCTGGGTAAAAGCTAATGGTAGTGTTTGTGTATTTTAGAGCCAGTTCTTGGCAGTTCACCTGAAGGATAACATTGCGCTTTCTATGGTTGAAGATGCAAGTTATAAGTGTCCTTGCGGTAGCTCCCGGCCTGGGAGGCAGTCCTTGTGTTTTCTGGGCCCTTTCAACTGAAAAGAATTTGGAGAGACCCCAAAGCTGTAGTATTTCAAGACTGAGTTGTTCAACTAAGATCAACACTGGGGCCCTCAGCCTTTTCGGGGACCCCTACCAGGCGTAGATTGTTTCTCCGTGATCTGCCTTCCATGTCTTCCAGCTTGGCATGCATTTGGGTGTTGTCTTTCATTAGGCGATCAACTTGTTGACGGTGTTTAGCAGTGGAGTCTGTGAGTTCCACAACTGCGACTTCTGCGTCCTTAACGTTATCATTAATCTTGTTTGCATCACCTTTCAGTAGAGACATTTCCACCACGAAAGAGTCTATCTTTGGTTCCAACGTGTTTTTTCACTCCTTAGATTGTTGCCATTATTTCTGGGAGGGTAGATTGTGGGATGTTCTTCGCGGTCTCTAATGGAGAGTCTTTGGGTGGGGCCTCTGGATCATGCATAGAGGCCATGGGGACAGCATGTTTGTTCATTTTGTTTAGTTGGTAGGGTTTGCTTGGGAAATAATGTTGGTGCGGGGCTCCGGTAATGTCAGGAGTAGTGGGTGCTAATTGCCGCTGCTTGCCAGAGGGGAGATTAAGGAGGAGCGACAGAAGGTTGCCAGGTGTCCTCTTGTCCATCTGCGGCCTATTGGTTTTGTGCGGTCTGCTAGTCCTGCCTCGGCTCCCTGGGTTATGGAGTCATAAGGGACAGACTGGGGTCCTTTTGGTTATGTCTCATAGTCCTCGCTGTCGCTGTAGACTGAAAATGGTGAGTATTGGGGAGGAGGGGGGTCATGGGGGTGGGCAGGGGAGGCCCTTCTCAGTCTACCATTGTGCCCCTTTCACTTGTATCGCTGAATAGGTGTGCTTCCTGGTCGCGCCCCGTTTGAAAAGCTCTAGGGATCTGGCCACTGAAGCTGTTCCCGGAATGTGGCACCTCCCTTTGCTCACCTGTCTTCTTTGGTGGTTAGACTTTATTCACTGCCTGAAGATTGAGCTCTTTAAGCACGGAGTGAAGCAATTGCTGTTTCCTTGTGCGTCACTCCATCCCTGTCCCTGGCACAGTTCGTTTCACAGTAGTCAGGGCCTAGACAGGGCCCACCAGGCCAACTTCACCCACCCAGACTTCCAGCTCGGGTTGAACTCTCTGCCGGCCACCTGTTGCTCCCCACGCAGTTCCTCTAGGCTTCAGGGGCTCATGACTGAGGAGAGGGCGATCGTGTGCAGCAGCACTGCACACCGGCAACATCTCATTGAGTTCCCAGGCCTTACGCCTCCCTGGGTGCGTGCGGACAGACCAATCCATTTCTCTGGGGCCTCTGCCCCCCAAGGCATCCAGATTGAGGGTTGAGTCAAGACCCAGAGCGGCTCTGATCTCTCACTGTCGTGAACCACCGTGGCTCCAGGTCAAGTTGTCTTCACACACTTGTACAGCTCCCGGGCTTTGCTTCACTCCAGGAGCGTGCGTTCACTCAGGCTGTCCTGCAGACTTCGGATGGCATAGGCTGCTAGAACCAGGGGCCAATTCTTGGCAGAAATTGCTGTTGGTTGGAGGCCGGTATATGCTGTATCTGCCTCAGGATAGATAGAGCAGGGGCTGTGCAGATTACTACTGGATAGTGTGGGCGATCATGGCGGGGCTGCGGAGCTCGTTCAAAAGGCAGCCGCCATGTTTGGCTGCAAGCCATGCCACTGACAGCGAACATTGTAAATCTTCCTTCTCCAGTATTGGATTTTTCATAGATTCACATACTTGAATCATTAGCAAGCTTCCCTCCATGTCCTTAAGTGTCTTTCGGGAAAAAGTGCAGCATATTTTACAGTCCTTTACATTGTGTTCAGGATGTGGACAGTAGATGCATTCCTTGTGTGGATCCTCTGAGTGCAGCCTTTTCTTTCCCCCACACGCCTCAGATGGTCTGAATAGCCATTTCTTTGCTGGCTCTGACATGGTTGTTTAGTCAGGATAAGAATAAATAGATGTTAGTCTTGTCCTGAAGTGAATTCTTCTTCATATCTGGAGCAAAACTGTAGTAAACTGAGCAGAGCTTAGGGTGGTCCAATCACATGACGTGCAGTAGAAAATCTGCAGTGTTCTAGAGGGTGCTGTTGTCTGATTGGCTGGACTTTGGTTCTTATTAAATGGTGAAGATAAGCAATTGAAGTGAATTTTTTTTTTAACATAAACTGTTCTGAATGTCATTGACTACTGCTTTCTATAGTACCGTGCAACTCCCACTTAGATGGTGGGGAATAATTCAAGCATGTGAATCTATGAAAGGTATAAACCAAAAATTGCACACACAGTTCCAAAAAGTGGAAAGTTGTATCTACCGGTTCTGCAGATCAGGAAAACCAAAAGGTTGTAAGCACGAGCCCTCACTCACCTTTCGGTGACATGCTTCATCATAGGGCTGTGCTCCTCGTCAGGCCGGCGCTGCAATGCCTGACGGGCCCCACACGGGGGCTCTTTGCCGGAGATCTTTTTGAGCGAAATGCGCACCGGTCAGAAATAGGAATCGAGGATTGGAGTAGAAAAGTTAAAAATGTCTAGAGGTACAAACCGTTGATATCTTTAATTAAATGTTAGTGCCTCTGACAAGATTAAAAACAAAGAATAGGGATATGGTAAAATAATGTCTACACTCCCCATAAAGTATAACAAAATTGTGCTAACTGTAGCCACCAACCCTTATACTAGAGAGTGGTGAAATAGACAAAATGAAGAAAACACAGGATCCCCTGTGCTACTCTACATTACAGGTCAACATGTTTCTCGCTATGCGATTCGTCAGGACCTCAAAGACGTACCTAATCCTTCAAATATATGGGCTGCCGATATTAGGGAAAGCAGAACCTAAAAGGTAGAAAGAGACATACATCAAATAAAAAAAGAGACAAATTTAACACAAGTGGCATGTACTCACTGTCTTTAAAAATACCACATCCACTCGTGACGAAACCCAAAGGTGCCATGCAATAAACATACAATGATCATAGGGAGGAGGCTACAGATTAATATCCCTGCCTCACTGCTTACCCTTCAAATAATAAATGTAGGGCCTCATCCGGGGACAAACATCGAGATGCGTAAAATCCTCTGTGGTCTATATAGGCATAGAGAAAATACACAGACTTCAAACCGTGTGTTAAATGAATACAAGAAGGTAATCTTCTAAATATATGTACGCTGACCTGAGCACACACAATAAATACACGCGTTTTAATCGGGGAGCCCTCTACTGGGGTCTGGTATCCTTTCTTAGCTGAGCCAGGGGAGGTACAAAATATATAAACACACGTATACTGAAAACGCAATAATTATAGAATTAAAAAGCCATCAAACAATAAGTGTTGTCTGTCATAGATTGTATGCACATGTACCAACGATTCTCATCTATTGGGTTTCTATGAGGGTAGATAAAGAATGTAGTCAATACAAAGATTGAAGTCAATACAATATATTACCTTCTTGTATTCATTTAACACACGGTTTGAAGTCTGTGTATTTTCTCTATGCCTATATAGACCACAGAGGATTTTACGCATCTCGATGTTTGTCCCCCGATGAGGCCCTACATTTATTATTTGAAGGGTAAGCAGTGAGGCAGCGATATTAATCTGTAGCCTCCTCCCTATGATCATTGTATGTTTATTGCATGGCACCTTTGGGTTTCGTCACGAGTGGATGTGGTATTTTTAAAGACAGTGAGTACATGCCACTTGTGTTAAATTTGTCTCTTTTTTTATTTGATGTATGTCTCTTTCTACCTTTTAGGTTCTGCTTTCCCTAATATGGGCAGCCCATATATTTGAAGGATTAGGTACGTCTTTGAGGTCCTGACGAATCGCATAGCGAGAAACATGTTGAACTGTAATGTAGAGTAGCACAGGGGATCCTGTGTTTTCTTCATTTTGTCTATTTCACCACTCTCTAGTATAAGGGTTGGTGGCTACAGTTAGCACAATTTTGTTATACTTTATGGGGAGTGTAGACATTATTTTACCGTATCCCTATTCTTTGTTTTTAATCTTGTCAGAGGCACTAACATTTAATTAAAGATATCAACGGTTTGTACCTCTAGACATTTTTAACTTTTCTACTCCAATCCTCGATTCCTATTTCTGACCGGTGCGCATTTCGCTCAAAAAGATCTCCGGCAAAGAGCCCCCGTGTGGGGCCCGTCAGGCATTGCAGCGCCGGCCTGACGAGGAGCACAGCCCTATGATGAAGCATGTCACCGAAAGGTGAGTGAGGGCTCGTGCTTACAACCTTTTGGTTTTCCTGATCTGCAGAACCGGTAGATACAACTTTCCACTTTTTGGAACTGTGTGTGCAATTTTTGGTTTATACAGTATTGGGAACTTCACACACTGGACCAGGAGTCTATCCTCCGAATATCCCACTCTCTGCCCCCCTTGCTGTTGTTTTTTGAATCTATGAAAGGTACCAATGCTAGAGAAATGCAGTTAACGGTAAGTAACTTATTTTCTTATAATACACTATTATAAACATGTTTTTTTCTTTTAAGTTCTTATGTTCCCAGTATAAGTTATAATATCTGATGTGGTATCCTTGAATTCTACACTATTTTATTGTGTGCTACAGTTTTTTATTAACTATACATAATAAAATTACTTACCTACAATCAGGGCAGTACAACAGTCTGTCTGATTCTGGACAAAGCGGCCACTATCCCAAGTTGGTAGAGTGATATTTGCTGAAGAGCTGGTGCTACCCTGATTACTGTACCTTTTCATGGCACTAACAGTGATAGCTACTAGGGCCTTTTTTCAAAATCCTACGAAGGGTGATAACTGAACTGGTGTAGGGCAAAGGCGGTTTGAGGGTTGCTATTTATAAAGCGCAATGGCCCATTGACCAGGGATACCTAGAGGCACCAAATTATGAAGCTTACTACATAACTTGATGTTACAGTGGCCAGTGAGATGCCTAGTTAGCAGAAGAAAGGGGGATAAGGCTATATCGCAGACTGAATTGTGTACAGACTCAATATTAGAATGACTCCTAGACACCAAGCAGTAGGTAGATATTGCTAGCTCATACACACAAAACGTGACGGGAAAAATTCTTGCAATAAGTCCTAACTACTGGCAGTCACGGGGACATGTGGGGGAGGTGGGGGTAGCATTCCAACCCATCATACTTTTGGCTAACAGTTTGGACCCAGCCATATGTAAGTCTTCGTGGCCCTGCTCTAATAAGAACATTCCAGTCCAAGTTACAGGGCCAGGTCCTCTTTGAACCAAAACACAAGCAACCCAAGACCAGTTTCACCCTAATTGGGGCTCTTCAGACCGGTGCAGCTTGGCTCCAGTGGCACATTGAACACAAGACCCATGTTTGGGCATATCGTTGGCCACTGAGGGTGTTAAATCATACACACTGATGATACCTTGAGGGTTCCAAAAAAATCAGTGGACAAATTTGCTTTGTAAGTAAACATTCTGAGCCTATTGATCATGTAGAGATGACAGTTTTATAGCAGGAAATCAACCTCAAAAGAAGACATTGTGCAGGAAGCAAACCACATGAACCCTTACAATTAATTTTATAAGAGGCAATGTTAATATCACAACAGGGCAGAGTAATGCTGATTTATTTAGCTAACATTGCTTCAACACAATTCATATATTTGATAACTCTGCTCACCACTTGCGGATAGTCTTCTTTTAAGCAGAAAATAATTGAGTGGTGACAATTCTGAATGCTAAACCAATTGAGAGGAGCCTATGATTAAAGTTGGAGAAGTAGATATAATTTGCAAAGACAAGTCTGTGTTCTATGTACATATCATGTATTCCTATGCACTTGGCCTCTGTGCCCACCTGGGAAAAAAGTCCAGTGCTGGAAAGTATCCAAATGATAGCCGTATTAACCTTAGTTTATAGTAAGATAGATAGGTGTCAGCTAGATATTTTTGCAAACAAAGTTGTTTGTAACTGTTGATTGTTAACCAAGCATGACTTTTTTTGGAACGTGGGCGTGTCTTCAAGGAGTGAAAAGTTGTTTTGTGATTTTATCCATTGCACTTTTGAATGAAAAAGCCAGGATTTCAGATTCTCAAAATGCATGAGCCTTTAAAGAGGTTAAGGCAGAATTGAAATGAGTGCACCTAAAGTGTTTTTTTGGGATTTGTTTATTGATTTTATATAGATAACCCAGAGGCAATACATAAACACATTTCATATAAACATAACAGCTGGAAATCTTCATCACAATGCTAGATGGCAAGCCTCACACACAAAGAGAAAGTGCATAAGTGCAATAAATTGAACCAAGATCCAAAATAGAAAAAGTGCAAATAACAAATAAAACATTACAGAGCTAAGTATCATAACCTATTAGCCATAAAAAAAAAAAAAGGATGCAGACATTAAGACATTGAACATCACATTAGTCTCACATCTACGGGTAGCTAAAGTGTGGGAGTGTGAGGAGTCCTTTATTCTGGTAAGTTTATTTATCAGGAAAAACAGGACAGTACAACCGAATAGCGACCGCCTCCATCCAGGTCTCCAACGGTTCTCCCTTCCGTTCCTTCCATCGAACCTCGTGCCCATAGAATTCTACAACCGGCACGAGACTCAATGGAACCCAACACATCTTTCCCCTTAACAACACTAAACAAAATAGGACAAATTATGCATCAACATATGACACTACAAAAAAACTATCATGCAAAAAGTACATAATCACGGTATTTCCTGGGAGGCATCTTGTTCCTGCACGAAGTTCTTCGCTTACTGTCTTTTGTTTCATGCTTCTCCTTAGTTGATCTACTCAAAGCCGTACCCCACATCTCAGTGTCACAATGCAAAGTTTTCCGTATCACGTCCTTGGTTCTATGTCTCACTCCAATGACTTACTCAAACGTTCCACCGCACGAACTAAGGATAACTTCTCCTTATTCCACCAATTGGCATCTTCCAATTTGACTGCATTTCCGCAAATTTTGATGACCCTTGTAGGACCAGAAAACTTAGATTCACCCTTCTGGACAGTACAAGCACTTTTGATCTTCACAAAATCTCCCACCTTAACACAAATTGTCTTCCTTAGACCCCCCTTATATTTTTTTTAGCACCCTCCCTTTTCTTATTCACCCCTTCAATCAATTCTTTCTTAACCACAAATTCACCCATCCATTATCTTGTCAACTTGGTTGCTGGAACTCTTCCGCTCAATAACACAAAAGGGGACACACCAGTATCTGCATTTGGAGTGGTCTGAACTGCCCACAACAATTTCCTCAATTCCAGTTTGCAATTCAAACCTCTGGCCTTAGCCAGTTGTATATTCTCTTTGATCACCCTATTGAAGCATTCAACCAGTCCATTACTCCTAGGATGATATAGAGAAGTTTTGACGTGCCTAATTCCCAAGTGCACCAAAAAATTTGAAAATTGGGCAGACGTGAACTGACTTCCATTGTCTGTGAGTATTTCATCAGGAATACCTTCCCTGTCAAAAACAGACTGTAAGAATTCGATGACTTCTTGTGAACTAGGAACCTTAACCAGTTTAAACTCAGGCCAACAACTATAAAAGTCAATCAACACCATACCATACTTTACCTGCGTATCCGACAGGTTAACAGGGCCAATCAAGTCCAAAGCAATCTTACTCCACTCTTTATTGGGCACCTCAGTTGCCTCAACAGGGAAGGGCAATGTGACTTGGGACTTGTCACTAATTGTGCACGCCAAACAGTCTCTCACAAAGTGTTCCACCTCCTTATCCAACCCAGGCCACCAAAAATTATCCCTAATCCTTCTCTTCATCGCCCGCATCCCAGTGTGTCCTTCATGCCCCAAGGGTAATACTTTGTTCCTCATACCTTCCGGCACAACCATATCGCCAGCACGCATTAAAACGTTATTCACTACGGACAACTCCTCAAAGACCTGCTGGTATGCTTCACATCGTGAAGATTTGCAGATAGTCCACCCCAGCAAAATGCCCTCCATCACCTCCTATAATTGCTCATCCCTTCCACACGCTTCCTTCCATTCACTCTCCGTCACTGCACCATCCAATTGACACTCAAGTGAGTACACCAAAATATCATACTCATTCGCACCCGCTTCACCATTCACTCTCACGTGAGGAAGACGAGAAAGGCAATCAGCAAGCAAATTTCTCGCACCCGGCACATATTCCATATGGAAATCATACATCTGCAATCTGTATTGCCACTTGGCAATTCTTGGAGTAACACGATGTGCACCTGAAGTAGAAAATAATTGCACTAAAGGTTTATGATCCATTCTGACTGTAAAATGCACACCCCAAAGATAGGCCTTGAAATGTATAATTCACCACCAACATGCGAGTGCCTCTCTTTCTATTGTCGAGTAAGTAGATTCAACCCCCCTCAGACTACGTGAGGCAAAAGCTATCACTTCATCCTTGCCATTCCTTTGTTGTAGCAAAACAGCCCCCAAGCCTAGTTGGCTAGCATCAGTCATAATGATAATCTCGTCCTTGGTGTCAAATGTTTTCAATGGAATGGCTAATGTAACTTCTTTTTTAATAGCTGCACACTCCTGCTCCCACTTGTTGCATCAATCAAATTTAACATTTGTTTTTAAAAGATTCCTGATATTATAAGTTTTACTGGCACAATTGGGAATTAACCTGGCATAAAACTCAAGCAGACCCATAAAGGATCTAACTTGGTACTTATTAGATGGTGATTGGAAATCCTCGATAACTTTAACCCAACTCTCCTTCGGTTCCACCCCTCGTTCTGATATTTTATAACCTAATCAATGCACGAGGTACTGAACTTACATTTGTTCGCTCTAAGAACGATTCCCTTAGCACTTAAAACAGACAACACTTGTTTTGTTCATTCATCATGCTGTTCCTGATCCTTCCCGAAAATCAAAATGTCATTCTGGAAAGCAATAATACCTTCCATATTCTTGAACAAACTGTCCTCCACTCGTTGAAATACAGCCGAAACTGACGCTAAGCCAAACGGCATGCGTCTGAATTGAAACAATCCTTCAGGCGTTACAAAGGCCGTCAAGTGTCTAGAGTCAGGATGTAAATTAATTTGATGATAGGCAGAGGCCATGTCTAACAAACTGAACTTACTAGCAATGCCAAGCGTAGACAACATTTCAACAATGTTAGGCAAAGGATGGCGATTCACCCAAATTTGCTCATTGAGATCACGCAAATCCACATGTGTAGCGAGCCATTAGCCTTAAGAGTGATCACAATGGGAGCCACCCAATCAGACGCTTCAATTTTCTCAATTATGTGCTGTTCACACAATCTGTCCAGTTCCTTTTTAAGTTCTGCTCTCAACACTAAAGGCACCTTACGTACTTCATGCATTTTAGGAACAGCGTTATCCGGTAAACTAATCTTGTGCGCAAAACCCTTGAACAGTCCAATCCCCTCCTTGAAAACATCAGGAAAAGTGTCAACTCATGTAGAACCTACCGACAACACTTGCTTATAAATCTTGCTTAAAATCACTTTTTCAGAGTTATTGGGATCCAATAAAATTCCTAAATTATTTTGATCTTCCCAACCCAACAAACAGCCACATACACTATACCTTTAGCAACATTTCCTTGGAAACCAAAGTCAACTTCATATTCACCCAAGACCTCCACCGGCTTTCCTCCATACCCCACTGGCATGATGTGAGACTTTCTAAGCTCCATATGGCTAAAACACTCCTTCCACTTTTGCTCACTCAAAAGAGTATAAGGAGAACCTGAATCAGCAACAACCACAACTTCACATCCGTTGATTAATAATTTGCATGAAGGCCTTTTATATTTATTGTAAAATATACCTTCACCATTACCTTCACTTAATTTAGACATACCGGAGACAGTCAGAAGCTCATCATCCTCGCTAGTTGTAGATTCCAAACCACCTGAATTGTCATTAAGGAGTTTAAAAACCTTGTCTTTTGAGCGAGACCCCGTCCCACTCACAGCTGTACACACTCTGGCAAAGTGACCAACTTTAGAACATTTGGAGCATTTTTTTCCTATTGCTGGACATCCACTAGCATTTCCCAAATGAGAAGAACTTCTTCTGAGATCCTCAGACTGGACTCCCCTCCCAACGGTCTCAGTCTACGTTCTATCTCGTCTCAGCAAACCCCTGGACAAAGAGGTACGAAACAGACTGAAGGCCGAGTGTCCCCGGCCAGATATTCCAAATAAAGTGTCCCTTGCACCCGACGTAGACCCCAATTTGGCCACCTTCATTAAGAGGTCTTCCAAAGATCCAAAAAAGGGTATCAATAGGTCCTGGAAAATGTGCCAGGATAAAGTCCTAGACCTAACCATGGCCCCTCTTTAAAATCCTGGATCTGGCTGTGTGGGCTAAGGAATCTGGCTCTACCATTGACACAGACATTTTGGCAGGTTGGGCCCAACGAGCATTATGCATGCTCGGGAATGTGAACTGTGCCCTCTCCACTGAAAGGAGAAAATCCATTTTGATGCGTATAGACCCCAAACTGACAGTTAGCCACAGCGGAACAGGGTCCTTTAGCAGAGGGCCTCCTCTTTGGGACAAATTTGTCAAAGACCTGGGGAAGTTTGTCCACACCTTTACGGCGTTGGACAAAGCTCAAACCTCTATGAACAAGGTTTTCCATCAACGCATTTTTGCAGAGCCGGCAGAAATCGAGGACGTCTGTCCGGCCGCTTTGCCTCTCGCAGCCCTCTCACGAACTACAACTCCTCAGGAAGAGGCTACACAGTCCAGAACAGAGACACTTTCTACCTAGCGAAAGCGCGAGCTGGACGCAGTCGCTTCAATCGTGGCTCCCGTCCCCAATACAACACCAACTTTAACACCACCACTCAAGGAAGGTAAGGCTGATACCCCCTTCTTCAGTAGTATTGGGGGCAGGACTGGTCAATTCCTTCACAATTGGAGCCTCCTAACGTCCGACCAATGGGTGCTGTCAAAGCGCCCGAAGCCTAGCCCGTGCAAGGCAGCTTCTGCACCACTCGTCCTCGTTGCCGTGGAGACAATAAACAAGTCTCTACACGACGTGCAATGTGTAATGACGAGGGGCACGCGACACACCCATGCAGGCGAGAGTGAAGCGCGTGAAGAGATTGGCGCGCGCACACCAGCTACCGCCCACCGGCTCAGAAAATCCACCATCAATAGGCTCTGGAAATCCATGAAAAGGGAAACAACAGGGACGAAGTGGCAGAAAACACGCCCTCCAACAGACGAGGAAGTCCTCCACCTAAGTTGTGCAACGTACGAGGTAGCTGCATCGTCCACGACGCTGGGACAGGCACACAGGGATACGTACTGTCCTGCCGTGCTACTCGTCACCAAGTGAGGAGTCCTTTATTCTGGTAAGTTTATTTATCAGGAAAAACAGGACAGTACAACCGAATAGCGTCCGCCTCCATCCAGGTCTCCAACCGTTCTCCCTTCCGTTCCTTCCATCGAACCTCGTGCTCATAGAATTCTACAATCGGCATGAGACTCAATGGAACCCAACAGAGTGCTATAGTTCACAGCTGCATAGTAACGGAATACCAGATATCGCAGCGCAGTAAACATAGAGCAAATCATTGGGTCAGTCAAGTTTCCCCACCGTCAGGTTATCCCACAAGATGCATATTAAATCAAAGCCCATGTAGCTAATATCAAGAGATAATCATAAAACACTTTAGTGCAGTGCAATGTAATTAAGTGCATTTGCCAACCACATGCAAGCTGATACTATAAATTATACAGTAGACAAAAATACAATATATAGCTCACCATTACAAAAAATCACAAAGTGCCTTGGTGCAGTACCTCCTCCCCAGATCTGCATCATTGAGTCTGGTTTCCTGCCCCCATCTAAATAACTTAGCAGGGGTATAATAAAACTCAAAGAATGTCTTGAAATGCTGGCTCTTTAATCCTGTGGTAAGAAATATCTCAGCACCCTCTAGCTACACTGGAGCACCAGTCCATCCAAACCGAATTGAGTTTCCCATTTAGTGTTCTGAGTCTCAAGATCATCGGGTAGAGCTTGGAATAATAAACTGTATATATACCCAATTCTAGCTCTAAAGTCGGCAGCTTCTATAATGGGAATCTAAGAAGTCGAGACCTAGGGCCAGATGTAGCAAAACGCCAATTTGCGAGGTGCAAAGTGCGAGTCCATGCGACTCGCAATTTGCACCTCGCAAATTGGTATGCAGTACGGTGTCTCAGACACCGACTGCAACTCGCTATGGGGTCGCAATGACCCACCTCATGAATATTCATGAGGTGGGTCGCAAATTGCGGCCCCATAGCGAGTATAGGCACTCGCAAACATGGAGGCCTGCTGTAGTCAGCAGACCTCCATGTTCGTGACTGCTTTTAAATAAAGCAGTTTTTTTTTTCTCTTTGCAGCCCGTTTTCCTTAAAGGAAAACGAGCTGCAAATAGAAAAAAATACCGAAACCTTTTGTTTCGTTTTTTTTCAGAGTAGGCAGTGGTCCATAGGACCACTGCCTGCTCTGAAAAAATAATTTTGTGAGCATTCACAAAGGGGAAGGGGTCCCGTAGGGACCCCTTCCCCTTTGCGAATGAGTTACCATCCACTTCAAGTGGATGGTAACTGCGAGTTGATTTGCGACCGCTTTCGCGGTCACAAATCAACTTAAATCGCGGTGCGAGTCGCAAATAGGAAGGGAACACCCCTTCCTATTTGCGAGTCGGAAACACATTTTGCGAGTCGGTTCCGACTCGCAAAATGTGTTTCTGCATCGCTTGAGGGCTTTTGCACCTCGCAAACGGCGTTTTTCGCCGTTTGCGAGGTGCAAAAGCCTACCTACATCTGGCCCCTAGTTCCTAGCAAACTTATTATTAAAATCTCTACCCTGTAAGTACTTGAAGAATTTTTCTCTTGTCAGACCATATTATTCTTGTAACTCGCTAAACGAATGCAGCTGGCCACTATCAAACAAGTCTCCTAATCTTAAAATACCATGAGTTCAAGCCTTCTACCCATTTTGTCATGAAATATAGCAGGTATGGCGGGAGAGCCCCATATATGTGCATAATAATTAACCTGGTTATACCAAATCTCTTCTTCACTTATATACAGACCCTATATGCCCCTTTCACAGTATTAATTCTAGTTAGTTTTTTTTATAGTCACTTACTTCCAGAATTCTCAAGAAGCAGCCCTTAGTCTCACAGCCCAGCACCAGTTCATAAAAAGTAGGCATTTCAGCGTAAGTCAAATAATGTGTGCTGCCAGTGATCACAATCCCTATATGCTGCCACATACTGGCCCAAAAATAGAGCATAATACTGGGTACTGACCAACCCCCCTTTACTAGAGTAAAGGCACCTGACTAATACCGGAATTGAGATTGAAATTGTGGAACATTTCTTCTCATTTTCGGATCAGAATGACTGGTCTGGGTCTGACTCGTATTCCCCTGAACAGGGCATTGGGAGGAGGGGGGTCAAAAGGCAGTGTTTCAAGCGTCTTTGGTGACTTAAGCGGCAAAGAGGATGCCCTCTCAGGTGACCTGGGGAAAAGGTCCCCTACAAACTATTAAGAAAAGGAATCCATTGAACAGGACCCACGGGATTAAAGTGGTCTTGAAGTGAGGTGTGGCCCAGCCTGAGCCTGCAACTCTGGAGGCAATATATCACAGAATTATGGCCCATCAGGAGGAAACCAGAGCTGACAGCTGTAGAGCACAGAATGCCAGTAGGAAGCACCAAGCCTCTTTAAGGAAGGTCGCAAAAACGTGCTCTGAGTTTTCGCTCAGAATAACAGAAATGTAGGGCAGGGTAGCTACTCTCGAGACTGAGATTTTGACCATAAGAAAGTAGGAGAAGCGCATGAATCACAACTGACTAACATGCATTGGAAACCTCAGAGTGCTGGGCGTAGCCGCAGAGACTGAGGTACACGACACCCGGTGGTTTATTGTTGGCTTATTTAAGAATGCTTTTCTGGGGTTGGCAAACTGGGACTGGGATCTGGAAGCCCAAAGAGCGCATACGTTTCCTTTACATTTGCGTCATACACAAGATCAGGGAAAGCCAAGGGCTATTTCAGTACTTTTGGGAAATTTTCTTCTTAGGAAAGCAGTATCTGAAAAAGCCTGCCCAGATGCTAAACAAACTGCAGAAGGTTGCGCATTTTTTGTCAGGGCAGATTTTTACGATACCCATGTTGATAGGCGATGGTGATTAAGGCAGATGATACAGCTCTTTCAGGGTAAGGGGACACAAGTGTTTTTGCTGAACGTGGCTAGATTAAAAGTGATCATGCTGGATAAAATATTTTTTTTACCTCGGAGGATAAGGCAAAAGAGTATCTTGAGCACTAGGGCTAACTCTGGGCTTTTAAGATGATCAGGCCTAGGTGTGGTTGAGATGGAATGATGGGTTTCTTGTGTTGGTGTAAATCCTGAAGGGTGTCAAGGCAGGGTATCTTGAAGTTATATGGACCTGATGGTGATGATTGATTTTTGATTTAGATTTCTTATGCATTTGCTTTATGTCAATCATCAGGATAAACCTTTGCAGGCACATATTTTAATATTAAGCTCAAGGGCTATTAATCAGGAGTACTCATGGGTGGAGGGCACATGACCATCTAGAGACCTGTTTGGTCCATTTGCTCCTGTTGGGTGGCGGAGGGGTTTGGGGCTGGGGGAGGGAAGGCTCAGGGTGGTGGGGAGGCCTAGTGGGGAGAGATTTTGCATGCTGGGGCTGAGGGTGGTGGAGGCTTGGGGCACTAGAGTTTTTTACAGCTTTGAGAGTGGCAAGGATGGGGCAAGATGCATTTTTCTTTTCTTTCTGGTTTTCTTCAGTAATGAGGATTGTAGCCTTAAAAGAATGGTTATTAGATTCAAAAGGGAATTCATGGGAGTGCTGGGTACACAGTCCCATACCTGACCACAGAATGTATCAAAATAGCATGCGCGTTTAATGTTTGTGGCCTGAACGCAAGATCTAAAAGGCGCAGAGTGGCACTTGGGCATAGAGTAATGAACCCTGACATCGTATGCATACAGGAGACGCATATCACCTCGGCAGGGGGGAGGGGGAAGGAAATCTCTAAAGGGATTTGGTATATGTTACATGGCTGTACCATGGTGGGGGCTAACATCCGGGGGGGTAGCTATTATGGCTAATAATAAATGCTGTTCAGTATGCTGGAGCTTGACAGATAAGCTAGGAAGATGGGTGATTTTGGAACTTTGTGTGGGCCCTGGGAAGTTTACCCTGTGTTCGGCCCATGGCGCTAAATTAGATGAGGCTGTCATTATTGATCAGTTGGATGTAAAGCTTTCGACCTGGCCTACCCCCCCTTATTTTTTGTGGTGATCTTAATGTTCAATTGGAAGTCAGGGGAACAATGGGGGCCGCCAATCCTAGTCTGGTAAGAAACCGTTGGTGATCGAAGCAGTTCCAGCTAGCTAAAAGTCACAGGCTAATTGATGTCTGGGACAAATTGAATGCTCCAGATCCTGGATATACATTCTTTTCCTTTCTACAAAATAAGTTGATCTGTTTGCATTATTTTCTGGTTTCTTCACCTCTTGCAAAGCAAGTGGGAATTGAAAAATACCATAGGGTGTTATCAGATTATAACCCACTGGTGTTTGAATTCCCAATTATGGGGTTAGCCAAACCACAGGCTTAGTGGACCTTTGACAGGAAGCTTCTGATGGATATAGAATATGTTGTGCATATATATAAATGGCTAATCGATTTTCTTGCAATAAACAGGGGCACTACACTGACAATCTAATATGGGCTAAATTAATAGCACTTATCAGGGGTGAAACCCTTAGCTATTGTCTTTACCAGCAGAAGCGTAGCCAGATTTGTGATATATTCGGGGAGCTCTCACTCCTTGAGACAATCTTGACTATTTATTTAATTGAGGGACATGGCAGCAGGGAACTCCAGCAAAATATGGTGGTTGTGAAAGCTAGAATCAATCAGCATTACAGAAAGGAGGTAGTGGCTAAGTTTCAAAACTATTGATCAGAGGGCTATGAATGCAGGGAAAGTACTGGCAGATCTTTGGCACGTCGTCTAAGGCAAAAAGACACAACAAGAGGGATAAAGGCTGTTATAGACAATCATGGTTGTAAGACTGAAATCCCCCCTAAATTTATGAGGGTGTTTAAAATGTTCTATGAAGATCTTTACTAGGAAGGTACGTTTCTGCCCGCAGATAGCTATACATCATTTCTTAGTACAGTAAAGTGGAATGTACATAATAATAAAAAATGTCCTAGCTATTGTAGCAAACATTTTCGTTCTATTGGGGGCATGGAGACGATGATTATGCTGTGCTTCCTTCACTTTTTATTATCAGCAGCCACCTCAATCAACAACAAAGACTTCATTTCTCATAAACCCAGGGAAAAAGTCAAGAAACAACTGACCAATCAAAACTCAAGGACCCCTTGATAGTCCTCTGCCCCTGTTGATGCCTCCTTTTTCTTCCTGCGACAAAAACTGGATAACATTCTCCTCAATCCTGTTTAGATCCATCCGATCCTGAAGGAGATGAAACAAAATGTGAAATAATCTAATGTCAGTCATGCATCAGTTATTATCAGTCAATCTACAACATAAGGATAAAACCATGGATGAACAAGTGATTCAACATAATGTACATTTGACATACGAAATGTGTGCATTTACCCACCTTTGAGAGAAAAGCTTTCCTGTCTCTGGGGTATCTTTATGTACCATTGGGAGGACTAATCCTTACCTCTGTGTCCTTAATAGAATTGAAACTTTCCGTTTTGAGAGCTAGACATTTTTTAATTCCATGTCCGGTCCAGAGGCAAGGATTATGCTAGTTTAAAGCTTGTCCACGACCAGTGATGCAATGCTGGGGACTGGTTTAAAGTAGAACCTCTTGAAGGTCGAGTCTGAGGACCAGTCCGCCACATTGAGGATATTTTACACTCAAGCCCCCAGGGAATACGCCTTTGGGCCATGGCTCCTCTGTCGGAATGAGCACCAAATGCTTTAATATCAATGCCACCCTCATGCATAGCCTATCTAACCCATGGTCAAGGGATGGTAGGAGAGGATACCGCCTTGTGTGTTTTTATTTTTTTGGAGCAATCAGAAGTTGCAGTTTGCCATGGGGTCAGATATCAGCTGTCATAGTTTTGTAGCTTTTAATACAATCTACTACGCACAACTTTGGGGAATCTGGAAAGGAAGGATAAGAAACCACACATGAATTACATTTTGTTCGTCATGATATATGGAAAGTAACACTGTCTGGGGTGAATACGCTACACATAATATCCAGTGCTCTGACGTCTGAGACCGAGCGACATGACAGCTAACATAAAAGGGTAGCCAATTTGGCCTAGATCTTGGGCCAGATGTATCAAGCTCCCGGTTTGCATTTCTTAAATAGCAAATTTTAAGAAATCGCTATTTTAGAAATGCAAAATGGGATGTATCAAAAGTGCAAGTCGGTAGCTGCGATTTCTTAAAATTTGCAAACGCAATTTGCGAGAAGCAAATACCGATTCGCAAATCATTTGCGATTCAGTATCTGAAAATCGCAAATTGTGAAAACGGCAACCCGGAACAGCCTGATGACATCACAACCAGGAAGTGAGTCAGTCCATGCTGGTTCCAGAAGCCACACCCACAGGAGCAGGCAGGGAGACACAGCCCAGCACCAGGGAGCCAGCTTTGTGATCCAGCCAGGACCAAATTGCAACATGGCCACTGATGGGAAGGTGAAGGACAAGAGAGACAGGAAGCACAAGCTCAAATTCAGTGAGCAGGAATTGGAGGTGTTCACTGAGGAGGTTGTCAGGAACCATGACAAACTCTTTGTGAATAACTCACGACAGGTCCCTGAAAGTGAGAAAAGGAAACTCTGGTTGGAAATCCAGACAAAAATCTGTGCAGCGGGTGTTGCTCAGCGCTCTGTGGAGGAAATTCACAAGAAATGGTATGACCTGCGTTCCCGTGCCAAAGAAAGGGTAGCCACCAGGCTAAAGAAGGCAAGGAGCAACAGAGGAGGACCACCCATCCAGACACCGTCCACACCAATGGAAGACATGGTGGAGTCCACACTGCTACCGGAAGCCGTCAGTGGTGTAACTGACATTGACACCTCAGGGACACTAGCAAAGGTAAGGCCAGCAATGATGCGTATCCTCATATGTGCATGTACAGATGTCCCCTAGAAATAGCTACTAGCTTGATGCAGCGTGATAAGTAGTCCATGCCAGATCTTACATACAACACAACAATGCCTTATGGGAGTGAGAGGCCACAACCCTGAGGTAAAAAAACACACATTAAAAACAACTTGGTGGTAAGCCACCTAGAGACACAACACACACAAGTCACAGTGTCAAAATAGAAAATTTACTATTGTGCTACTTATTGTGAGATACCATTAAATGACATGCTGCACATTGTCGTTGCAGATGTCCCGGGCCCTGCTGCAGCAGAAGGCGGAAATGTGGGGGATGTTGAAACACAGCCACAGTCCGACTCCAACACAAGTGAGCCTCTCAGTATTGCACCAACCAGACGCAGGGGAAGGGTGTTACCTCTCCCAGAGTACAACCTGGACTCAGATGAGATACCGGTAGAACTCCCCACACCACCCCCAGAGGATAGATCCATAGGAACACAGCAGTCCCTGCCCCAGGGCCAGTCAACTCCCCTCAGGAGGCGTCATGATGCAGGCATACAGTGCACAGAAGAAAGAGAGGGCCCATCAATCTTTGGCGGACTTGAAGCTTCCGTGCTGAAGGTGCAGCGCCTGCAATGCAAACACATGAGGTCAATGCACAGACAGTTGGTGTCATTCAATCAGAACATTGGCCCAATGAACAAGCATTTGGAGTCACTGCATGAGGGACAGCAAACAGCAGCAGAAAACACAAAGGACTTGACAAATGCCATTAGGGACCTCTGCACTGAGATTCAGCAGGAGCGTCTTAGCCACCGTAGGCGCCATCACCAATTTATGAGAAGATTTGATGGGTTCTGCAGATCGGTCAGTCGGCTTGCTAGCTCAACTGCCATGATGTCACGATGTGCTGTGGGCATACAGGTGGAGATGGCACACTGCAGTCGGGACGTTGCACAGGGATTAATGCAAATAACCAATGTCCTGGATGCAATGCAGACAGCACGCAGTGCTACGAACAGCGAACAGCGTGATGGAGATAGTGAGGAGTTCTCTAGCCTCAGCAGTCTTACAGCCCTTGTGATGGACCCTAGGCGTCGTAGTACCAGACACAGTACTGCCAGTGAACCCGCTACAAGAGGTGCCAGTGAGGCCACTGAGCACTCAAGTGGAGTGCGTGGACATAGGAAGTAATGTGAAGGCCTACAGGGGACTACCATAACATGTAGCTGTACAGTTATACTATGATGCTAATAGTGTGACACTGTTATTTGCACATGGTAGCCTATGCTTCATGGCTATGTCCTATTGACACATATGTTACCTAAAGTCCAGGTAATAAAGTTGCCTACTACAGAAAGACATAAAATTGAAGTGGTGTCATTACTTACATTAGAAATGGTTGCGCATGGTGTCAGCACATCTTTGCCTGCCCTCTGCTGCACTGGTCCTGTCTACTCGGTGATGGGGTGGTAAGGGATCACCATCTTCATCTGAGTCCGGCTCCTTTGGTTCAACAGGTATGCCCCTTCTCGTTGCTACGTTGTGCAACATTGCACATGTGGCCACTATTTTACATGTCGTCTCTGGGCTGTACTGTAGTGCCCCTCCATTCTAATGGATGCACCTGAAGCGGCTCTTCAGGAGACCAAACGTCCACTTCACCACACTGCGGGTTGCCCTGTGTGCAGCATTGTACCTCCTCTCTGCAGGCGTTGCAGGGTTCAGGTAGGGCGTCAGTATGTAGGTGTGCACCTCGTAGGCACTGTCTCCTGGAATGAACAGAGGGTAAAATGAGTGCTGTTGGAATCTGCAGTCACTATTTCTTCAATGCAACATAGTCATCTATTACTTTACCCAGTAGATATCCTTCGCCAAACTCCCCAGCTAGCAGTCTTGTGTGAATCCTGCTGTGGAGAAAGATGTAGGAGTCATGTGTGCTACCTGGGCATCTGGCCACAAGATCGGTGATGATGTTTGAGGCATCGCTAATCACTTGTATGTTCATGGAATTATGGTTTTTACGGTTGCGATAAACATACTCTGTGGCCGATGGTGGACAGATAGCTACATGTGTCCCATCAATGGCACCTATGACGTGGGAATTGTTCAATGTGAAAAAAATTGATTTTTGTTTGTTGTACTTCCTGTGGGGTGTTGGGGAATCTAATGTGCTCCTGTATTTTGCTCAGCATGGCATTTAGAAATGCTTTGAAGAATCGTGAGAGAGCACTCTGTGAGACCCCTCCAGCTGCTGCTATGACCCCTTAATAGCTCCCTTAGGCTAATAGGTGCAGGGAGCATAACACCTGCTCATGGGTGGGTATGCTATTGGTCCTGTGTGTGGTGTGCTGCAGTAGGGGTTGTAGGAGAGAGCTGAAGGAGAGAGAAGCCAAACTCTTTCTGGCTAAGGCGAAGAAAGGGCACAGAAGTCATCGGAGATCGTCTTCATGTACCTCTTCGAAGAAGCATAGGAAGCGGCACCAACATGACTCTCGGCGTTGTTCGGCTAGAGGTCGTTCACGATCCAGGTCTCCATCTAGATGGCGTTGTGCGACGTGGGAGGTTAGCCCTACGTAGACTCCACAGCCTCAAAGCCCTCAGGCTTCTCCGGCGCCATCGTTCTTCGAGGTGGTTGCACCCCAAGAGACTCCTCGCTTTTCGTCTAGGGTGCAGGATTCTGATGCCCAGCCGGCGCAAGCGGTATATTGCCTTCCCTGCTCCAAGAGCGGATCCGGCGGCATTTTTGAATGCCATGTTCAACATGTTTAATGCTGTGGCCCCTGCTGGGGCACCAGCTGGTCCCACAGGTCCCTTGGCATTTTCATTGGGCTCTCCGGCTCCATATAAGTCGGCACCGTTCATGCCTTTTTATCCGGCTGAGGGTGCTGGTTCGGTGCTGATAATGTCATCTCATAGGCCTACGGCGCCGAAGACATCGCCTTATAGGCCTGCGGCGCCAATGACGTAGCCTCATAGACAGTCGATGCCAGTGACGGAACATCATGTGTCCACGGCGCCGATGGGATCAGCTCCGGCGCCGGATGGGTCCAGTTTAGATATTGGATAGTAGTGTGTCTCCTTCTTCTCCTGGTCCGCATCTATCGGTCCTAAAGCCGGTGTCGTCGACGTCAGCTAACTCTGTCGACGCCAAGATTGGAGGCCAGGTTGAGGTCGCAGAGAAGAGCACTGAGGCTCTTAGAAGAACAGGAGTACCAAAGACAGCTGCTGGAAGAAGGAGAGATTGCTGAGCCGTTGGGGGATTATCAGGGACTAGACTCAGCCAGTGGACTGGATACTTCCCCTGAGTGGGATCTTTCATCTCCAGGGGAGTATACAGAGGAAGCGGCCTCCTTCTATTCTGTGGTCAGAAAGGCTGCAAATTTCTTGGACCTTCCGTTGCCGGCTGCTGAGGTTAAAACGAACATTTTGACCGAGGTCCTGCATCCTTCTTTGGCTTCAGCAGAACCCTTGCTTCCATTTCATGATGCTCTTACGGAGCCTATATTGGAGGTTTGGAAGAAGCCTGTGTCATCGCCAGCTGTGAACAAATCTGTTGCAAGACGGTACAGGGTGGCTCCGGGAGATCCAGGATTTTTATCAAAGCATCTGACTCCGGAGAGTTTAGTGGTCCAGGCCTCATGTTCGGCACATTCTGCACCAGGCTCCTTCCCTGTTACTCCTTCGGACAGAGAGTCCAAGACAATGGAGCAGTCAGCCAACATGACTTTTTCATCCTGCAGTATGGCCCTGAAATCGGCAAATGCTACCTGTGTGTTAGGTAGATATGTGCATGCCCTGATGGACACGGCTAATGCTGTCGTTCCTAACTTATCGCAGGATATGCAGGGGCAGTTCGGTGAGCTCCTGTCAGACGCTCAAGCTGTGGCTATGCAGATTATCTAGTCTGGCCTGGATACTACAGACTCAGTGGCCAGAGCGATGGGTACTTCAGTCGCTACCAGGAGGCATGCGTGATTGAGGTCTTCTGGCTTTTCTACAGATGTACAAACCACTCTATTGGACCTGACGTTCGACTGAGAAAAGCTGTTTGGAGCCAAAGCTGACTCTGCCTTAGAGTGCTTCAAGGACAGTACGGCCACAGCAAAGTCTTTGGATCTGCAGGCTTCCACTACTACCCCTTTCAGGTCCTTTCGGAGGTTCAGGGGGTTTGGGCGCGGAGCCGTTTATTGTGGGAGACCCCAGTCCACAATCCAACAGCCTACCAGCCTCCCATATAGATCCTTTAGAGGGCGGGCAGAGTTCGGACAAGAGGGGCCACCCAGCAGCACCCTGCATCATCCTCTTCCTCTGGGGGAACACAACAAGAGAAGTAGCCCTAGTTTTCTACCCATTTTGAGTCACACTTCTCCTGTAGGGGGAAGGTTACGTCTTTTTCTCCGCGAGTGGGAGTTAGCCACATCAGACTCCTGGGTTCTAAATATTGTGAGGAAAGGATATGCCCTTCCTTTTCGGGAGTTTTCTCCTCCCATCCCTCCCCATCCTTCATTTTGTTCAGAAGACCATCTCCTGTTGTTGCAGCAGGAGGTTCGAATCTTGTTATCAGAAGGCTCAGTGGAGTTGGTTCCAGAGTAGGAAAGGGGTCAGGGTTGTTATTCAAGATATTTCCTGATCCCCAAGAAGGATGGTCGATTGAGACCTATCCTGGATCTGAGGATTTTGAATTGGTTCCTCAAGCAGGAGAAATTCAAGATGCTGACTCTGGCGCAGGTGCTTCTGGCATTGAAAAAGAGGATTGGACGGTGTCTGTCGACTTGCAGGATGCTTACTTTCATATCCCTATGCTCAAGTTGCATAGGAAGTATCTCCGGTTTGTGGTGGGGTCGCAACACTACCAGTTTGCGGTCCTTCCTTTTGGTCTTACTTCAGCACCTCAAGTCTTCACGAAGATGATGGCGGTGGTTGCAGCAAGTCTCAGGAGGAAGGGAATATCGGTATTCGCTTACCTGGACGATTGGTTGATCAAACCCAAGTCTCCAGAGCTCGTGCTGCATCACCTGCAAATGACAACTCAGTTGTTGTTCAGTCTGGGCTTTTTGGTAAACGTGCCCAAGTCTCACCTGGAGCCCTCTCAGCGCCTCCTGTTCATAGGGGCAGTACTGGATACAACATTGAATTGGGCCTATCCTCCGCCTCAGCGGATTCAGGACATTCAGGCGTTGATTCCAATGTTTAAAAATGGAGCGGTTGTTCCAGTCCTCAAGGTCCTGCGCCTGCTCGGTCTGTTCGCTTCTTGTATTCTGTTGGTCACTCATGCACGCTGGCACGAGGGCTCTTCAGTGGTCCCTCCGCAGGCAGTGGTTTAAACACAAAGGGGATCTCGAGGAGTCGATAACGATCTCCAGAGACGTTGCAGTGGATCTACGATGGTGGGCTGTGGACGGCAACCTTTCCCAAGGAAGGCCGTTTTCACTACCGCCTCGGGCGGCTACGGTCATAACGGATGCTTCCACTCCAGGGTGGGGAGCTCATCTGGGGTACCTGGAGATCAAAGGTCTTTGGTCTCCAGTGGAACAGACTTTTCATATCAATCTGTTGGAATTGCAGGCGATACGTCTGGCTCTCAAGGCCTTCCTCTCGTCCCTTCACGGTCAGTCAGTTCAAGTCTTGACAGACAACACTACCGCGATGTGGTACTTCAACAAGCAGGGAGGAGTAGGGTCGTACCTTCTCTGCAGAGAGGCTATGTGGCTCTGGTCCTGTGCTCAGGATCATCGGATTTGCTTGGTAGGAAATCATCAGGTCGGAGTTCTCAACGTACGTGCAAACAGTCTCAGTTGGCATTTCTCGGCCGATCACGAGTGGTGTCTCCATTCGGACCTGGCCCTTCACATCTTTCGGATGTGGGGTTTTCCGCAGATAGACCTATTTGCCACTCGGGAGAACGTGCACTGCGCGTCATTCTGCAGCCTCCAGTATCCGGTGCAAGGAGCTTTGGGGGACGCGTTTCAGATGTCTTGGTACGACCAGACGCGTTTCCCCCCATACCCTTGATTCCTCGGGTTCTGAGGAAGATTCGCCAAGATCGGGCTCAAGTCATTTTAATAGCTCTGGATTGGCCGAGAAGGGTGTGGTACACGGACCTTCTCCAACTCTCACTGTGCCCTCCGCTCCGCCTCCCTCTCAGGGCAGATCTCCTCTCGCAGTCGGAGGGGCAGATTCTACACCCCAACCTCCAGAGCATGCACCTACATGCCTGGAGATTGAACGGGGCAATCTGAGTTCTTTCTCTCTCCCACCAGAGGTAGTGGATGTTATTTTATCGGCCAGGCGACACTCCACTAAGACTGTTTATGCCGGCAGGTGGGCAAAATTCGTGCCTTGGTGTGGCGAGAAACAAATTGATCCTTTGAGAGCCCATCTGTCTGATGTTCTGTTGTTTTCTTTAACTTTAGCGCAGAAGAGTTGTGCAGTTGCGACTGTCAAATGCTATTTGTCGGCGCTGTCAGCTTTTCTTTGCCTTCCGGATCAACCTTCCTTGTTCAAATCACCTATAGTTGTTAGGTTCTTGAAAGGTTTAACAAATACATTTCCTCCCACTCCGTTTCTTATGCCCCAGTGGGATTTAAATCTGGTTTGGGCTTTTTTAATGGGTTCACCGTTTGAACCTATGCATTCTTGTCCTTTAAGATTATTGGTCTTTAAGACAGTTTTCCTTATAGCTATTACGTCTGCTAGGCGTGTGAGTGAGTTTCAGGCCCTTAGTGTCAAACCTCCCTTTACATCATTCTATGCTGACAAAGTGGTGCTGAAAACCAGGGCGGCTTTCCTTCCTAAAGTTGTCACTCCTTTCCATATGGGGCAGTCTATTACCTTTTCATCTTTCTACCCTCCTCCTCATCCTTCAAAAGAGGAAGAAAGATTCCATCGCTTGTATGCCAGAAGGGCACTCAGTTTCTATATTGAGAGAACAAAGGACTTTCGGTTGGATGACCAACTCTTCGTTGGATATGTGGGAAAGATGAAAGGCAGAGCTGTCCATATAAGAACCATATCCAGGTGGGTCATTCTTTGCATTAAGATCTGTTATTCGTTAGCAAAGAAGATTCCTCCTAAGGGTATTAGAGCTCATTCTACCAGGGCTAAGGCTGCCACTTCAGCTTTGGCTGTGGGTGTTCCAGTGGTAGCTATTTGTAAAGCGGCAAATTGGGCTTCCCTTCATACTTTTGCAAAGCACTACTGCTTGGATTGGGAAGTCAGGAGGGATGGCCATTTTGCACGTTCTGTGTTGCAGGATTTCTTGGTGTGACTAGTCAGACACCCACCACCGAGTGCGATACTGCTTTGGGACTCTATTCATAAGGTGAGGAATCCACAGGTAGTTGTATCCATCAGAAGAACAAGTTACTTACCTTTCGGTAACGCTTTTTCTGGTGGATACACTAGCTACCTGTGGATTCCTCACAGTCCCACCCGCCTCCCCGTTGCCTGTGTGGTCATACCAAGACTTTTGTATTATAAGTGTATTTATGTTTTGATTAATTGTATATAAATAAATGTTGTACTTATGTTTCATCAGTATGGTTATATGTATGTATTTATATGTGAGGTCGGTTTTCACCTGTTCGCCTCAAAGGCACGTAAAAAAGGGTGAAACTGACGTCCGCACGCCAGCGAGGACCTCTTATTACCACAGTGACGTCAGACAGAGTTGCGTGCAGAGCCGTGCAATTGTGACATCCTAGTCGACGTGGTGAGCTGGGAAGAAAATTTTCCGGCGAATGCTGGCGCATTGGGAGAATTCATAAAGTGAGGAATCCACAGGTAGCTAGTGTATCCACCAGAAAAAGCGTTACGGAAGGTAAGTAACTTGTTCATTTGGACCAGAAGTTGATACTACAATAGACAAGCTCAAAAAGGACACAGCTAAATCTATGGGTGCATTGAACACCACACCCTCTCGAGGAACTTTTTGTAAGCCATAGTTTAGGGATGGTTTCAGATCATCAACCACAGAACCATCCACATCACAACAAAAACAAAGGCCACACTTCTACAACAAAGGTTCATTTAGAGGCGCTTACAGAGGAACAAATTATAGAGGAAGAGGTAAATCAGCCGCTCCAAGAGGTTCCTCCACCTCAACAAAACATTGACTTCTTGCACATCCCCACAGGATATACATCTCCTGTGGGAGAAAGACTGGTAAATATTTACCCACGACTGCACACCCTTACTACAGATCAATGGGTTCTATCAATTATCCAACATGGCTATTGTCTAGAACTTATCTCTACTCCACCAAACAGTCTCCCTTGTTCACACAAACTTACTCCGGAACATCTCAAATTATTAAACTAGGAGGTACAATTTCTACTACTCAAAGGTGCCATAGAGGTGGTACCTATATCCCAACAAGGATCCGGAGTATATTCACTCTACTTCCTCATACCAAAGAAAGATGGTACACTCAGAGCAATCTTAGATCTCAAACTCCTCAATCAATACATCCTTTCAGAACACTTTCATATGGTCACTTTACAAGACATCATTCCCCTACTAAGAAAACAGGATTACAGGACTACATTAGAACTCAAAGATGCTTATTTCCACATTCCCATACATCCAGCACATTGAAAATATCTAAGATTTGTTATAGCAGGAAAGCACTACCAATTGAAAGTGCTACTATTCAGGGTAACAACAGCACCAAGTGTGTTCACCAAATGCCTAGTGGTTGTTGCAGCATTCCTCAGAAGACAACACATACATGAATTCCCAAATCTGGATGACTGGCTCATAAAAGCCAGTACAACTCAAATCTGTGAACAACATTCTCAGTATACCATAGACATCCTACACAATCTAGGATTCACAACCAATTATCAAAAATCTCATCTGCAGCCAGCACAAATACAACTGTATGTAGGAGCAATTCTCAACACACAATCATACCCAAACCTAGTCGGAATTCAAGCATTTCACAATCTCATAACTCAACTACAATGCAACCACACTTACACAGTAAAGTTGGTGATGAAACTATTGGGAATGATGGCTTCATGCATAGCAATAGTACCCAATGCAAGACTACACACGCAACCACTACAGCAGTGTCTTTCTCAACAATGGTCTCATGCACACTCATGTCAATTGTCCCGTTTAGCACAGACAATTTGGAAATGGGCAATTCACGATCAGATTCGATTACTGGCAGAGTATATTCCAGGGATACACAATCCACTAGCGGACCTCTTAAGCAGGATGCAGCAACAAGTACACAAATGGGAGATACACCCACAGATGATTCATCAATACTTCCAAATGTGGGGAACCCCAGACATCTTTTCGCCATAAGAGAAAATGCAAAATGCCAAAACTTTGCATCCAGGTACCCACACCCTCAATCCAAGGGCAATGCTCTGTGGATCAATAGGTCAGGGATATTTGATTACCCTTTTCCACCTCTCCCACTAATTCCATTTCTGATCAAAAAGATAAAACAAACCTCACTCAGCATGATACTCATAGCTCTCAGTTGGGCACGTCAACATTGGTACACAACACTGTTGGATCTGTCTGTAGTACCACATCACAAACTACCAAACAGGCCAGACCTGTTGACTCAAAAGAGAGGTTAAATCACACATTCAAATCCCAGCATACTCAAACTGGCGATTTGGCTCCTAAAGTCATAGAGTTTGGCTACTTACAACTTCCATCTGAATGTATGGATATTCTAAAGGAAGCACACAAACCCACAACTAGACAGTGTTATGCGGCTAAATGGAAGCATTTCGTCTACGACTGTCAGATAAAGAAAATAAAACAAGACTATAAATGTGGCTATTGGTAAAATAATAAAACGGAGCTGAATAAAATATATCTAGGTTAAAGTGCACAGCGGCAGGCCTAGTATGCTAAAATAACATGTATGAAGCTATAACTAAAATGGCTACACAACAACTCGATCCTGCGCGTCAGGGAAAAAACTTATTTGAAGAAAAACATCTTGTAACACTCTGATCCCAACACTGGATGGTGGACTTATGCAATGCATGTGAATCTACAGCACTACATGCCACGAACAGATGTCTACTGGGTTGGGGAGGGTGCGTTTTTAACATGATTTGTTTTGCAAGGGCTGGACTCCTGGAGATTGAAAATATGTGATAACACGTGATTACTCTTTGCCTTTTGCCTGATATTATTGGATTAACAACCTGAAAAAAAAAATAGCTTTCATATTTTTGATAAATAGTATACAATTCATCTTAATATGTGGAACAATAAATATAATTCCACCAGATTGGTTAAATTCAATACAATTTTTAAATAATTATGATTATTAATTGTAATTATAACAATATAGTTTTAAAAAATAACAATAAACCTCATTGTATTCCTCATAGGCTTAATTTCCACTTATAATTTTAAATAATAGTTGTCACATCTTACGTAGGCAATGTATGTCATGAGTTACCATAAACACAATTTTATCATCCACATTCGTCATCCTCTCATTCTGAATAGGTGTCATCATTCACTGCGTCTGTTTGATTTTTGACAGGCGGGAAGTCTGCACGTCAGTGCACTTGATGATATTTAGACAGGAAACACATGTTGGCAGTTTGCAGTTCCTAATCCAGTTGCAAGATAGTAGATCTAACACAGTCTGAGGTGCTGGTTCCCCCTCCATCAAGTCCACTACCAGTTGCTCTGCTTCCTCGTGTTTTTCCAACTTCCACCCTCTCCCAATTGGATTCGGTGTCTGTGAATCATTCAGAAGACGTCTCTTGCATATAGCAGCTTGATATTTTGCACATTCTGCATGCTTATTCAGACAGTCTGTTAGGTATGGGGTCTCTAGGTGGCAGTCCGTTCACACCCTGTCCAAGAAGGGACCCTCACTCTAGTCAGATTAAGGGAGATTCACAGCTCAGATAAACCTATGCTCATCCCCTTGGTAGCTTGGCATAGCAGCCAGTCTTATCTCAAAGGCAATACATACAGTATTTGTACAAACACACACAGTAACACAGTGAAAATACCACAAAATAACTCCACGCCAGTTTAGAAAAATAGCCAATATCTGTCTAAATCAAATAAGACCAACACAACAAAAATCCAACATACAAAAGTAAAGATGTCAAATTTTAAAGTAAAAAAGAGTCTTAATCCATAAGAATCAATGGATGTGATGTTTTAACACTGAGTACCTGGTAGGCGTCAGAAATAAAGCCACAGGGGTGAGCGTGCGTCGGAAAAGCAAGCAATGCTTTGATTCCTTACTTGCATGAGGCCGTGCGTCGATTCTTTCTCCGCCAGGTAAGCGATGCGTTGATTCTTTCCTTGCAGGGAAGGGATGTGTCAATTTCTGGGCAGGCAGCCTTGGGTCCTTGTGATGATGTTGAAGATTTGACATCCAGGGACGATGCGTGGAAAATCCGGACGCACAGCAGTGATGAATCCGTGCTGAATTGGCGATGCGTCGATTTCACCAGCAATGTGTCGATTTTTCAGCCACGGTACAGGTGCTGCATTAATTTGTATGCCGCTGTGCTCCGGTGCATGGGTTTTCACCTTGCGTTCACCAGCTTCTCCTTTCAAGGGCCCAAGGACTGGATGTGGCACCACTTGGCAGGGTAGGGCTCTCAGCAAGTGAGCCCATGTGCTGACAGATGAAGCCTTTGTGGCCCAGAGACTTCAGAACAGGGGGCAAGCTCAGTCCAAGCCCTTGGAGAAACTTCACAAGCAGGATTTCAGAAAGAAAAGTCCAGTCCTTGCCCTGTTAAGGCAGAAGCAGCAGCAGCAGGACAGCATATCAAAGCAACAGGCAGAGTGGCAGGTCCTCCTCAAACATCAAACTCTTCTCCTTGGCAGACGTTCCTCTTGATCCAGAAGTAATCTAAAAGTCTGGGGTTTTGGGTCTAATACTTATACCCCTTTCTGCCTTTGAAGTAGGCAAACTTCAAAGGATAGTCTTTGTAGTGCACAGGGTCCTGCCTCTTCCCTGCCCTGCCCCGCCCCAGACACACACTAGGGGATTGGAGACTGTATTGTGAGAGGACAGGCATAGTCCTTTCAAGTGTAGGTGTCAGCTCCTCCCTCCCACTCTATCCCAGGAAATCCATGACACACCTCAGCTCCCTTTGTGTCACTGTCTAGAGGGAATTCACAAACAGCCCAACTGCCAGTCTGACCAAGAACTGTATTCAGTAGCCAGGCAGAAGCACAGGATTGTAAAGCAAGAAAATGCCCACTTTTTAAAAGTGACATTGTCAAACTCACAATCTAAAAACCAAATTCACGAAAATATGTATTTTTAAAATGTGATTTCAGAGACCCCAAACACTGCATCTCCATCTGCTCCCAATGGGAAATTACACTTAGAAGATATTTCTAGGCAATCCCCATGTTAACCTATGGGAGAGATAGGCCTTACAATATTGAATAGGTATTCCACTATTAGGGCATGTAAAACACACCAGTACATGTCCTACCTTTTAAATACACTGCAGCTTGCCCATGGGGCTACCTTGGGCTTACCTTGGGCTTACCTTAGGGGTGACTTACAAGTAGTCAAAGGGAAGGTTTGGGTCTAGCGAGTGTGCACACTTGCCAGGTTGAACTGGCAGTTAAAAACTGAACACACAGACACTGCAGTGGCAGGTCCGAGACATGTTTACAGGGCTACTCGTAGGTGGCACAATCAGTGTTGCAGGCCCACTAGTAGCATTTGCTTTACAGGCCCTGACCACCTCTACTTACTAGTAAATCAAATATGCCAATCATGAATAAGCCAATTACCAATATCATTTAGACAGAGAGCATTTGCATTTTAGCACTGGTTTGCAGTATTTAAACCAGCAAAAACAAATTACAGCACAGGATCCTAAAACAGGAGGTCAGAAGACAAAAGTACGGGGATACCACTCCAAGAGCTTCCAGTTCTAACACAGTCACTGCAAGGTGGAAGTTGAGGACTGTGTAGCTTACCCTTCTTTGTGCAGAATAGGTGATATCTCAAGTCATTCACATGATGAACTAAAGATTTTACTGCATACAGTAAGCACAAGAATTACTCCAATGTGTCCATTAGTTCTTCAGAGAGAAACCATTCATCTCCAAGCTGCACAAATGTTTCCTGTGTATGTCTGTTGGCAGACAGGATTGTGAATGCACTTACTTTTTCCGCAAAGGCACTTACTGTGTCACATCTGGTAAATGTAGGGAGACCTATCATAGTTCAACAAACATTTTCACCAAGAGTTGAAGCTATTTTCCCAATGTCAAGGACACACATGCATATTTTAGTACATTTCAGAAACAATTTAGCCATGAATCTGTCATGGAATCCCAAACACACAATGAACACATCTGTGTCATCTAATCTTATCATTACTGCCTCATAATTCTCATTAGCAGCCTGTGCAGCATGCAGCAACAATACTCCTCAACTCCTCTCCCCCCCGATAGTGTTTTGGGGCATTTCCTTTTGCGAGCACTAGGCCTAACCACACAAGTGAGGTACCATTTTTATCGGTAGACTTGGGGGAACGCTGGGTGGAAGGACATTTGTGGCTCCACTCAGATTCCAGAACTTTCTGTCACCGAAATGAGGAAAAATGTGTTTTTTTTGGCCACATTTTGAGGTTTGCAAAGGATTCTGGGTAACAGAACCTGGTGAGAGCCCCACAAGTCACCCCATCTTGGATTGCCCTAGGTGTCTAGTTTTCAAAAATGCACAGGTTTGGTAGGTTTCCGTAGGTGCCAGCTAAGCTAGAGGCCAAAATCCACAGCTAGGCACTTTGCAAAAACATGTCAGATTTCAATGTAAAAATGTGATGGGTCCATGTTGTGTTTCCTGTCTCGAGCATTAGGCCTACCCACGCAAGTGAGGTACCATTTGTATCGGGAGACTTGGGGGAACACAGAATTACAAAACAAGTGTTATTGCCCTTGTCTTTCTCTACATTTTTTCCTTCCAAATGTAAGACAGTGTGTAAAAAAGATGTCTATTTGAGAAATGCCCTGTAATTCACATGCTAGTATGGGGACCTCGGAATTCAGAGATGTGCAAATAACCACTGCTTCTCATCACCTTATCTTGTTTCCATTTTGGAAATACAAAGGTTTTCTTGATACCTATTTGTCACTTTTTATATATATTTTATATTTCATCAATTGAATTGCTGTATACCCGGTATAGAATGAAAACCCATTGCAAGGTGCAGCTCATTTATTGGCTCTGGGTACCTAGGGTTCTTGATGAACCTACAAGCCCTATATATCTCCGAAACCAGAAGATTCCAGTAGAAGTAACGGTATATTGCTTTCAAAAACCTGACATCGCAGAAAAAAGTTAGAGTAAAACGTGGAGAAAAATGGCAGTTTTTTTCACCTCAATTTCAATATCTTTTTATTTCAGCTGTTATTTTCTGTAGGAAACACTTGTAGGATCTACACAAATTACCCCTTGCTGAATTCAGAATTTTGTCTACTTTTCAGAAATGTTTAGCTGTCTGGGAACCAGCATTGGTTTCACACCCATTTCTGTCACTAACTGGAAGGAGGCTGAAAGCACAAAAAAATAGTAAAAATGGGATATGTCCCAGTAAAATGCCAAAATTGTGTTGAAAAATTGGGTTTTCTGATTCAAGTCTGCCTGTTCCTGAAAGCTGGGAAGATGGTGATTTAGCACAGCAAACCCTTTGTTGATACCGTTTTCAGGGGAAAAAAACACAAGCCTTCTTCTGCAGCCCTTTTTCCCCATTTTCTTTTTTAAAACGAATGTTCGCTGTATTTTGGCTAATTTCTTGGTCTCCTTCAGGGGAACCCACAAAGGTCGCAAATTTGGCGTGGGTAGCTTATTTGGACAAAATGTTATGAGGGCGTAAGCGCAAACTGCCCCAAATAGCCAAAAAAAGGCCTGGCCTCTGTGGGGGAAAAGGCCTGGCAGCGAAGGGGTTAATGGTGATTGTCCTGCCATTGCTGTTCACTGCCCTCTTCTTGGACATATTAGTAAAGGTTTTTAGTCTGTCCATTTTCATTGGGTCATGAAACTTCTTTATAGGTAGATTATTCTCAAGTCGTTCAAGTTTTAATTCTGTATAGCACTGTTCACCCATTTCATGCGCCTTCAATATGTCGGATACTATGGGGGTTATTACAACTTTGGAGGAGGTGTTAATCCGTCCCAAAAGTGACGGTAAAGTGACGGATATACCACCAGCCGTATTACGAGTCCATTATATCCTATGGAACTCGTAAGACGGCTGGTGGTATATCCGTCACATTTGGGACGGATTAACACCTCCTCCAAAGTTGTAATAACCCCCTATGTCTTGAAAGGCCTTTTTTGCTGTGGAGAGACTAATGAAATCATGTGACCCAACAAATGGGTTTATCCAGCTTTGAACCAGGCTAACAGCTTTCGTAACAGTATCTTCATCTTTTTCAATTTGTGACTTATGTAAGTCTGCGTGAGTAAGATCTGATCTGTTGTTAATAATCATTTCCCTTCTCTGACCCAAAAAGGCACTTCTCTGTTCAGCCGTCATATAATGTCTTTTCACAGTACCCATCTTGAGGTTAAACTTTGTCATACCACCCGGAGTCTGTGTGTCTTTGTTGACTGTTTGTTACCTCTATCGCTTGATCAACCTGAATTCGTCCAACCGGATTAACATCTGACAGAAGTTTTGGTGCATCTCTGGATGTTTCACAGCAAGTAATGTCATTTCGGCATAGTATACAGGAAAATATCTTGTGTAGTTCATCCTGTCATACACAAAACACCATGGGGTCATAGGGTGTATGGCGGTAAGATGTAAATGCCATTGACGAAAATGTTCCAGTAATACATCCCAAAGCTGTTTTGCTTCAACAAAGGCAGCATTCTGCAAGAGGTTGTCTAATCTCTGTTGGCATAGGTCTTTTGCAAAGTCATTAAGATCCTCAGTGAAAGAGTAGACTACCTGAATGTTCTCTTCCCAATTCTTCACCACCCAGGGGATACATTCTAAACAAACCAGTCTCAACATATCTTCATACAAGCACTTGTGTACTTGAACTGCACAATTATACATACAGCCTTCTAGTACTGATGATATTGATCCTTCTGCTATCATGCCTGCTTCAATGCAAACATCGCGAAGGCCACTGTCTTGAAAGCGCTTTCCAAGAACAAACATGACATTGCAAATGGTGAAAGGTGCCCATTGAAAGAATGGTTCTGTTGTACGTTGCTTTATGCTTCCACACGACCTAAGTTGCTTTTGCATAGAGAGGTTGATCCTTGACCACTACAATTTTTGCCAAATGCAGTTATCAGCTCTGACTGTTTCAAAATTTCAGAAACAGTTATCAACTCGGTTGCAGGGGCATTAATGGTGGGCAAGTAGCCAATGGAATTTTGTGATACTCTAACTAGGTATCTAGTACTGATGTTAAATCCTGTCCAACTTGGTATTATCTGTGCGAGGCTCGCTTCTTGTCTTGTAAGAACAGAGATTATGTTCTTATTTTGTGCAAGCTTCAGTTGGGCAACACATTCTGGCATGGCTTTGGTACTTGTCATCAATGGCTGAGGCCCAACTCGTTCACCAGAAGCATACATGAAACAGTTCTTTAGTAATTTGTGGTGGTCAATGTTTTTTGCTTTTGTTTCTCAGTGCTTGGGAGAGGAGCTTTAAAAGGTTGTGGTCCTCACAACTTGGGCTGCACAGTTATACCGTTGACTCAATGAGTTGTCCCTTTAGCAATAATAGTCTCTTCCAGCCTATCAATGTTATCCCATGGTAAGGTAGTGAAGACATGAGGCTGAATGATGGCTGGAAGAACCATTTGCTTATTTAAGGTAGCAGCAAGTTTCTGAAGACATAAGGCGGTATCATTTTCTTCCAGTTGTGAATATGAAATCCCATGACCAAGTCTGTTTAGAGTGCAAATGCTTTCAACATTGCCTGTCAGCGTTTTTATGGCGTATGGCAGAAAAAGTTGCTTGCGAGTTTCTGCTAGTTATTTGTGACTGCATATATAATGTCCTGACTGAATGATGGCATAGGTAAGGCAACCCTTTTGGATGGCTTTGTGTTTTCTGGATCTCCAGTCAGAAGTATTAATAGGAACCGTTTAAGGAAATCAGCCACTCTAAATGAATCGTTATCAATGTCTGATGGATGATATGGCCATGGTATTGATGCCAAGTTTGTTTTAATCATTGTTCTTATGTGCAATATTTGATCAGTGATCTTGTTCATGTCTGTTGCCTTAACCTTTAAAACTGATAATTCTCTTTTCAAACTCTGGTTTTCTCCTGCAACGTCCTGTAGCATGACACTATCGGGATGGGCCAGTAATTTTCCTTGGTTGTCTGGGAATATGTGGATACTGTTGCTGAACTCTGAGTCCAATTTTCTTGTAATATGTCTTGTGAGTTTCAAGCCTTTCAGTGAGAGCTGTCACACTTATAACCTCTTTGTTTGGAATAATCACAATTCTAATGTATTGAAATAGTTTATCATATGCTTCATCGCATATATTTTTGTAGTGATCGGTTTGAATGCTAGATTTGTGATCTTCCTCCTTTGCTTTCACCCTTGTCTAGTTCCTAAAACAAGATGCATGATAACAGTCTTCTGTAGCCACTGTGTCCCCACTACAAACCGCTAAGATCTTTGAATCACAATGAATGGTTGCACACTCTCTAAGCCTTTTGTCAACTCTAAGCTCTTGTACCTTGATTCATTTCTGACACATTGATTTTCCCCTGTAGCATTTTATCTTTCCACAAAACATACATTTTTCAGCATACACGTTTGACTTTAATGATGTTCTTGTGTTTAAGCATTTCCCCGTGCACTCACTCGTCATCACTGACTTGCTGCAGCTTTTTGCTTATTAGTCTGTAAATCTCTCTTCATAGTAAACAATCTCCTTCACTCCTGTGGTAAATTACTTGAGGAACCGTGTTGCTTTCCACATTTTTCACAATGTCTAACTGTGAAATGTGATTCCTTACTAGAGCTGCGCTAACAAGGTTTTCCATGACGAGTAGTCCTGCGGGCCTGTCAGCGTAACTCCATCTTGGACATTTGACCATAAATTAATTTTACGCTGGGGGATCAGAGGGACAGGATGTGCTTGTTTCAGTCTTCTTCATGAGCTGCACAGTCATTTTTCACCAGCTCTGGAAAAATAAATTGATTTAAAAAATATATAAATTTTACTTGTACTTAATATGCTCATAATTGCTATTATAATTATTATCAATTTATAAAATCACATTTACTGTGATTGTAATTTTTAATAGTAAAATTCACAATAATAAAAATGTTGAAAAAAATTCCATTTACATCCATGTATCTTGGGAGTGGAGTGGTAATTCACAAAAGGCAAAGAGTTATGACTTGCTGTCACATATTTTCCATCTCTAGGCGTCTATACCTTGCCAATAAATCATATTAGAATCCATTACCCAAGTAGTACCGGTAACATGGTTGGCTCAGGCCTAAGTAGGGCCTAATGAAAAGTCGTCTGCAATCGGTACTGGAGTGAATGTGACTTTGTACAGACTTATGTCTTTATATTTGATGACCAGTAAGTTGGCACCAGGTCTCAGTTATACTCTGAGAGATTTTTAAAATTAAATGCTTATTAATGTTGTATTTGCAAGCTGGCAAACCTACATTTGTTAAGTGATTAAGTGTCAATGATGTGGTCTAAAGCCGTTGTTTGACTTGTTGTTGGTAACTTTTGGTTTTTAGTCAGCTGGAGTAGTGTTTCAATTTGTTGCATTTTGCTCAGCTATTGAATTGAATTTAAATATCAGATTTTATTTTTTTCCAGAGAAGCTTTTTCCTTTTGAAGTTTTACGTCCATTTCCATTTTTTATTTAGTTTCATAAATGTTTTCTTTTCCTCTTTGATAGTGCAGTGGAAATGTTGTTATTCTCAATTTTCTCTATGGTAGTGGTTTCTGTAATTTTGGTGATTGATGTGGTGTTAGTTGAGGAGGGGAAGACATATGCTCCATGAGAGAGTTTGAAACATCATGAATTTCACTCGCATGTTGTATTTATTTGGCAAAAGGAGTTGAGTTACCTGAAAAATCGTCAGTCTTTATTTGCTGAACTACATGTCATTGATTTTGCAGAACATAATGCTGATCCAGTGTTTGTACAATGCCAGTCTGAGATGAATTAGCAGCTTTGGAGTTTTCACCTTTTCCACTAAAGAGATCAATATAGAAGGCAAAGAAATCAAATCAAGGAGTCTTAGATTGGCAAACATGTGTACTCTATTCCATGTCAAGTTTATTAGATTCAAAGTCTCTAAGGCTGTTACTGTGGTGTCTGATGTAGAAAATAGGTGCCTTGACATCTTGGCATTCTTCAGCAGGGGACTCTTAAGGTCTATACACAGTGTTTAATTCAGCAGTCTGTTTCACTGTCATTCCCAATTAATGAGAGCCCTGTGTTCTGAGACTGAACAGCACACTTTGATGAAGCCGATGTAGCCTCAGCAGACAGCTTGTTCAAAAACATTCACAGGGCTGATCTTCTAACCTCTACTTCCTTTTTTTTTATTGATTTCTTCTTTGGCCTCTCTGCTCAACAGAGTTTATTGCTTTTATTTTGTTGAATGAGTGTCTCTCTAGAAATGAAGTTGCTGACTTCAACAAGAGTTGAACTTGTTTTGGGTGTTGGGGTTCCTGTCTGATAAGAAGAGTATGAGCTACATGTCATAGGTGTAGGAGAGGATATTGAAGTCTTGGGTGTGGATACTGTTTATCAGTGGGATCATGTATAGTTGAAAAAGGCCTGGCTGAGTGATGATCCCTGCTGTTTTCCACAGATGAGGTTGTGGGTGTCTTAGGTGTCAGATGCAAGTCTAATTTCCTGTGCCCGACCAGTCAGGAAGGAACAGATCTGGCAGATTGCGGATCCTCAGATTCCAGTCTGGTACAGTGACGTATGAAGATGGGGTGGGAGACAATGTTTGTTTTTAAACATTTTTATTGGGGTTTGTACATCATAACAAAAGGGGCATAAATGGGTGCCCAATGCAAACCAAGAAACATAGCGGAAGGAAAGCAGTGCATCAAATATTTCCACAATAGTGAAGGAGGACAATGAGACAAAGAACATTGGTGTATCAACAAATTGGTAGGCATGACAAAACAAATTATTCACATTAATGATTTTAGGATAGAGGCACATCATCAGTGTCATCATGTATATTCAGTCCGTAGTGAGTGATCCAACAAACCCACACTTTATGAAACTTATGTGGGCACCCCCTGCTCTTACATGTTACTTTTTCCCTGCCATATAGAGGTCCATTCCCCTTTTCCATTTAGGCATGGTAGGTGTATCAGGGGCTCCCCAGTGTTTGGCCAGGTCCCTTTTTCCGGCCACTAGGCCCAAATTACAGAATATTAGTTTCATCTGTGGAAGGTCTAAGTCATTGGGTATGACTAATAGCACATACTTAGGCTCATCGGGTAGTGACATTGCTAGTATTGTGCTTAGTTCCAGGTGTACATATTTACCAGAATGAGCGAATAACTGGGCATGTCCATAATACGTAGAGGAAGTCCTCTCCAGGCCCCCTACATCGCAGGCACTCTGGAGAAGCTGATCTGCCGATTTTGTGGAGGTGGACTATGTAGGATTTTGAGCTGGATGAGTCGCAGTCTAGATTTAATCGCTAATTCTCATGAGAACATTAACGCTGCTTCCCAATCTAAATCTTCTAATTCACCAACAACGGTTTCCAATTTGGTCCTCAATTTCAATAGTGTATCAGGCATATTATTGTTAATGGTTTTATATAAGTAGCAGACTGCTTTCTCTTGGATCTCTCCCATTAGAAGCCTCCCCTCTAGCTGTGCATACTCTGGGAGGTCTGCGGGGATGTTTTCCACTTTCCAGGCGTGGGGAAGCTGTAGGTATTTATAGTGTTGCCTGTCATGGAGTTGAAATTAACTCTGGAGGGGCTAAAAAGGGATCAGGGTATCCCCTTCACTACGATCACCTACCTTGGAGATACCGATATTGTTGCAGGCTGCAAAACCCTTCAGTTTCCCTATTTCGTTAAGGCATCGTCCCACCCATAGTGGAGTTTCCCGGGTGAACTTTAATGTCCATCCCAGATATTTGCAAGCCCTGCACCACATTTCAAGTGTCAGTTGGGTAGATGGTAGTAGGCCTTTCACTCCTTTCCCCTTAGAGATAATGATGGTAGGGGCATGTTTGAAATTGTGTCCTTTCTAGTTCGTAGGTGGGGTGATTGCCATCTACATGGCCCCAGTCATTTATTACTATTAGATGGGTTGCCCAGTAGTAAACCTGGATATCCGGAAGCGCTATCTCTCAGTTGTACTGTTCGGAGAGCTATTCTAAGGTGTCCGTCACTCAACAGTAGTTTCCTAAGTTCTCCATCAATTCTGACAAAATCGTCTTTGGTGATTTTGTAATATGTGTTTTGTAGGACGGATACAAACATCACTGTCCTACCTAAGATCATTAGGGGGAGTTTCTTCCAACGATCAGCATCCATCTGAAATTAGGCCAGCACTGTCATCTCTCCTCCTCAGTTGTGGTATAGATCCCTAAGTATTGGAAACCCTTCACATTCACTCTGAGCCTCCCATGAAGATCAGTCAAGTCTAAATGTCTTTCAACAGGGGAAAGATTGGATTTGTCCCAACTTAAGGTATACCAAGAATGGACCCCCTAATGCTCAACGGTTCAGAGGACTGGTGGGATCAACTCCATCGGTCTGGTCAGATATAGCAGGATATCATACACGTATAGTGAGATCTTTTCTTCTGAGATCGGGCAACCATTCTTTTGGAAACCTTTGATGTGCGCGTGTGCATGAACCACACACGCCAGTGGCTCCACAGTCAAGACAAACAGGAGGGGAGATAGGTGGCAGCCCTGACGAGTACCTTTTGTGATAGGGAACTCTGACATCAACATTCCATTGACCCGCACGGCTACTATGGGGTTCTTGTAGAGTAGGCTAACCCAGTCCACGAACTGTGGTCCAGACCCCATTCTCCTCAGAGTTTGTATCATGAAAGGCCAGTGTACAACATCAAAAGCTTTTCCGGCGTCCAAGGAGACAGGTACGTGAGGATTTTGTCTACGGCTCGACTTCCATCATCCTGTTATGGAGCTTTCTAAGATTCCTTCTAGCGGAATGCTTTGGCATAAAGCCTGACTGGTCTTTGTGGACAAAAGGAGAAATAACCCTTTTAAGTCTAGTGGCCAGGATGGTGGCCAAAACCTTTGTTTCTATATTGATCAAGGAAATCATCTGGTAAGAACTGCAGGCAGTAGGTAGCTTCCCGGCTTTCTGTATGACCACAATTGTGGCTCTGCACAAGTCAGGTGGGAGGATGCCTTCCTTTCTTGTTGTTAGGTATAGCTGAAGCAAATGGGGAGCCAGGATGTCGACCTGGTTTAAAAAAAAAAATCAGCCAGTAGGCTGTTGGGTCCCGGGGTCTTGCCCGAGTTTACTTGGGATATGGCAGTCTGGACTTTAGCAAGGCTGATATCTGCTTCCAAGGCCATTTAGGGGGTGATTCTGACCGCGGCGGACGGCGGTCACCGCCCGCCAAGCGGTTCCCGCCAAAAGACCGCGGCGGTCATTCTGGCTTTCCCACTGGGTTGGCGGGCGACCGCCGAAAGTCCGCCCGCCAGCCCAGCGGGAAACACCCTTCCCACGAGGACGCCGGCTCAGAATGGAGCCGGCGGAGTGGGAAGGTGCGACGGGTGCAGTTGCACCCGTCGCGAATTTCAGTGTCTGCAAAGCAGACACTGAAATTCTTCGTGGGGCCCTCTTACTGGGGCCCCTGCAGTGCCCATGCCATTGGCATGGGCACTGCAGGGGCCCCCAGGGGCCCCGCGGCACCCCCTACCGCCATCCTGTTCCTGGCGGGAGACCCGCCAGGAACCGGATGGCGGTAGGGGGTGTCAGAATCCCCATGGCGGCGGAGCACGCTCCGCCGCCATGGAGGATTCTCAAGGGCAGCGGGAAGTCGGCGGTACACCGCCGACTTTCCGTTTCTGGCCACGGCTGAACCGCCGCAGTCAGAATGCCCAGCGGTGCACCGCCAGCCTGTTGGCGGTGCTACCGCCGACCTCCGCCATGGCGGTAATTACCGCCAGGGTCAGAATGACCCCCTTAGTCATCATCAAGGATGGTTGGGAGATAGTGTTTCATGTCACAGAGAGGTCCAGGAGGATGAGGGCAGTCAGGTTTCCTCTGTCCAGGATCATGCAGATGTCTGTGGTAGTGATAAAGGCTGTTAACCCCTTCACTGCCAGGCCTTTTCCCCTTCAGGTGGCAGGCCTTTTTTTGGCTATTTGAGGCAGTTCACGCTTAGGCCCTCATTACTTTATGTCCACATAAGCTACCCATGCCAAATTTGCGTCCTTTTTTCCAACATCCTGTGGATTCTAGAGGTACCCAGAGTTTGTGGGTTCCCCTGAAGGAGACCAAGAAATTACCCAAAATACAGCAAAAATTTCATTTTTTTAATAAAAAATGGGGAAAAAGGCCTGCAGAGGAAGGCGTGTGATTTTTTTCCCAGAAAATGGCATCAACAAAGGGTTTGCGGTGCTAAAATCACCATCTTCCCCTTCAATTGCCCTTTTGGACCCGCTTCGGTTCCCCCTCAATTTCGACATGTTTTTGGCTCTTCCCTGCCACAGGCACTTGGCCCACCTACACAAGTGAGGTATCATTTTTACCAGGAGACTGAGGGGAACGTTGGGTGCAGCGATCCCACACAGATGTGTGAGAAAAATGTGATTTTTTAGCTAACCAGAAGAAGGAGACACACTACGATCCAAACCGGATCCATCCGGCGCAGGAGCTGATCTCATCGGCGCCGTGGACACCTGAGGCTCCGTCATCGGCGTCGACTGTGTATGAGGCGACATCAACGGCGCCGCAGGTCTATAAGACGATGTCATTGGCGGCGCAGGTCTATAAGGCGATGTCATCTGCGCCGTAGGCCTTTGAGGCCAAGTCATCGGCACACCGGCACCCTCAGCCAGATAAAAGGGCATGAACAGTGCTGACTTATAAGGGGCCGGGGAGCCCAATGTAAATGCCAAAGGACCTGTGGGACAAGCCGGTGCACCAGCAGGGGCCATAGCAATGAACATGTATGGCAAACATGGCATTAAAAAATGCCGCCGGATCTGCTCCCGGAGCCGGGAAGGCAGGATACCGCTGATCTTCCTGCAGCACTTGCGCCGGCTGGGCATCAGAATCCTGCACCCCAGGCGAAAAGCGAGGACTCTCTTGAGGCGCAACCACCTCAAAGATCGATGGCGCCGGAGAAGCCTGAGGGCTTTGAGGCTGTGGAGTCACCGTCGGACTAACCTCCCACGTCGCATGACGCCATCTAGATGGAGACCTGGATCGTGAACGACCTGTGCCCTTTCTTCGCTTTAGCCAAATAGAGTTTGGCTTCTCTCTCTTTCAGTGCCTTCGGATTCATGCTTTGGCAGGACACACTCCTCGACGTCATGCTCCGAACTTAAGCACCAAAGGCAATCATCGTGACGGTCTGTAGCCGACATGTGACCCCTGCACTCCCGACAAGGTTTAAACCCAGTCTTCCTAGGAGGAGACATTATAACTAGAGACAAAAAGGAACACCTTCGAAACAGTAACAAGACCTAGGAGAAAACCTTTAGCGTCGAAGGCACGGAAAAAAGGGAACTGACGTCAGCACGCCGGCGAGGACCTCTTATTGTCACAGTGAAGTCAGACGGAGTTGCGTGCGGAGCCGTGCAATTGTGAAGTCCTCGTCAAAGTGGATAGCTGGGAAGAAGATTTTCCGTCGAATGCTGGTGCACTGGGAGAATTCATAAGGTGAGGAAACCACAGGTAGTTGTATCCAAGCGATTCCCCTTCCATCACTGCCCAAGGGACGGGGGTGCTTGGCCCTTGGGGGCGCGCTAGCGCTCCCTCCGAGGAACCATAGCAGGACGAGCAGGTCTCGTCCAGAGCACCAGGCAACCGTGTCCGAGGGTGAGACCAGCTCGTCCTGGGCACCGGAAGGGTTAAAGTGCTGTGGTTGGGTCTGAAGCCAGGACCCGCCAGGAACCGGATGGCGGTAGGGGGTGTCAGAATCCCCATGGCGGCGGAGCACGCTCCGCCGCCATGGAGGATTCTCAAGGGCAGCGGGAAGTCGGCGGTACACCGCCGACTTTCCGTTTCTGGCCACGGCTGAACCGCCGCGGTCAGAATGCCCAGCGGTGCACCGCCAGCCTGTTGGCGGTGCTACCGCCGACCTCCGCCATGGCGGTAATTACCGCCAGGGTCAGAATGACCCCCTTAGTCATCATCAAGGATGGTTGGGAGATAGTGTTTCATGTCACAGAGAGGTCCAGGAGGATGAGGGCAGTCAGGTTTCCTCTGTCCAGGATCAAGCAGATGTCTGTGGTAGTGATAAAGGCTGTTAACCCCTTCACTGCCAGGCCTTTTCCCCTTCAGGTGGCAGGCCTTTTTTTGGCTATTTGAGGCAGTTCACGCTTAGGCCCTCATTACTTTATGTCCACATAAGCTACCCATGCCAAATTTGCGTCCTTTTTTCCAACATCCTGTGGATTCTAGAGGTACCCAGAGTTTGTGGGTTCCCCTGAAGGAGACCAAGAAATTACCCAAAATACAGCGAAAATTTCATTTTTTTAATAAAAAATGGGAAAAAAGGCCTGCAGAGGAAGGCGTGTGATTTTTTTCCCAGAAAATGGCATCAACAAAGGGTTTGCGGTGCTAAAATCACCATCTTCCCCTTCAACTGCCCTTTTGGACCCGCTTCGGTTCCCCCTCAATTTCGACATGTTTTTGGCTCTTCCCTGCCACAGGCACTTGGCCCACCTACACAAGTGAGGTATCATTTTTACCAGGAGACCGAGGGGAACGTTGGGTGCAGCGATCCCACACAGATGTGTGAGAAAAATGTGATTTTTTAGCTAACCAGAAGAAGGAGACACACTACGATCCAAACCGGATCCATCCGGCGCAGGAGCTGATCTCATCGGCGCCGTGGACACCTGAGGCTCCGTCATCGGCGTCGACTGTGTATGAGGCGACATCACCGGCGCCGCAGGTCTATAAGACGATGTCATTGGCGGCGCAGGTCTATAAGGCGATGTCATCTGCGCCGTAGGCCTTTGAGGCCAAGTCATCGGCACACCGGCACCCTCAGCCAGATAAAAGGGCATGAACAGTGCTGACTTATAAGGGGCCGGGGAGCCCAATGTAAATGCCAAAGGACCTGTGGGACAAGCCGGTGCACCAGCAGGGGCCATAGCAATGAACATGTATGGCAAACATGGCATTAAAAAATGCCGCCGGATCTGCTCCCGGAGCCGGGAAGGCAGGATACCGCTGATCTTCCTGCAGCACTTGCGCCGGCTGGGCATCAGAATCCTGCACCCCAGGCGAAAAGCGAGGACTCTCTTGAGGCGCAACCACCTCAAAGATCGATGGCGCCGGAGAAGCCTGAGGGCTTTGAGGCTGTGGAGTCACCGTCGGACTAACCTCCCACGTCGCATGACGCCATCTAGATGGAGACCTGGATCGTGAACGACCTGTGCCCTTTCTTCGCTTTAGCCAAATAGAGTTTGGCTTCTCTCTCTTTCAGTGCCTTCGGATTCATGCTTTGGCAGGACACACTCCTCGACGTCATGCTCCGAACTTAAGCACCAAAGGCAATCATCGTGACGGTCTGTAGCCGACATGTGACCCCTGCACTCCCGACAAGGTTTAAACCCAGTCTTCCTAGGAGGAGACATTATAACTAGAGACAAAAAGGAACACCTTCGAAACAGTAACAAGACCTAGGAGAAAACCTTTAGCGTCGAAGGCACGGAAAAAAGGGAACTGACGTCAGCACGCCGGCGAGGACCTCTTATTGTCACAGTGAAGTCAGACGGAGTTGCGTGCGGAGCCGTGCAATTGTGAAGTCCTCGTCAAAGTGGATAGCTGGGAAGAAGATTTTCCGTCGAATGCTGGTGCACTGGGAGAATTCATAAGGTGAGGAATCCACAGGTAGTTGTATCCAAGCGATTCCCCTTCCATCACTGCCCAAGGGACGGGGGTGCTTGGCCCTTGGGGGCGCGCTAGCGCTCCCTCCGAGGAACCATAGCAGGACGAGCAGGTCTCGTCCAGAGCACCAGGCAACCGTGTCCAAGGGCGAGACCAGCTCGTCCTGGGCACCCGAAGGGTTAAAGTGCTGTGGTTGGGTCTGAAGCCTGACTGTGTGACGCTGAGGTGTTGGTAGTAGCTGAGAAGACTGGTGAGATGTTTATTGATGAGTTTCTCTACAACTTTGTCCGGGTACAGTAGCAAGAAGAACGGTCTGTAGTTGCTGAGCGTCGAAGGGCCCGCTGAGAGTTTCTTTAGCAGGAGAGGAATGTGGCATGCTTTCAAGTTTCTGGAAAGGTGACAGAGGAGATGGCGATGTTCATGATAGGGATGAATGTTTCACTAATGGTTTGGAGTCGTCTGGCAAAGGTATGGTGGTGGCAAGGGTCCGATGGTACGCGGAGCAGATTGACTTCACGTTGGTGGTGATGGTGGTTTCGTCCATGGAGGGCCACGTGCTCATGGTTGTGTCCTTGGTCATCAGAGGAAGTTGAGTTGCACAGTCTTTCACGTCTGGTTGAGGTTTAAAATTGCTGTATTTTGAGGTTATTTTGCTGCAGAAAAAATGGGAGGACTTGATACAGAGATCATGTGAGTGGGTGATGCTTTTATAGGTGGCTGCTAGTGAAGTGAACTTTTTCATGGCCGTGAGGATCTCTTTGATGCTCTTGGAGATGTTGTTGATGCAATTTGCAAGCACAGTGCATTTGGTGGTCTGCATATGTTGCAGCGTCTCAGGTCAGAATTGAACGAGTTTCTGTCTGTGTTTTCTTGACTCAATCTCCATCCGCGTTCCAGTTGCTTGTAGTGGCATTCATCCTTAATTCCTCCATGTACCAACTGGCTTGGGGACTGGCTCTTTATGCTTTGCTGGGCTTTGGGGGGAAGGGGATTGGGGGGAAGGGGTTTGGGTTCAGTGTGTCAGCTCAGGTGGTCATCCACTTGTTGAAGTTATTGCTGGTTTTGGGTAGGTTGTTGATGCTCTCAGGCTGGTGTGACGTGAGTGTGCTGATCCAATCTTCCTCCCTGATCCGTTTCAGTATGCTGGTCCGCCGATGATCAATTGGATGTTGTGTCGGACGGGAATGCTGAACTTGGTGAGGTCATGTTCTGTCCAGGTAATCGGTGTGGACGTTTCGACAGAGATTGTCAAAGGAGGTGAAGCATTGGTCCTAAAGTTGTCTGGCAGAGTATGTGGGTCCAAGATTCCCGAGGTCCTTGAGTAATGTCCCTGAGTTCTGGCCGATGCTGTCTTCCAGGTGGGAGTTGGGTCTCTGAGGAGGATATAGGCACTGGAGTTTAGGATGAGGGTGCAATTATGTCTTCATTGGTGTCAGATAAATTGGTGCGTGGTCCTGGTAGGGTTTAGATGTAGAAAGGGCTTTTAGGATTCTGGAATGGGTGTTTAGGAGTAGTGAGGAATTTATCAGATTCAAGGTTAGGTGTAGCTTAGGGGGCAGACTGGGTGGAGTTTAGGTGTGGTGAGTGGCTTTTAGGGAGTAGGGGTGGATGGTGTTTATGGATTGTGATGGGGTCAGGGATGGACGGTGTTTAGGGGTGGTTTGGGGTCAATGAATTCAAAGCATCCAAAGTTAATGTTTGGCAATGTAAATGATATAAATCCAAAGTAATGTCTCCTGAAGGAAAGCACTGAAATAAATACCTCAGATGAAAATGTTTATGAAAGAAAGACCTTCAACCATTGCGTTAACACCTCACAACATAAGCATGCAAAAGCCAATGTATAAAAAACAGGCATTCTCTGAAGTGGTGTTTATGAAATGGTAAATTGCATTCATCCTGCAGATTTCCATTAAACACTTTTTAGTGAAATGGTTTCTCAGTAATAGTATTCAATGAAATGGCTTTTATATGAAATCACAAACAACTGTGGTTGCTATAAAAATGTTCCACAAGTGTGAGAGAAGGGTGACTGGACATAAAAGATAGCACAAGTGAGTCACCTTCATGATGAACACTTGATTGTTCTCAGTACTTTTTCCGAAGAGACTATGGGCCAGATTTCGGTTCTGATTGACAAGGTTCTCCATAGCAGACGTGACACAGTACACTATGCCCGCCCCCCTCATTTTTAGATGGGCGGACCCTAAGGGTCTGATTTAGATATTGGTGCACTAGTTACTCTGTCACAACGGTGAAGGTTAGCCCATCCGCTGAAATCTAAATCACAGTATATCCTTTGCAATTTAGGTTTTGACGGACGGGCTATCCATCACTGTTGTGACGGAGTACCTCATCCGCCAATATCTAAATCAGGCCCTAAGTTTTCTGTCAACAGAGCCCCTATTGGCTTTGTTGACATAAAACGTCCTCCAACAGCCCAATTGAGTAGGGGCCGCCAGAGAAAGTACATTACTCCACCCGCCCTACTTAGTAAGTGGTGTAATGTATTTTTTTTTCTTCTGTCAGGCACATCAGGAAAAACCTGGCGATGAGGGAAAGAAAATAAATTACTCCCCAAGTCCGGTGAGAACAAATCTCGTGGTGTAGGGGGCCTCCATTAGATTATTTTTGGACAGCGTACTCCATAGTAGATGTTACAGAATACAGTATGTTCACCCGCCTCATTTATAGATGGGGGACCCTAAGTTTTCTGTAAACAGAGTACCCATTAGCTTTGTTGACAGAAAATATCCTCCAATCGCCCGACAGAGTAGGGGCCACCAGAGGAAGGACCAGGAGAAACGTCTCAGGGTGTAGGGGGGCACCATTAGAATTTTAGTTTTTCAGAAACATACTTCCACTTTGGGAGTTTGTTTCTGAAAGACAACAACCTCTGAAAAGCAAAATCTTTTAAAAAGTTTGGTCAACAGCTCTCAAAACTGGCAGTTAGCATCCACTTTTTGGACAGTGAAAGTAACTGCCGTAATGGCAGTTCTATCAGTGTACAGAGAAAACCACTGGACTGGTGGTCATATATAAATCTGAAGGATAGTAGTCCGTCAGGATGGTGGAGGAAATGATCTCCGCCACCTTGATGGACGGAGTACCACCCATCACATCATAAACAGGCCCCTCTGTATGAAAGTCAGCTAACACATGATAGTGGGGAAAATGGACGGCAAGAGGGCAGGGCCAGGTCACGTATGAACTCTTGATTTCAAATTAACTCTTTTAGTGAAACGTTAGTATGTGCATTGATAATTTAACTTGCTGGTGTAAAAACTATTAGTACTCACGTCTTCACAGTGGATAAGTTGTGAAGGTCTGACCAACAGGTGTGTATGTTGCAGCATAGTGAAAAGTGTCCAGAGTATACATAAGGCATGCAGAAGAGACCTTTCTCCCACTGTAATGCCTGTTTGACCTATCTGGGTAAATTAACGTAGGCATACCTGCTTGTCCCTCTGTGACCTAAAGTCTGCTACGTTAGCAGAAGTCATTCATGCAGGATTGGCTGAGCAGCTCCAATTGGCAGAGCACAACATGTTCTTGGACCTACAGATCTTGGTGAATTTTGTCCATGGCGGAAATAGAAGCAATGAAACATCTGCTCAGAGGATACAATATTGGCTTAGTGTGGGAATTAATGCCTTAAAATAGTCCTGGAGAATGGAGAGGGAGAGAGACACTAATATAGAAAAATGTATACAGATAAGTAACATTTACTTCCTTTATAGTTAGATTAATTTTCTTTTTGGTACACCTAGCGCCAGATGTGTGAACATTAATATGACTTGTGCAGCTTCTTCTAATGTCCTTTCTCTTATGTTTTTACAGCTTTTAGCTATGCTGTTGAAAAGCAAGAATCCTGATGACCTGCTGGAGGCAAACAAGTTGATCAAAACCATGGTTAAGGAGGTGAGAACCAGCAATGTATACACCATTTGACCTAGGTGCAATGGAATCACATGCAGGTTGTGCTAAAGCAGTTCAGTTACCCAAAGTAGAATCAAAGGTTACATAATTCCTGCAATAAAGGTCAAAATATACGGAAACAAGAGATCAGGTTGAGTGTCCACCTGAGAGACAAAGACTTTAGGGCCAGATGTACCAAGCTTTTTTACATTCGCAAAATGGGTCAGTATGCATAATCGGCATTATTGTGACTGCAAAAAAGCATTTTTGTATGTATGGAACCCAAACTGCAATTCGATAGCTGAATTCTGGTCATAGAACATTAATACTTCACTGACTACAAACATGTAGTGATAACCCATTCATAAATGGAAATGAGCCCTTTCGGACCGCTTCCTCTTTGTGAATGTAAACATTTTTTTTAAGAGGAGGCAGTAGTCCATGGGAAACTTTTCTTTTTAAACGCAGTCCCTGGGTAATTGGCTGCATTAAAAAAACCACACAAAACAAAGATTGCTTTGATCAAAAAACAATCGTAGATGTAGTAGTCTGCTGACCCAAGCAAGCCTCTATCCCTTTGAAGGGTGTGATTGATAAGCTGAAGCAATTTGCAACCTACATTTGTAAAATTCATATGGTAGATCGAATTGTGAACTACTACAAATCTTTAATTTGTGAACCTGCCTATTAGTACTAATTTCGGTTTGCAAATTACCACACTGGTCATAAAAATAATGGTTGCAAATTGTACGTGCTTCTGGCTCTGAGTCAGCTATTCATGTGCATAGGGAATTGGAGCATGTGCCATATGAAGAACACAAAAACTCGCCTGATGAGTTTATTGGATAAGCAATAGGGACTTAGGAAGGTTGCCATTAAAGTGGCATAAATAATTTATTCACATAGCCATCTGAGAGGACAGGAAGGACCTGCCAAAGTGAAGATAAGTTCGTTTGAAGGTTGTGGTCCATCTAAGGGGTCGGACTGGCCTTTATGGCAGTCGGGCCGGGCCCAAAGGGCTGGTTTAACAGGTCAATGTGTGGGCCAGTTTTTGGGCTGTTTGTGGACCCTTTTTGCTCTGCTGATCCGCCTTTTACTGTTGATTTCCCTGATATTAAAAACAATCATTAGCTGCAGCAACCTCAAATCCTTGCAGTCTTGCATACTTTACAAAACACTTATACAGCGTGTCTTTACAAAGTAAAAACTGCCCCAGTTTGCAAACATGGGCCGCTTTTTAGCTTTCTAATTCCCTAAAAAGGGGCCACTTTTATTTTAATGCGCTGGCCTATTTTCTGTCCCAGTCCGACCTTGGCCAGCTACACATAAGAGGTAAGTGGACCTAGTAAGGTGCCCTATAAAGCTGATCAAATTACCTATTCAGCCAGTCACATGAGGAGAACAAGCAAGACCTGCTGAAGTGATTGTGAAAGAAGCTTAAGAATGTGGGTCATCTTCCTATGTGATTTGTAAGGGGCAAGAGGAATGGTGGGGTGCCAGTAAAAGAGATAGAAGTGATCTGTTGAGGTATCTTAGAAGGAGGCACAACAAATGTTGTTAAGTTTCCATCAAAGGGCAAACTATGAAGTTAGTTGCATTGCATAAGATGATGGAAAAGGGATCTGCTAAGATGCCTAAGGGGGAGGTCAAGTTATTTGGGCAGGAGTATATGGGAGGTGCTCCAGGAATAAAGTTAAATTTCCATGATAGGAGCAAAAAGGAGTTTTGGCATTGCAGCATATTATCCAATAATCCACATAAGACAACAGATCTATGTGGACCTACTGATCCCCAATACTCTGAAATGAAGAAACACATCCTGGAACTCAATGGGCAGCTATACATTCCTGAAAGCATCAACTCAAGATACTGTGATCAGCGGATTGCAAGTCGTGGTGGGCCCCAACACCTCACCTGGATCTGCGGTTTGGCCTGAAGTGCCAAGGATCATACTGGAAACTGATGCCTCTCAAGGTTGAGTCGACTTGGAGGACCAAGGATAATATCTGCAAGCCCTGGCAACCTGGACTGAATCTGGCTGACAGACGCCTGAGTTGGACTGAAGATATGAAGAGGGACTGTGACTAGGCCCCTTTCACAGTGGGGGCTGAGACCCAGTAGATCGAGCAGCCCTGGTGCCAAGGTCTTGATGCTGCAGGAATGTTATGGGACAGAATCCTCTACTGTGGCCACGAACTTGGTATGGATGAGGCTGGAAAGAGAGGATTGTGAACCTAAGGTCTGGGGACAGACTAGACTGAACATTACCACCTGCTGGAGAATGTGACAGGGGTAAGTGCACTGCTTTACCCCATTCCCTCCCACCCAGTGGCCTCAAGTTGGAAATAAGTGGTTAGAGACCTGAATGATAGACTTCAGAAAGGACCACAGGTCATTGGTCCCAGTAAAAGCAACTGCTGAAAAAGGAACCTGAGACCCCTTGGCAAGGAGGGTGTGATGGACCTGCACCGGGTGGAAATCTTGTGAACTGGAGGGATAACTATGAACTGATGAAGACCACAATTAGGGTTTGATGCCCACAGTACTGACAGGGATAGGCACGAGTGCTCTGAACAAATATCGCCTGACTGAATTTGCTGCCCTGCACAGTTCCACCCTCCCTCCGGAGAATACAGACTGCATTGCAGCATATTGAGCACTGAAATGCATGATGCTAATAGATCATGGGAATAGATATTCAAGTGAAATTGACATAGCATAGCAAAATGGAGCAATATACGAAGGTTAAAGTGCTGCCCCTGTGGTGGCAAATCATTTGGTTGAGAGGAACACTATGGATGTAACAGGTGATTTCTACCCAAATATGGCAAGCCATTGATATGTCCCGTTTGACATTGAAATACAGAATCAGTGTCATCACGATAGAGGTCAAGTAGCTCAGCACAGACTTGAAGAAATTCAATAAAAGGTCACAGAAAATGGTAGACTCATAGGGAAAGTCCAGAAGAAACTTTCTGTTTTTTCAAGAAAGAGCAAAGGGCCTGACTGCAGGCTTGTTTCAGAATCAGTGGTGTATGAAAGAGCTTGGACTGTTAGAAATTTCAAACTCTTTCTCTGTGGAAAGGACCCACCAGATGCTGCGGGTGGTCCCACTGGGCTAGGATTTTGTTTTCAGCGACAGAGATGGTCTGCAGTATACCAGAAAACATTGTGACCCTCGATTAGACGGACAGGTGAGAAGAATGCTCCTCGGTTACATTTGAAATGTGCAGAAGTTAAAAACCTTCCAATGAGCATCAAAAATCTGAGCCATATACATAAAATATATGCTAGTGCACCGGGTCGAACTTTGTTATCTTAAAAGGACAGTCGCACCTCTGCTGCACCCCACAAAAAGTGTGGGTTGGGATAGGCACGGTGATTAAAGGAAGCTAACTGGCATCTCGAGCAAGTGGTGGCAACCCAAGGACAGATGTCAGTTGACCATAAGGATGCCTCGGTCAGATGAAGAAAGTACATCGCTTGGGAGTGTGTCTTCCCTGAGAGAGCTCCCATACCTCAGCGTATTGAACAGTAGTTGATGATATTGGAACATGTGTTGAATTTCCTAGTTTAAAACATTGGAGACAAAGTGGGTGGAATACTATGTGCACATCCATGGGTGTGTATTTAGTGGGTGGTCATCAGATAGATGTTGTTTTTTGGAAGGCGATTGGCGGGCATTTTGTAGTGGGAACTATCAAATCCATCACACATTCTGGAGATTATGGGTAAGATTGAGTCGCTGGCCTGTCACACCACCAGCATATCCAGGTTAGCGACTCGATGGACGCGAGATCAAAGACCTCGGAGAAATGTAACCCACACTGCACAATGGACCCCAAGTTACGTTACCTAAGTGGAACGCCACAGTTTTGAACAATTAAGCAACACAATATGAAGTCCATTTGTAACTCAAGAAATATGGGATAAACATAGCCTTCCTTTAAGAAACACACTTTACAGAAGCTGACACAGAGAGCGTACATATGAAATGAGGGGGCAAATGTACTCACCTACCTATTCAATTTATACAAGGGGAGGGACTAAATGGATAGCGCCCGTAATCCCATTCAAAACACAGGGCATGAAGGCTGATGTAGAAGGGAGATAACGCAACTCTTAATATATGGCAAACCAGAACGTAAAGAAATGAGTATTGTAAAAATATGTGCACCAAATGAACACAAAATGCAGATGACAAAAACTTGTTTGGGGCAGTCATGTGAGTGTGTAAAACATGCTCGTGCGTATTGATGATTACAAGGAACGTTGGATAGGTACCCCCGAAACTTGAGGTTTAAAGTAGGGATAACGGCTGCCCTGACAGTTTATTGAAAATGTGAGATTGCCTGATATTTGGAGAGTATTTAACCCTGCCAAGAATACATACTCCTGCTCAAACACACATAACACATGTAGCAGGTTAGATCTTGTATCTGTTTTATGAGAGAATACAGCACAAATTTGCTACCTCTCAATATATGCACCAGTTTCTGCCTAATCATTCACCACTGGTGGTTGTATAGGAGGGGGGCTATGAATACACCTGCATCTCGACCTGGAGACTTATTGTGCAGATAAACATAGCAAAAAGAGGGAGAGCAAGAGCACAAGTTTGTTTAATGTCCTTATGGGTTGAAGTCTTCAAGTGAACAAAGGAGAAAAAAGTTGTTTGTAATCTACACCCAAGATTTTACATGTAATTTTGCCAATATGTTTTTTAATCTATGTGGGAATTTTAAGGGGACATAATTTTTGCCAAAGCAATCTACTTTTAATGCAGTCAACCACCTTAGCAAAGTCAATAAAGGCACTTGAAAGTTGTGTGACTCCTGTTTCTAAAGCATAACTGGCAAGGAGACCTACTATTACTCAACCATATGGACTTTTGACATACTTTGTCAAAAGCCCATATGAGTTAATGGTAGAAAATATTAGCAGCACTAATATTAACATGCATTTATTCAAAAATTGCTTGCCTGGGCCATAGCATGGGTAATAAAATCCATAATCTCCACAATTGTTGGGGTACTCATTATTGGAATTTGGTACTAATAAACTCCCTCTCCATTCATTTGGCCTAAAATATTCTTTAAAAACAGCATTAAAGAGAAGGATCAATACCATGGACAGCCACTAACCACTAAGGGTCTTTATCAATTTCCATCGGTCTATTCGGCGTTTAGCTTTTTGCTTCCATGCTAATCCCAGCCAGGAAATAAAGGAAGACATGGCGCTAAATAGGTAAAAACCTCATTAGAGAGAAAATTTACACAGTCACAATAAGGCTGCAAGCCACAGCAACATCCCATAATGCAATTTGTTTCCCCCCTCTGTTTAGCAGTGATATTAAATTCGGGGTCTCTACCACTTAATCTGTTTTCCCTGAACATGATTGTGCTTCATTAAAAATTATGAGTTCAGAGCTTTAGGTTAAAGATACATCGGTTAGATATGGTATTCATTTATGTATATGTTATCTTGTGAAATAGACACTGAAGGCCTTTTGTGACCAGGATATGTCTGCTAATAGAATGGGATTATTATTCCGTATCTTTTTATCTGATATGTTGAAAAATCTCATAATTATGTCCTCTTTAAAAGGAGAAGTTTCACATAGGCTGACATTTCATTAAAGTAGAACTGGAATTTAATTCAAGTGGAATTTCACGCTGTCACATTAAAGCAAGTTCTTCACTTCTCTTTTCAAACAGCTGCTAACAGCCTTTTTTTGTGACTGTGGTTTGCCTGTTGATGTGACAGTGTTACTGTTACTATCTTTTCTCTGTCGTATTGACCTTTGCATGAGCTTTTGATGTTAAGAAATGTCTTTTTTTATGTTTGGCGACCACTGAGAAAAACCCATGGATTTCCATTGCTGTTTTTTTTTTCATTGAAGGCCACTTCATATTTGTTTTGGGTTGCATCCTCTTAGTGGAACTTGGCCAGTTCAGTAAAGGGACTATGAGGGGAGGTATTGCAGGATTTAGGTTGCCCTAGATTCTTGCTAGACACATATTTCATACCAGCCGTTCAGTACCTTGGTGAATTGCAACTTTCTTGAATGCACAAGTAGAATTTTCGGACCATAGTGGTAAGAGACCCTCTAAGTAACAGTTGATTGACCTTAAAAAGTCCAACCTCAAGTGGGGGACACTCCTTTAGACCCCAAGACTGAGTACATATTACTCTTACAGGGTACTATGAGTCAAACAAACCCAGTGGGTGCACATCCTGCAACCTAGCACAAATTGAGCACCAGATGACCCTGGGAAAAGAACATTGCCAGATTGTAGCTTAACAGGTGACTTTACGGTATGCAGGCTTTAGTGGCAAATAAGAGAACTGTCAGTTAATTTCAAAGGCGCAGGTTGGCTTCATTGACAAGCAAGACTTTGCCTCAAGAGATGCTTATGTTTAATGATCCTTAAAAATAGAGTCTTGACCTCCCAGGGGCACAGTGCTGTGAGGGCATTTAGTGCTAGTTTCATTAGACGGCCTCTGCTTTCAAGATCCAAACATCCAGCAGCCTGCTGTACAGATCCTTCCTTCTTGAATGGACAGACGGACAGTAGTCATTTTAGGGAGACATCCACTTTGAGAACACACGTCTTCTAATCCTCTTGTATAACGAGTTCCAAACTTTGATCCATGACATCATCTTGAATTGAGATTGGGTATTCTGTATCATTACAGGCTATTCTTTATAGTGCCCGTCTTCATTAACATACTGAAACTAATCCAGGCTGAAAAATGTGCTCTTTTGAGGACATGATTTGGTGAAGCAAGTACAGTAATCTGATAGTAGTAAAAAAGCGGAGTGCTAATCCACTTCTGAAATGTAGTCATTAGGTAATGATTTGTACTGTAAATCCAGGTTGTAGCTAGTCAACATAGTTGTGTGTCTAAGGCCTGCTAGAGGGTCGGTCTTCATTCATCTACTTCTTAATTCATTTTTATTCATTTTATTGAAATACATCTCTGATGTTACACCATTTAAAGCTGTATTGATTGCTATACATATACTTGAGTTCTTTATTGTTTTAGAATTTTATCTAAGATGACTACTTCAATGTGTCATGCTTTTATTCAATGTGTTTACTATTGGCACTTTGGAACGTAAGTTTCCGACATATAAGTGTTATGTGAATAAATAAACTAAATGAAACGCCAAGTACTGAACTGTATCTAGATGCCTGGTCATAAAGAAACTAAAAAAAAAAAAAAGAAAGAAACTCAGAGCCCGGGCAGGTGGCAATAGGTGTTAAATAAAGCAATCATTTCATTTTTTTCCCTGAAGATCAGTAATGAAAAAATTGTTCTTAGAAAGAGAGGTTTTTGCTTCCACAATTTGGGACGAAGCATGGAGAATCACTGATTCCCATAAGACTAATAATGAATTTGTGTAACCATCAGCAGGAAAAGGTCTCCCGACCGGAGTGTGAAATTACGGCGATAACAAAGTGATCTTCTCGGTTAGTTACTCTGATGCAACCCAAGGCTGCATTTATGGATCAAAGCCAATATCTTAAACTCCAGTTGTGATTTCACTTGAATCAGTGGAAAAGCCTTCCTGAAAACGCAAGATACAGTGGCACCGCTGTATCCCAAAAATGTGCAGGGACAACAGTGTTCAGAATGTGTTGAAGCAATAACAGCTAATCTGGGCAGCCCACTAAAATGGGAATTCCTATAGTCCATCATAACGTAATTCTTTGGTGATTGCATGATTTAATATGCCTAATACAACATGTGGGTCTTTGACACAACTTGTTTCTCTGCTATGTCTACAGGGAGTGCAGAATTATTAGGCAAATGAGTATTTTGACCACATCATCCTCTTTATGCATGTTGTCTTACTCCAAGCTGTATAGGCTCGAAAGCCTACTACCAATTAAGCATATTAGGTGATGTGCATCTCTGTAATGAGAAGGGGTGTGGTCTAATGACATCAACACCCTATATCAGGTGTGCATAATTATTAGGCAACTTCCTTTCCTTTGGCAAAATGGGTCAAAAGAAGGACTTGACAGGCTCAGAAAAGTCAAAAATAGTGAGATATCTTGCAGAGGGATGCAGCACTCTTAAAATTGCAAAGCTTCTGAAGCGTGATCATCGAACAATCAAGCGTTTCATTCAAAATAGTCAACAGGGTCGCAAGAAGCGTGTGGAAAAACCAAGGCGCAAAATAACTGCCCATCAACTGAGAAAAGTCAAGCGTGCAGCTGCCACGATGCCACTTGCCACCAGTTTGGCCATATTTCAGAGCTGCAACATCACTGGAGTGCCCAAAAGCACAAGGTGTGCAATACTCAGAGACATGGCCAAGGTAAGAAAGGCTGAAAGACGACCACCACTGAACAAGACACACAAGCTGAAACGTCAAGACTGGGCCAAGAAATATCTCAAGACTGATTTTTCTAAGGTTTTATGGACTGATGAAATGAGAGTGAGTCTTGATGGGCCAGATGGATGGGCCCGTGGCTGGATTGGTAAAGGGCAGAGAGCTCCAGTCCGACTCAGACGCCAGCAAGGTGGAGGTGTAGTACTGGTTTGGGCTGGTATCATCAAAGATGAGCTTGTGGGGCCTTTTCGGGTTGAGGATGGAGTCAAGCTCAACTCCCAGTCCTACTGCCAGTTCCTGGAAGACACCTTCTTCAAGCAGTGGTACAGGAAGAAGTCTGCATCCTTCAAGAAAAACATGATTTTCATGCAGGACAATGCTCCATCACACGCGTCCAAGTACTCCACAGCGTGGCTGGCAAGAAAGGGTATAAAAGAAGGAAATCTAATGACATGGCCTCCTTGTTCACCTGATCTGAACCCCATTGAGAACCTGTGGTCCATCATCAAATGTGAGATTTACAAGGAGGGAAAACAGTACACCTCTCTGAACAGTGTCTGGGAGGCTGTGGTTGCTGCTGCACGCAATGTTGATGGTGAACAGATCAAAACACTGACAGAATCCATGGATGGCAGGCTTTTGAGTGTCCTTGCAAAGAAAGGTGGCTATATTGGTCACTGATTTGTTTTTGTTTTGTTTTTGAATGTCAGAAATGTATATTTGTGAATGTTGAGATGTTATATTGGTTTCACTGGTAATGAAAAATAATTGAAATGGGTATATATTTTTTTTTGTTAAGTTGCCTAATAATTATGCACAGTGATAGTCACCTGCACACACAGATATCCCCCTAACATAGCTAAAACTAAAAACAAACTAAAAACTACTTCCAAAAATATTCAGTTTTGATATTAATGAGTTTTTTGGGTTCATTGAGAACATGGTTGTTGTTCAATAATAAAATTAATCCTCAAAAATACAACTTGCCTAATAATTCTGCACTCCCTGTATAAACATTCAGAAAATGTCTTGTATCTTTAGCCTATGTACAGTTTTTGCACTTCATCTTTCACCAAGTTGAAGAAATATACCAATAACAGTGTTTTTTCAACATGGTTTTGTGAGACTTGTATACTTGTGTAGAGTGAAAGTGAGACATATGTTCCATCTTTGATGTGGTTTGATTATTCTCTATCATGTTATCTTCACTGATATCCGTGAACATTGAGTGTGTCAACCTTTAAGAGAAATCCGGAAATAATACAGCAGAGAAAACTTCTCTTTTTTGATCACACATATAGCCATATGGCTATTTAAAGTCAAATTGTCTTTTCTTTTATGTTGTGATAATCAAGAAACTTTAAAATTGTCAAAGCAGAGGTGTCAGCTTCTAAATTTTCCTAAAAACTGAAAAAATAAATTGTGGAAGATATGTGGCACATATTTCAATTAAAAAAACGTTCACTTCACTTTTCAGGCAAATCCTGCTTTTACTGTGGGAACTGCTTTATCACTGGCAATTCAATCGTATTGTTGTATTTGTGAGGGATTTTCTATTTTTTGATACTTTCACAAAATGCATTACAATCTGAAATGATCCTTTGTGTGCAAGAAATGTATGATCCTTTGTGTGCAAGAAAAATTCAGAAAAAGATGTGAGTGCATGCACTTGCATCCATTGCCTGTGGCACCCATGAACTATAGAGTACCTAATCCACCAGTGAACTTAATAAGGCTATTAAAAATGTGTAATTTGCCTGCAATTTAGCAGACTTGCAGAGCCACCTCTGAGTGCTATTCTGGTAATTCTCTGCCGAAGGAGAAATGTAGAGAAGTTGCTGTTTCCAACTAAGTGCTGTCAGAGTGTTCACCTTGGATCTGTTTCAGGAGAGATCCTGAAAACTGTTTGTGTCGCTTATGCCATTTTCAGTCGGTGTCAAAGCCCCCAAGGCCAAGCGAAAGCTCAAAGTCAATGCCAATGTAGAGACACTCGGTGTCAAGAAGATTGCTGTAGAAAAGAATACCATGAGTCATAGTATTTGCTTTTGAGGCACACAATGGCGGAAATGTATGAAATACCATTGATTTCGAAGGATATGCTGCCAAGTGTTTTGACCTTGAGTTCTTTCCCTCATTCACTGAATACCATAGAGAAACCCCTCTGATATCTCCAGTAAGAGGCACATCAGAAGATGGAGTTTTTCAGATTACATAGAGAGGTGCATACTAAATATGTGTATTCCCAAGGTCTTCCAAGTCTATTGAAGCCTAGGATACCGTCAACAGACAGTACTTCCATAGACCCGTGGTCCAGGCAATCTCAAGAAGCTAGCATTTCTTTCAAAGTTTTCCCCTAAACAGGTACTCTTATGCCCTGGCTATTTCCCATTCTTAATCTTGTGGGTACCCTGCAACCTAGTGACTCTATCAGAAACCTCTTTTGTAGCAGTTACAGTGGAGGTGCACAATTGCCATGCATACATACCTGCATCTTATGCAACACTCCTTCATCCCTACATTTATTTATGTCCTTGCCATTTGCCTTTTTTCTGCTGAACAATATGGATTAGAAACGAATTTTCTCTTGTTGAGTGAATTCATAACCAGTGGCCTTTCCCCAATACTTTTGAGCTTGAGGAGGGTTTTTTTTTTTGTTGGTGTGAGTAGCTTATGAAACACACTGGTTTTTATTCTTGAATATCATGTAATTGGGCATTTGCAACACCTGACCCTCATACCCCCAGTGTCTTATGTTTGGAGACAGTGATCCAGTGGTTGTTTGAAATCTGTGTGCTATCATCGCTAATAGATCCCAAAGGAACTACCTGACATGCATTTCTGGATTACATTAGTAGTAAGAACTAGTAATAGGTAAATACAGGGTCTTAGCGGCCAGGCATGGTACCAACCACTGCCAGTGAAGTAGCATGGCAGCCCCTAGTGGCCCGCCCAAGTGGAGGTGAGCCTCGCTAGACCTACGCAGGTGGTGTTAATAATCTACAAGAGAGTTAAAGCAGCAGGTCCTGTGACAATCTGCCTCTTCGTTCCTGGCAATTTGTTCCAGCTGGATCCTGTTGTTACAGTCAAAAGCAAGGTTGTGAAGCACTCGGGAACAGAACATTAATTGGGGCATCTAGTCCACAATATCGTGGGGCACTACATTGCTGCCACCACATCCAGGGACATCATATGTTTAAAATCAAGTAATGTAAATATGTTAAGGGTAAAGGGCAATACATTAAGAAAAACATGGTAAGAGTAATCTAAATGCATTTTAAGAGAAGGTGCTTATTTCCCTTATGTGGAAACTTTCAAGTTAAGCAATGCCATTGTCCAGTTGCAGGAACCCCAGACCATTAATGGACTAAGGGCCAGATGTACCAAAGGATTTTACCCATTCTGTGTCTATGGGAAAAAGCTTTCGTACATATGGCCCTAAGAGTCAAGCCAATTTCTTTTTTAGGGCGTGATGCTGCCGACTTGTGCATCGCTAGGTTGAGCCCTTCTACCTTTCTAGACACAATTTCAGGACTATATTTTACTTCTGCTTCTTAGAGTCCAAAGACTTGCACATGAGAGAACTTCCCCTTTGGATGGTCTTAGCTGCATTAACTGTATATGTCTTCTCCTCTGTCTTCGCTGCTCTCCACTGATGAACTGGCTCTTGTGATGTGCACGTAACACTTGAGAAGGATAGCACTGTTTAGAAATGAAAGCAGAAAGAAGTGCAAGAAGTAAACAAAATGGCAGGGCCCAGGCCTGCTCAATTGCTTAGGAACAGAGTCCACCCTGTAGCAAAAGGGACACTGAAAAACGCAGGTGAACTGGACCCTATTGAAGTAGCTTTGCTGGAAACCTGCCTCAGTCTTGTTGGAGGTTCTGACTGATTTCAGAGCTACAGCTTACTCAGGAGTTGTGGACTCTACTACCTATCTTGCCGGTTCACTTCCGGAGGTGTAGGACTTTGCACCAGGTTTTTTGGCATAGCAGTTAGGCTCACAAGAGTCAGCCTGGCACCAGCAGCCCATTTCGTCAGGACACAGCCTCCAGCAACTGAACATCTATAACAGGGTAGAGGATTCTCTGTTGGAGAGGTCGAGTTCTTTATGTTCTTTGGACCAGGCACTGCTGGAGGTCATGCTGAACCCCAAAGGGCATCTGGTTAATTCAGCTGAAAGATTCACCGCCTTGCTGTCCTCCATTCTTCCTTCACACACCTTACTTGTCTGACTGCAGAGTTGCAGATGGAGCCCTTTACAGTTCCCCTGCCCAAAGTCCCACTTGTGCACCCCTGATTCCTGTGCAGTGCCCCCATTCCCTGGAGCAGCCACAATGCAGCTTCGGAGGTTGGAGGGTTAATCTTTGTCTCAATTTTCCCTGACTCATCATCACCATGAGTTGTCAGCCAGATACTGGTCGTGCCTTCATTTTTTGTTGCCTTTGTGTGTTCTTTTGTGGTATAGACAATTTCTCCCTGGAACCACATGCCACATTCTTTACCCCAAGAGGTCCCAACTGGGAGAACAAGACACAACTAGTACACAAGATTACGAGAACCTATATTCAGCTATGTGATACTATATGGTCATAGCCAAGGCATTATAGGTCTATTGCAGAAAAATTGAATTTTTTGATCGTTGGCCAAATACACCCAGTCCATGCCAGTTCTTGGCAAAGAGCCCTGTTTCTTCAAATAAGCCCAGGAAGTGTGGTTGAAGCCATCTTCCGAGCCTACTATGTTCAGAGCATTTGACACAAACTGTTGGGTCCCTACGGACTTTCCATTATTATTTTCTGATGGATACATCTGCCTGTGGATTCCTTACCTTTTGAGTATCCCCATGCGCCAGCTTTCGACAAACTTTTCTCCATAGCTCTCCACGTCGACAAGGACGTCACAATAGCACGGCTCCGCATGTAACTCCGGCATGCTGACGTCGGTTCCCTTTTTCCGTGCCTTTGAAACGTAACAGTGTTCTTCTTTTCTCCGTCGGTTATAAAGTGTATCAAAGGGGAAAAAAAAATTGTCCTGCTAGCAGCAATGTCTCCTCCAAAGAAGTCGGTCTTTAAGCCATGTAGAGAATGCGGAGGTCAAATGTCTGTTGCTGACCTGCATGTGGACTTTATTTGCTGTGACCACGACGTCAGGGAGTGTTCGTCGTGTCAGAGCATGAATCCCAAAGCCTTGAAAGAGAGAGAGGCATAGTTCTTTTTGGCGAAAGCGAAGAAAAGATAAAAAAGGAGTCGTCATAGGTCCCGGCCTCATTCGGAGTCACCATCTCGGTGCTCGGGGTCGTCCAGGAAAGAACATAAGAGGAGGCCGCGCCATAGTCCTTGGTGCTGATCCTCCAGAGATGCAACTCTGCAGCAACATTCGCTTTCTCTGAAGTCACCTGAAGGTTCTCCAGCACAGTCATTGACCCCTTTGTATCCGGAGCCATAAGTGATACCACTGACGTGAGGCCCTTCTCAGCCTCAACAGCAGGAGTGAGAATTTCCATCCTTCCGAGCTCCTGGGACAGATCCAACCCCATTTTTTGAATGCGATGTATGGCATCTTCAGCGGGGCCATGACTCCCTCAGGTGCGCTGGCTGGTCCTCGGGTTCCAATGTCTCTCTCCTTGGGAGGATTCCCGGTGCCGTACCAGCCGTTCCTGCTCTTCTTATTGATGGCCCAGTTACCCTGGCTTTTGCCAGCGACGAGGAAGATAACTCGTCGGCAGGAATCATCAGTGCCAGTGGCACCCGCACAGACATTGGAGAGGTCTCAGCTGACGTCACGTCACTTGACTCCAGTCCGAGTTTGTGCTGTATCGCCAGTATCCAAGTCAGTGACGCCGGTCTATGCTCTTCCAACGCCATTACTGGAGTTGAGGCTCAGGTCCAGGAGAGAAGCTCTGAGGCTGCTGGAGGAAGAACAATATTTAGCCTTTCATCAGAATCCGGACCTGGAAGAAGGCAAAGTTATCTCCCCAAGTCAGGACTTTGAGTGAATTGAGGTGGCTAGTAGTTCAGACACTTCTCCAGAGTGGGAGTTATTGTCCCCACAGGGGTTGCCTCCGCCTGAACTGACAACGTACCATGCAGTCATTCGTAAGGCGCCAGATATGTTGGACTTATCTCTCCCTTCATCAAGATGAAATCCAATTTATTGATGGAGGTTCTGCATTCTTCTGTTTTCATCTTGGAGCCCTAACTGCTGTTTAACAAAGCTTTGACAGAATCAGTGTTGGAGATCTGGTAGAAGCCATTGTAGACTCAGCAGTGTCGATATTGATCGCCAGGAGATATAAGACTGCATCGGGTGATCCTGCATTCTTGAGCCACCACCCAACACTAGAGAGTTTGGTGGTGCAGGTTTTCTGCTCTTCTAGGCCAGCCCCTGGATCTTTTCCATTGTCTTTGGCTGGCAGGGAATCAAAGAGAATGGAACAAGCTGCAAAGAATACATTTTTGTCTGGTAGTATGGTGCTGAAGTCAGTGAATGCCACTTGTTTACTGGGTCGATATATCCATGCCCTAATGGACTCAGCCAGATAAATCCTGTCCAATCTGCCAGAGGACTTGCAAGGGCATTTTTCTGAGCTGTTAAACGACAGCCAGGCTGCAACAAAGCAAGTCATACAGTCGGGCCTGGATACCGCCAACTCTGTAGCCAGGGTGATGTGAACATCAGTCGCCACAAGAAGGAATGCCTGGTTGAGGGGCTCTGGTTTTTCCCCTGATGTACAGAATACCTTTATGCACTTTGATGGGTCCAGGCTGTTTGGGGCTAGAGCAGATTCAGCCCTGGAACGATTTAAGAGAGCAAGGCGACGGCTAAACGGTTGGGCCTACAGTCTCTCTCCTCAGGCTACAGACCGCTGCAAAGGTTTCAGGGGTTTGGATGGAGCTACTCCTTTTGTGGGAGGCAACAATCCCCTGTCAGCCAATCCCCTGTATAGGTCCTACAGATGGAATGGCAGGTCAAGACAGTAAGGTGCAGCCCATCAGCCTTCCTCCTCGTCCTCTTCCACCTCCCCAGCCAGTGTCGCAGGAAAGCAGCCCAAGTTACACCATCTTGGAGCATGCTTTACCTGTAGGAGGAAGGCTAATTCATTTTCAACAACAATGGAAGTCCATAACACTGGACAATTAGGTGTTGAGCATTGTCGAAAATGGATGTGTCCCACTCCCTTTCCACCACAACACAGTTATTGTTCAGAAGAACTTCTGCTTTTGCTTCAGCAGGAAGTCCAAACCCTACTTTCAAAGGGGTCAGGGATGTTATTCGAGATATTTTCTGATTCCCAAAGAGGATGGGCGTTTAAACCTAAGGATTTCGAATTTGTTCCTCGGGCAGGAAAAATTAAACGTTGACCCTAGCTCAGGTTCTTCTTGCGCTGGACAAAGAAACCTGGATAGTTTCCATCGAGTTGCAGGATGCGTATTTTCACATCCCCATTTTGCAGTCGCACAGAAGTGATCTCCAGTTCTCAGTCGGCTCACAGCACTACCAGTTTTGCTGTCTTTCCATTTGGCCTGACTTCCTCACCTCGTATCTTCACAAAGATGATAGCAATGGTCACAGCACATCTCAGAAGGTGGGGAATACCGGTATTCCCTTACCTGGCTGCTCAAAGCCACTTCTCCAAAGATGGTGCTACATCACTTGCAGTTGACAATTCAGCTGTGGTACAGCCTGGGCTTTTCAATCAATGTGCCCAAGTCTCACCTGAAGCCCTCTCAGTGCGTCTTGTTCATAGGGGCAGTACTGGACCCACAGTGAATCGTGCCTAGCCTCCTCCTTAGAGGATCCAGGACATTCAGGCTCTGATTCCGATGTTCCAGGATGGAGCGGTCATTCCAGTCCTAAAGGTCCTATACCTGCTTGGTCTGTTCGCTTCCTGTATCCTGTTGGTCACCCATGCACGCTGGCACATAAGGGCCTTCCATTGATGCCTCTGCAAGTAGAGGTTTGAACACAACAGAGATCTCAAGGAGTCGGTCAAGATCTCCAGAGACACTGCAGCCAATCTTCAGTGATGGGATGTCGACTGCAATCTATCACAAGGGAAGCTGTTTTGCCCTCCACCTCCGGTGGCCACAGTGATCACGGATGCCTCCACTATAGGGTGCGGAGCTCATCTGGAGGACCTGGAGATAAAGGGGCTTTGGTCTCCAGAGTAACAGATGATTCAATCTGTTAGGCTTGCGGGTGATACGTCTGGCTGTCAAAGCCTGCCTTCCTTCCATTTGCGGTCAGTTGGTACAAGTCTTGACAGACAACACTACCGCAATGTGGTATATCAGCAAACAGGGAGGAGTAGGGTTGTATCTTCTCTGCAGAGACGCTCTATGACTCTGGTCCTGGGCTCAGGACCATCGGATTTGCATAGTAGTAAACCATTTAGCTGGAGGTTTGAACATGCGTGTGACAGTCTCAGTTGGCACTTTCCAGCAGACCATGATTGGCGTCTCTATCTGGAGGTGGTACTTCTAGTCTTCCAGTTATGGGGGGCCCCCCACAGATAGACCTGTTTGTCACTCGGCAGAATGCGCACTACCCGTTGTTCTGCAGCCTCCAATACCCGATGCAGGGAGCATTGGGGTCGCGTCTCAGTTGGACTGGAGCAGCCATTTACTTTACGCGTCCCGTCCCCCCATACCCTTGATTCCTCGAGTTCTGAGAAAGATTCACCACAACCAGGCCCAAGTCATATTAATATCCCCGATTGGCCACAAAGGGTGTGTACACAGACCTTCTTCAACTCTCACTGTGCCCACCTCTAGAGCCTGCGCCTACATGCCTGGAGATTGAACAGGGCAACCTGAGTTCTTTCTCTCTTCCTGCTGATGTGGTGGATGTTATTCTATCGGCCAGGCGACACTCCACCAAAACTGTTTATGCTGGCAGGTGGGCTAAGTTTGCCAAATGATGTGAAGAGCATCATATTGACCCATTGAGAGACCAGTTATTGAATGTTCTAAAGTTTGCTCCCGTCAGCCCAACAAGGTTGTGCAGTTGTGACAGCGAAAAGCTATTTGTCTCCACTGTCAACTTTTATTTGTTTACCAGATCAACCTTTCCTGTTTAAGTCTCCTATAATGTTAAGGTTTCTTAAGGGGCTTACTAATATGTACCCTCCCACTCCGTTCATTATGCCTAGTGTGACCTTAATTTAGTTCTAATGTTCCTGATGGGTACACCGTTTGAACCTTTACATAGTTGCCTGTTGAGGCTCGTTACGATAAAGACAGTTTTTCTTGTGGCTATCACGTCGGCTAGGCATGTTAGTGAGTTACAAGCCTTAAGTGTTAAACCCCCTTTTACTGTGTTAAATGCGGACAAGGTGGTTCTCAGGACCAGGGCGGCTTTCCTGCCAAAGGTGGTTACTCCTTTTCACCTAGGCCAGTCTATCACCCTTACTACTTTTTATCATCCTCACCCTTCTAAGGAGAAGAAAAGGCTGCATCGCTTGGACCCAAAAAGGGCTTTAAGTTTCTATGTGGACAGAACACAGGAGCTGAGAGTGGACAATCAGCTTTTCATTCGCTTTGTTGGCAAAATGAAGGGCAAAGCTGTTCACAAAAGCACATTGTCCAGGTGGGTCATCCTCTGCATAAAGATTGGCAAAGAAGGAGCCACCTGAGGGTATCAGAGCTCATTCCACCAGTGCTAAGTCTTCTACTTCTGCTTTGGCTAGAGGTGTACCTGTTACTGACATTTTCAAAGCAACAACTTGGGCTTTCCTCCACACTTTCGCAAAACATTACTATTTGGATTCAGAAGTGAGATGGGATGGTCATTTTGCCCATTCAGTGTTACAGGATTTCTTGGTATAGCAGACAGGCACCCTCCTCCGAGGGAGGGCCTGTTTTAGGACTCTTTTCAAAAGTTGAGGAATCCACAGGGAGATGTATCCATCAGAAGATAAAGTTACTTATCTTGGTAACGCTTCTTCTTGTGGATACAGTATCTACCTGTGGATTCTTCACCCACCCTCTTCCCAGTTGCCTGTCTGAATATGCCAAGAGATTATCTGTTTGCATATAATTGATATGCATATATGTGAGATGTATATAAATATATATTTATATGTGTAAATGTATTTAAATCTTTGAATTGAGAACGCACATGTCGTGCTTGTGATGTTGGTGTTCACCTGTCTGCCTCGAAGGTATGAAAAAAAGTGGGTGAAACTGATGTCAGCATGCCGGCAAGGACGTCTTATGGCTCTGATGACATCAGATGGAGTCTCGTGCGGAGCCGTGCTATTGTGATGCCCTCGACGATGTGGAGAGCTATGGAGAAATGTTTCCTTCGAAAGCTGGGGTGAGGGGATATTCAAAAGGTGAGGAATCCACAGATAGATACTGTATCCCTCAGAAAAAGAGTAATCAAATGTAAGTAACTTGTTCTTCAGGGACTGTCACTCCTCAGTTTTTAGTGATGAAGGCAGTTTCCCTAGAGGATGAGCAACTTCCTCCCACATGGACAAGGAAACAAAGGGCCTGCTCTAGAGTGCTGAGTACTATATCAATCAGCTTCTTCAGGACGATGGAGTACAGTACTCCATCGTCCTGATGAAGTACCCGTGCTCCACACTGAGATGTCCACTCGCCTTTTGGACATCCCTAGTCATTGGCAGGAACTGCAGTTATAGTGGTTGCTGTCAATGTATTAAAATTTTGACGGACGACTCCATCAAACATGATGATCACCTGTCAAACATTTTTTTAAACTGGATTTTGTTTTTAGAAAAAGCAACAGCTAAAGACCCCCCCCTGTCCCCCCCCCCCCCCCCCACACCACAGGAAGTCACTCAGATAGTGTTGGGAGGGGGGACATTATTTTTTGCACTGTCCATCGTCCAGTTGAACAGCAGAAAAAAACATTTAGCACCGTCTACTTTAAATCAGGCAGATGGTGTCGAGTGAACCTCCGAAGGCCTGTAGTCTATAGGAGGAGTATGTCAGAGCTGGAGTAGGCTCTAGTGCTGATATACTTAATATACTTAGGGGGTCATTATGACCCCAGTGGTGAGTGGAAATGTGGCGGTAGTACAGCCAACAGGCTGGTATTACCTTCTGCCACATTATGAGAATGGCGTGTTGGCTGCAGCCAACCAGCCACTTCTTCACTCATACCGCCATGGCGGTATCAGCTGCCGGGCCGGAGATGTCAATCTCCAGCCCGACGGCCGGCATAGTATCGCCGCAGCTCCCCCCCCTCCGCAATACTCACCAGACACCTCCCAACCCCCTCCATCCGAACTCCCCCCACCCCTCTGATCCTTACACCCCATATACACACACATCCGCAGACACGCACCATGCATACACCTAGTCACTCACACTGGCATTCATGCATTCATACGCGCATACTTCCAGACATGCTTGCACACATTCTTACACAGAATCACACTGACATGCAGACATGCACTCACTTCACCATTCTTACATGCATTCACTCAGATGCATACTACCACGGAAGCAACACAACACACACAGACGCATTCACACACACACATTCATGCACACAACCAGACACACACCCACACAACACCTCCCACCCCTCTCCCCCTTTTGGAAGCACGACTTACCTTGGTTGAGGAGCGCTGCTGACGCAGAACACCGCCAGGCCGTATCACAGGTAATGATACGGCTGGCGGCGTTCAACTGGCATGGCGGTGCTGGTGGTGGCAGCGCCAGCTTACCACCGTCCGCCAGTGTGATCACTGCTGGATTTCCACCCTTCTTCTGGCGGAAGTCCGGCAGTGATCATAATTTGGCGGATGGATGGTAGCCGCGGTGACGGTACGTTTGCGGCCCTCAACACAGCGGTAGGCAGTTTTTACTGCCATTGTTATAATGAGGGACTTAATGCCCACCCACCTGTAAATCAGGCGAGTGGACCATGGGTTTGGCAAAAAGGGTACTCCATTGCAGTTGTAATGGAATACCCTCTCCTTCAAACTCTACATCAGTCCCAAAGTGTCTGAAGACTTACTGGAAGAAGATCTTTCAGATGGGTGGACTCTCCTGCAGCTGGCCAATGCTAGTATCAACATGGGCAGCTACGGTCCACATCTCAGCACAGGTTCAGCTGCTTTGCCTTGAATGCTGCACCCAGAAAGAGTAACGATTCTTGCTCAGCCTGGGCAAGGAAGCAGAGGAACAGAAACTGATGATGCGCACCCACCTCATTGAAATAGTATCAGGACTGTCCATCTGGTGGTCATAAAGGTTATAGTCCTTGGATCTGAAACCAGAAGCCCAGGGCAAAGTTACCATCCTCCCATTCAATGTAATGAAAGTATTCAATTCCATTATGGACTAGGTCCTCTAACTGTACAAGACTGGCACCATTATATCTGAATTGCTGAGTGCCTTTCAAGGATTACCTTTAAAACGTCCTTCGCTTTTCCTGCTAGTGAAAAACCTTCCAGTCTTAAGAGGCCCTAGGCATCCTTTCGAACTCTAGCTCATTCTGCACCCCTTAAAGCATCACTGCTTCATACAGGTGAAAAGGATAATCTTCTAGGGGAAAAACAATCCTGGCTTCCGCTGCCTCATCCGAGGCTAAGTAGTCCTAGTGGCCTCTTCATATACTAGCCTCCGTCTTATCATATACCAGCCTTACTCTTAGGCACATATCAAGAAGCCTTCTCCACATCATTGATGGGAGGAGATTTGCTCCACTAAAATTACTGGGCCTAAATTACCAAACATGCATGTGTCCTCTCAGCAATAAAGAAGGCCTATAATTCGTAGTTTTTCCCCCATAGTATTTTTTTAACATGCATGACAGTCATTAAACTACAACATGTCTGATCAGGACAGATGTAACAGCCAATTATCTAATTACAAGGTGTGAGGCAATACATCTAGGCAAATGCCTATGAGAACACTGAGGTTTCACAAACTTAGTAAAGAATGTCGACATTTGACAGTCTGAAAGGAACACTGGCCTGATAAATGAGTGAGGGTGTGTGGAGTGCACAGCTTACCCTCACAGTCAGGCATAAGTTTGCAAGGGGCGCATGTGGTGCAATAGGATCGGCTCAAGCAACAATCCAAAATATTTAAGTATGGTATTGCGGCAAGTATAACCTGCTTGGGTAGTGATTCTGTAGCACGCTATATGTGGCTCAAGGTGGCCTTTTGTGTGATGTGGCTACCTCCTTTCTCAGGTACCCTACTCAATTTACTGGTTGTGGAGATCTTGTGTTAACACAGCTGTATCCTGTCAGTGCATCAATCTCAGTGTACTTTTACTTCCACAGATGTCTAACCCAGCTCCCTAGTGGAGGATCCAAGTTGGACTTCCAAGCCATGGCTATGCACCATTTGGCATGTATTAAGAGTAGATCGATAAATCTATGTTCGATGGCATCTGTCGCTGTAGATACGCATGTTCTGCAATAGCTCGCCATCTGGTGTTGGGCCGGAGTGTTACAAGTTGTTTTTCTTCGAAGAAGTCTTTCGAGTCACGGGACCGAGTGACTCCTCCTTTTGTCTCCATTGCGCATGGGCGTCGACTCCATCTTCGATTTGTTTTTTTTCCGCCATCGGGTTCGGACGTGTTCCTGTCGCTCCGAGTTTCGGAACGGAAAATTAGTTAATTTCGGAAGATTTTCGTCGGTATTGTTGCGTTCGGGATCGGCGTACTTAGATTCCACACCGCATCGAAGATCGAAGAGCTCCGGTGCCCTTCGGGGTAGTTTTTTCGATCCCCCGTCGGGGCCTGGTCGGCCCGACCGCGTGCTGAAGAACGCCAATGGAACGGACCCCGTTCCGTTTCTGCCCCAAATGCCACAATAAATACCCCTATACAGACCAACACTTGGTCTGTAACCTGTGCCTGTCACCTGAGCACAGTGAAGACACCTGTGAGGCCTGTCGTGCGTTCCGGTCCCGAAAGACACTCCGAGACCGTCGAGCCAGAAGACTTCAGATGGCGTCCGCGCCGACAGCCCACCGAGAGTTCGAGGAGCAGGAAGAGGAAGGTACCTTCTCGATCCAAGAATCGGACTCCGAAGGATTCGACGATACACAAACCGTGAGTAAGACGTCGAAAACCACACAGAAAAACATTTACAAGGCCCAGGGGACGCCACTGCCATCCGGCCATGGCTCCACCCATAAATTCGGTGACCGACCGTCGGCACCGAAAAAGGCCCAAACAGCGCCGAGGTCGTCCGACTCCGGTCGAGACACCGGCACGCAGCCTTCTCGGGACCGAGAAAGTGCTGGAGACAAGCCTCGACACCGAGATACCGGTGTGGACACGGCTCGACGCCGAGACAGCGGCACCGAAGAAGATCGACGCCGAGAGGTTTCGGCCCCGAAAAAGAAAAAAGTCACCTCGGAGCCGAAAAAACACGCAGACAGGGTTTCGATGCCGAAACAAACTGCAAGCGACCCAGCTTCAGGCTCTTATACAGAAGAGCACTCGCTAACCTCCCAGATGCAAAAGCATAGGTTTGAGGAAGAGCTACAAGCAACTGATGTGGACCATACGCAAAAGCGTATCTTCATACAGCAGGGGACAGGAAAAATAAGCACCCTTCCCCCCATTAGGAGAAAGAGAAGGTTGGAGTTCCAGACTGAACAAACACCACAACCAAAAGTGGTGAAAAGAGTTACCCCACCACCCTCTCCTCCACCTGTGATTAACGTCTCACCAGCACAAACTCCTTCACATTCCCCAGCTCACACCACCATGAGCCAGGGTGACCAAGATCAAGACGCATGGGACCTATACGACGCCCCAGTGTCAGATAACAGTCCGGAGGCATACCCTACAAAGCCATCTCCACCAGAAGACAGCACCGCGTATTCTCAAGTGGTGGCTAGAGCAGCACAATTTCACAACGTAAGCCTCCACTCAGAACAGGTCGAGGATGATTTTTTATTCAACACACTCTCCTCCACCCACAGCTCATACCAAAGCCTGCCTATGCTCCCTGGTATGCTCCGGCACGCGAAAGAAATCTTTAAGGAGCCGGTCAAAAGTAGGGCAATCACACCAAGGGTGGAAAAAAAGTATAAGGCGCCTCCTACAGACCCGGTTTTCATCACTACACAGCTGCCACCAGACTCTGTCGTTGTAGGAGCAGCTAGGAAAAGGGCCAATTCCCACACATCTGGAGATGCACCACCCCCAGATAAAGAAAGCCGCAAGTTCGATGCAGCTGGTAAAAGAGTCGCAGCACAAGCTGCAAACCAGTGGCGCATCGCGAACTCCCAGGCACTACTTGCGCGCTATGACAGAGCCCACTGGGACGAGATGCAACATCTCATTGAACATCTGCCCAAGGACTTACAAAATAGGGCAAAACAAGTGGTTGAGGAGGGACAGACCATTTCCAACAACCAGATCCGCTCCTCCATGGACGCTGCAGATACAGCTGCACGGACAATTACTACATCTGTAACTATCAGAAGGCATGCATGGCTCCGAACGTCTGGATTTAAACCAGAGATTCAACAAGCAGTTCTCAATATGCCTTTTAATGAAAAAGAACTGTTCGGTCCAGAAGTGGACACAGCGATTGAGAAACTCAAAAAAGATACGGACACTGCCAAAGCCATGGGCGCACTCTACTCCCCGCAGAGCAGAGGGAATTACAGCACATTCCGTAAAACGCCCTTTCGAGGGGGGTTTTGGGGTCAAAGCACACAAGCCAGCACCTCACAAGCAACACCGTCCAGTTACCAGGGACAGTATAGAGGAGGTTTTCGGGGACAATATAGAGGAGGGCAATTCCCTAGAAATAGAGGAAGATTTCAGAGCCCCAAAACCACTACTACTAAACAGTGACTCACATGTCACTCACCCCCTCCACACAACACCAGTGGGGGGAAGAATAAGTCATTATTACAAAGCATGGGAGGAAATCACTACAGACACTTGGGTTCTAGCAATTATCCAACATGGTTATTGCATAGAATTTCTACAATTCCCTCCAAACATACCACCAAAAGCACAAAATTTGACAACACACCATTCCAATCTCCTGGAGATAGAAGTGCAGGCACTATTGCAAAAGAATGCAATCGAATTAGTGCCAAACACACAAATAAACACAGGAGTTTACTCACTGTACTTTCTGATACCAAAGAAGGACAAAACGCTGAGACCAATCCTAGACCTCAGAGTAGTGAACACTTTCATCAAATCAGACCACTTTCACATGGTCACACTACAAGAAGTATTGCCATTGCTAAAACTACACGACTACATGGCAACTTTAGACCTCAAGGATGCTTATTTCCATATACCAATACACCCATCGCACAGGAAATACCTAAGGTTTGTATTCAAAGGAATACATTACCAATTCAAAGTACTGCCTTTCGGATTAACAACCGCACCAAGAGTCTTTACCAAATGCCTAGCGGTAGTCGCTGCACACATAAGAAGGCAGCAAATACATGTGTTCCCATATCTAGACGACTGGCTAATCAAGGCCCATTCGTTAATACAGTGCTCAAATCACACAAACCATATCATACAAACCCTCTTCAAACTAGGGTTCACCGTCAATTTCACAAAATCCAAAATTCTGCCGCGCAAGGTACAACAATACCTGGGAGCCATAATAGACACATCAAAAGGAGTAGCCACTCCAAGTCCACAAAGAATTTGAAATTTCAACACCATCATACAACGCATGTATCCAACACAAAGGATACACGCAAAGATGGTACTACAACTCCTAGGCATGATGTCTTCACGCAAGACTGCACATGAGGCCCTTACAACAGTGCCTAGCATCACAATGGTCACAAGCACAGGGTCACCTTCTAGATCTGGTGTTAATAGACCGCCAAACTTACCTCTCTCTTCTATGGTGGAACAACATAAATTTAAACAAAGGGCGGCCTTTCCAAGACCCAGTGCCACAATACGTAATAACAACAGATGCTTCCATGACAGGGTGGGGAGCACACCTCAATCAACACAGCATACAAGGACAATGGAACGTACATCAAACAAAACTGCATATAAATCACCTAGAACTTCTAGCAGTTTTTCAAGCACTAAAAGCTTTCCAACCAATAATAGTTCACAAATACATTCTCGTCAAAACAGACAACATGACAACAATGTATTATCTAAACAAGCAGGGGGTGACGCACTCCACGCAATTAAGCCTGCTAGCACAAAAGATTTGGCGTTGGGCAATTCACAACCAAATTCGCCTAATAGCACAATTTATACCAGGGATCCAAAATCAACTCGCAGACAATCTCTCTCGAGATCACCAACAGGTCCACGAATGGGAAATTCACCCCCAAATTCTGAACACTTATTTCAAACTCTGGGGAACACCTCAGATAGACTTGTTTGCGACAAGGGAGAACGCAAAATGCCAAAACTTCGCATCCAGATACCCACACGAACAATCCCAAGGCAATGCCCTATGGATGAACTGGTCAGGGATATTTGCTTACGCTTTTCCTCCTCTCCCTCTCCTTCCTTACCTGGTAAACAAACTCAGTCAAAGCAAACTCAAACTCATATTGATAGCACCAACTTGGGCAAGGCAACCCTGGTACACAACGCTACTAGACCTATCAGTAGTACCCTGCATCAAATTGCCCAACAGGCCAGATCTGTTGACACAGCACAACCAAAAGATCAGACACCCAGATCCAGCATCGCTGAATCTAGCAATCTGGCTCCTGAAATCCTAGAATTCGGGCACTTACAACTTACCCAAGAATGTATGGAAGTCATAAAACAAGCCAGAAGGCCATCCACCAGGCACTGCTATGCAAGTAAATGGAAGAGGTTTGTTTGCTACTGCCATATTAATCAAATACAACCATTACACACAACTACAGAACATGTAGTGGGTTACTTGCTTCACTTACAAAAATCTAACCTGGCTTTCTCTTCCATTAAAATACACCTTGCAGCAATATCTGCATACCTGCAGACTACCTATTCAACTTCCCTATATAACATACCAGTCATTAAAGCATTCATGGAGGGCCTTAGGAGAATTATACCACCAAGAACACCACCTGTTCCTTCATGGAACCTAAATGTTGTCCTAACTAGACTTATGGGTCCACCTTTTGAACCCATGCACTCCTGCGACATACAGTTCCTAACCTGGAAGGTGGCATTTCTCATCGCCATTACTTCCCTAAGAAGAGTAAGCGAGATTCAGGCGTTTACAATACAGGAACCTTTTATACAACTACACAAGAATAAGGTCGTCCTAAGGACCAATCCTAAATTTTTGCCAAAGGTTATTTCACCGTTCCATCTAAATCAAACAGTGGAACTTCCAGTGTTCTTTCCACAGCCAGATACCGTAGCTGAAAGGGCACTACATACATTAGATGTCAAAAGAGCATTGATGTATTACATTGACAGAACAAAAAACATCAGAAAGACTAAACAACTATTTATTGCATTTCAAAAACCTCATGCAGGAAACCCAATATCAAAACAAGGTATAGCCAGATGGATAGTTAAATGCATCCAAATCTGCTACCTTAAAGCTAAACGACAGCTGCCCATTACACCAAGGGCACACTCAACCAGAAAGAAAGGTGCTACCATGGCCTTTCTAGGAAACATCCCAATGCAAGAAATATGTAAGGCAGCCACATGGTCTACGCCTCACACATTCACCAAGCACTACTGTGTAGACGTGTTATCCGCACAACAAGCCACAGTAGGTCAAGCCGTATTAAGAACATTATTTCAAACTACTTCCACTCCTACAGGCTGATCCACCGCTTTTGGGGAGATAACTGCTTACTAGTCTATGCAGAACATGCGTATCTACAGCGACAGATGCCATCGAGCTGAAAATGTCACTTACCCAGTGTACATCTGTTCGTGGCATCAGTCGCAGTAGATTCGCATGTGCCCACCCGCCTCCCCGGGAGCCTGTAGCAGTTTGGAAGTTACCTTCAATTATTTATATATGTATCATCTCAACCTTAAATAGGTGCATACTTAGTCACTCCATTGCATGGGCACTATTACTACAATTCAACTCCTACCTCACCCTCTGCGGGGGAAAAACAATCGAAGATGGAGTCGACGCCCATGCGCAATGGAGACAAAAGGAGGAGTCACTCGGTCCCGTGACTCGAAAGACTTCTTCGAAGAAAAACAACTTGTAACACTCCGGCCCAACACCAGATGGCGAGCTATTGCAGAACATGCGAATCTACTGCGACTGATGCCACGAACAGATGTACACTGGGTAAGTGACATTTTCATTATATTTTTGGTAGTTTTTATACGTTCCATCAGTCCTAACAAGCAATATGCTGCCACTCCTGGAGACCTGCCTACCTACAACATCTGATATATGCGCCATCACCGTCTTCCAGTTCCCTATTGTAGTTGGACAGAGCCACACCATTTGGTAAAAATCAGCGTTCACCCTGGTACACCTCGGGCAAGTGTGGTTTGCTCCAGGGAATGTACAACCTAGCTGCTAAGGGGTCAAATAGGTGCTTTGTAGATAGCTGAATTGCAAATACTTTTGGTGTGTATTGGGTGAGATACTCTTAAATGTGAGTTAGCACTTCACCCTTTGGACATCAGTCAATTCGTGTCCAACATTTACCTCCCATTGTTTCTTCACTGCATGGATACGCGGCGCTCTGCTTTGTTGTAATGCACTGCTAAGGCACTTCACTGCACTTCTGGCCTGTCCTTTTGTGAGTAGAGTCTGCAGCTAGAGGGATGTTAAAGGTGCATCTTGAGTCCTGCCCCAGGTCAGATAAAGCTGATGTGTTAGTGCAAAGTATATGAGGTAATTTCCAGGGGGCAGCCCGGTGGCATCCATCAAAACCTCAACAGTCTTGAGCATCCCGCCTGCAAACCAGTCCCCATATGAGCAAAACAGCTTCTGTCCTGGGGCATGTATTGCACTGAGATCTTAAGCCCAGCACCGCCTAGCCACCCACATTAGTGCATTCCCTTCGTTGTTGGGTACTGTCTAAGTCAACTCCAGTAACCACACCAATAGGTTTCTTAACCGTGTGTCAGGAAAACAGTTTCCTAGTTCCTGGACACACTCAACATCCAACCAACACGCTGGCCACTGGAGCTTGGCAGCAATAGAGTAATGTTCATAATTGGATGCCCCCAATTCACCCTATGCCAGGGAAGCATACAATTTAGAGATGGCTGTTCTGCACCTACTTGTGCCTCAGATCAGTACAGTCAGTTGGGATTGTAATTCCTTGAAAAAGCTTCTCTACAACTGGGTTGGGCAAAAAAAAATATAGCAAACGGGGAGTACTAGCAACTTAGGAATCGCAATCTGCCTCATTGGAAATAACGGTAGTCCTCACCAGAAGGGGGTTGAGGTCCTCATGGCAGTCAATGCCTTTTGTAAGTTACCAGTTCTCAACTCGCCCTCTTTGTGATATATATGGTTCCCCAAGTATTTAAGGGTGTCAAATTGCCAGGAGAGAGGGGCAATGGCCAGTGTTCGGGTAACGGCGTACAGGGGGAACAGACATGATTTGTCCCAGTTGATCTGAAGGCTGAACACACTGCCAAACTCCCCAGGTAGGTTGATCAGGTGGCTTATAGTGTCTCCATGCTCATAGAGATAGATCAGGTCTTTGTCAGCATATAGGGGCCACAGTGTTGCCATATCCCTTCCACCTGTACTCCCCACTCTGGGCCCTCAGTGACAAACGTGTATGCCAAAGGCTCCATAGTGAGGGCAAATATGATGGGAGATAAGGGGCATCCCTGGCATTTACCTCGTTTATCAGTATGGTTTTCAATACCATTTTACCCATTTTTAGTCTTGCCTTCGGAGTGGGATAAATGAGTTTTATCCAAGATAAGATCACCAGTCCTAGCTCCAGCCTACGGAGTGCTGTAAGAAGATAGATCCACCCAGGAAGTCAAAGACTTTCTCTGTATCCAATGATGCTATGGATTCGCGAGTTGCAGAAGAGCACACCAATTCCATAATCATGAACAGGCGATGCAAATTTAAGAAAGTATTTCTCACTGGAATAAAAACCTTTTGGTCAGGGTCAACTAGTGTTTGCGCTTTAGGAACCAGTCAATTAGCCAGTATTTTCCCCAGAATCTTATAACTGAGGTTCAGTAGAGATAATGGACAATTAAACCCTACCAGCAATGTGTCCCTGCCAGGCTTAAGGAGAATCATGAGTATTACCTCCCTCATGGTGTCCGGAAGCCGTCCACCAGCTAGCGCAGTCTCGTACACCTGTAACAATCCAGGGGCTAATTGTTGGCCTAATATGGCATAAAATTCCACAGGACATCTGCCTGTACCAGGGGTCTTACCCCTTGCTACTTTTTGGATAGCTAAATTTACCTCATCCACTGCCAGTGGGCATCCAGCTCTGTGCGTTGGAGCAGCATCATTGCCGGTAAGTGTAGGTTGTCCAATAGACTGATTAAATGCATAGCCACCTAAGGACCACTTTGAAGGCCTTCCACCTTGAGGAGTAATTTAGAAGCTGTACCCACATTCTTGCAGAAATAATTGTCCACATCTAGCGCCAATGAAGAATGAAACAATGCGGCATGGAGCACCTCTTTAGGGAGACACTGCATAGATATGGCTGGGCATTTCAACCCCACCACCCCCACAGCCAAGAGTTTGCTAAAGGGAATTATGTTCAAATGGCGTACGTCCCAGTTATTTGGCCTCCACCAACTTTGTGCCTGCTTCTGAGCAACAATAGAAAATATCTATTCTTGCGTGTAGGTTGTGTAATCCTGAGTACTGGGTGCATGGTCCGCCATATGTGGGATACCTGAGCATGAGACGCCCATTGTTACAGGTGTTTTGTTGTTGAAATCATTTAGGTTTCCAAGACAGATAGGGCGGACCTGCCCAGGACAGTATCAGGAACTCAAGGCACTAGGCAAATGTGTTTGTCAGAAGGGAGGATGTGAGCACGTGCAGAAAGGTAGATAGATTCATGTTAGGGGCACAAAGCACCTCCAGAGACAGCACTTAATAACCCCTTGAGTACTGCATTTCTGCCATATGGGTCTATGGAGGATTGTTGCACCATGAAGGAAACCCCAGGGGCGATCTGCACATCTAGAAGAGGTGGTTCTCACTACTGTGGCCCTTCACCTCTTACAGAGCTTTGCTATTTGCCCAGGGTGAGGGTTGTCCCTTGCAGTCAGGCAGTGTGTGTACGGCCATGCCTTGGGTAGAGGTGACCCTTATATTGTTTAATATGATTGGCCATGCCCCTTATGTTCCGCGTTAGGATATTAAAGCAGTGTATGCCATTCTTAGCAAAGTCGGTCGACAGCTCAGACCGTCCCCCTTAGTTTAGGTAAATCCCATATGGGAATTTCCAATGAGAATGGGGTGCGGGGATCCTTAGGATGAAAAAAACGACGCCAGCATGTGTGAGTCACCCTCATCTGGTGTAAGTCATGCTGAAAGGGTCCGGCCAAATCCGACAGCCAGGTGTACACACTTACACCTTCCAGCGTCGCCCAAACTGAGGGCAATTCCGGGCAGGCGGCAGAGGACAGCCAGGCCATTGGCCACTGCAATTGTGCTGCCGCGTGATAAAGTTAAAAAATGGGGACTCCCAGCCCACCCTCTGACATTGATCTTTGACGTTTGGTCAAAGCCACTACGCGGTGGCCATCGCTCCATATAAGCTCAAGGAGTAGACCATCCAGCATCCGAAAGAAGGGTTGCAGAATCACTACGGGTAATGCCGCAAAGAATGGAAGCAACCTGGGTAGTATCAGCATCTCGGACACTGCAACATGACCCATTGGTGACAAGGGCAACAACTGCCAAATTGGCAGGGAGCGGCGGATACTAGCAACCGCTTTATCCAGGATGCCTTTATGAAAGTCCCACCCTGTCAGTTAAATATTGACTCCCAGATACTTGAAGAAGTCATAACTCCATTGGAGGCACATATTAGTCATGACCTCCCTATGTGAGGAAGGGTGCGGCACCAGAGGAAACAAGCATGATTTGGTCCAGTTGATCCATAGCCCCAAAGCGTCACTTAACGTCGCCAGGAGTAGCATAAGGTCAGGAAGTGCAGCCTGCACATCACAAAGGTAGACTAGGACATTATCTGCGTACAGGGAGATGACATGATGAGAGCCCAATTCCAGAACTCCCCAGGGCTCGGTCTTGCAGATGGCAGGCAAGAGGTTCCATAACCAGTGTGAAAATAAGCTGCGACAGTGGACACCCCAATAGGTTTCCCTTTGAATAGCAAAACTTTCCAATATCACCTGGCCTGTTCTTACCCTAGCCAGCGGTTCCTCATACATTGTGCGAACCAGTCTCAGAACCTGAGGCTCGAATCCCATGTTCGTGAGGGCCGAGAAGAGGAAGTCCCAACCTCGGGTGTCAAAGGCTTGTCTGAGCAAAGGCATGTGCTGGGATATTAAGAATGAGCCGTACCATGCTTCGTATGTTAAGGAAAGTGCTATGGCCCGGTATAAAGTGCGATTGATCAGCGAGGACTAGCTTATGAATGACAGAAAGCAGGCGGTTCACCAAGATCTTACCCAGTATCTTACAATCTAAATTCAATAGTGAAAGGGGATGATACGACATGACATCCGTGGGATCGCGACCAGGTTTGGGTCGGACCACTATCAGGGCCTTGGTCGAGTCAACCTTGGTCGTGTGCTTCCTGAAACACCTCAGAAAGGTGCTGAGTAACGGTAGAGGAAAAGGGTAACATAGTACACAATCGGCAAACCACCCATGCCTAGGGTTTTATTACGTGTGATTTGGGATATGGCCAAACAAATCTCATCTACTTAGAGGGGCTCCTCAAGGGCATCTCGTTGAGAGGTAGAGAATCTGGGAAGAGATGTCCAAGACAAAAACTCTAAAATGCAGTTATGGTGTGAGGAACAGGCTTCGCGTATAATTTCTGATAATCGCGAAATGCATTCTTAATTGCTAATTGGGAAGTAGCCACAGTGCCATCAGCAAGGCGAATCGCAAGGAGAAGCCAAGCAAGTAGTTTGCCCATGCGGTCCCTGTGGGCATGTTGCATAGCCATCCGCTTCAAAAAATCATGGCGACTCAAGGTGGAGTCCACCTCAATACGACGTTCACATAGCTGATGAAGTTGGGATAGTGACTCCAGCTGGTTCGCAACCCGTGTCTCTAACTGCAGTAAGTTGTGTTCAATTGTGAAAAGGTCTTCCTCAACTGCCGTCGAATGCCCGAAGAGGTTGCCATACAATGGCCACAAACCACTACCTTGTGAGTTTCCCATTCCAGAGCATGGGAGGAGGTAGAGCCAGCGTTTGCTTCCAAATAATGAGTAAGGCATTGTGACAGAGCATCACAGAAGGGCGGATCGGAGAGTGCCTCGGGTTGGAGTCGCCAGATAAGTATGGGGGGGACGTTGTTTGCCCCAATCCAAGGTTAAGAGCAGTGGACAATGATCAGAAAATGATCAAGATAGATATTCCGATCTGACCATGAAAGGGCCAATCTGATCGGTACATAAAAAGAGTTCAATCCGGGTATGTAAGTCGTGAACCGGCGAGTGGATTGAGTACTCACCATTGTGTGGATGACTCATACGCCATACGTCATGTAGGTGCATACGTGTACGCCATTGACTTAAGTGGCGAGTTGTACGGGTGCTCGTGGCTGTGGATGAAGGAGGATAAGAGCGATCAAGTTGCAGGTCTGGAACACAGTTATTCACCACCCTCCCAATAGTGCAGGATGTAGTGGATCTCTGAGGAGCGCAGGAGTGACGATATCGAAGAATCCCACCTGATTGATATTCAATGCATATATCGCCACCAGGCTGAGGGGAGCGCCATCTAAGAGGCTGACATATCGGCCATCCGTGACCACTCACTTGGTGGTCAGTGCAAATTGAACACCCGGGTCTATCCAAATAAGCACCCACCACGCGTATGCTGACGTGGTAGTACCATATGTTTGACCCCACCACCTAGCATGAAAATGGTCCTGTTCAGAAGCCGTGAGGTGTGTCTCCTGAAGCATGGTCACGTGAACATGTCATCGTCTAAGGTATGTATAAACTCTATAGCGTTTGGTTGAGGATGCCATGCCTCACACATTCCATGTTATAATTTGGTATTGTGGGGACACACTCTATAAGAGTTGTGTTGGTCATCATATCTGGCAACCTATATACGAAAGAAAGGTGTCAAAGAGCAAATGAGTTGTGTATATGGAGTAATAGCACTGTATCCAGCAATAAGTTCAAGAGCAAAACATAACAATCAAACTAACAGCCCAAAACATCCCCGACACCCCCAGGCAGGAACCCCAGTATGGGCGGCCTAATGAACATTAACAATATCACAACAACAGGAGGAAAAAATATGCAAAAGAGCCTGTCTGAGTAGGAATGGTGGTAGGGCGTGGCATAATAACAAAGATCAGGGCTCCTCGCATGGGGCCATAAAAACATAGGAGAGGCGCCAGGGTATTACTCAGATGTTCACATGTCCGGTAACATGGAGCGGCACAGCAGAAATCCGAGCAGCATCAAGTTGGATCACATAAGGTCATCAGCAGATCAGGGCGTAACATGGGGAACCCCAGCACTCAGAGTCACCAATTTCGGAGCCAGAGTCGCCAGGAGTGTTAGTCCGCAGGGCAGTGAAAGAGTTGGCCTGATGCAGCGCCACCGTCTCAACTGCACTTGCCTGCTCTGCTGCCACCTGGTCCCAGTCTGGCCGTGCGATCTACGTCTCAAGCGCCTGGGTTTAGGTGTCACCCATGTTCCTTCTCCTTACACCGTCCCGGTGGTGGCAGCAAACCCCTCTGCATGCAGCCGGGTCCAAACATCCTCCAGGGTGTGGAAGATATGAGAGCTTTTGCCATCTATAACTTTAAACTTCGCAGGGAGAGGAGGGCATACCTGATTTGGAGCTCTCGTAAGTGTTGCTTGACCTTCCTGTAAGAGCCACTCCTACGCTGGACCTCTGTAGTGAAATTCGGGTAATCCGAAATGGTGGCGTTCTCAAAGTTCCAGGGCCCCTTAGTACGAAACAGTTGAAGAATGAGATCCCGAGGGGGAGCGGTGGTGCTCCTGCCCTAGGAGGACGTCCCGGTACATGATGTGCTCTTTCCACTGAAAACTGGGCAGGTATTTTGTCCTTCAGCACAGCATTCATGAGCCATTCCTCCAGGAATAATTCAGCACAAGGAAGTTCCAATCTCTCAGGAAATCCGCTAAACCGGATATTATTTCACAAGCGTCCCTCTGTGGCCTCCACCCTTCGGTACAGGGAGTATATCTCTTCTTGCATGGTCGAGATTTTAGATCGCAAGTCGTGGACCATTGGGGTAATGGCAAGTATTGCTAATTCCGTCTCACCAACCCTGTGCTTCAGTTTGCGGTGGTCCCCACAGAAGATGCTCACATCAAGAGACAATGAATCAATTTTTGCCTCCAGGGAGGTTTTGGTGTCAAGAATGGCATGGAGGATCTTCTCAAACTGTTCTGAATGTTTATGAAGTGTGGATACAAGATGGCAGAAAGTGTTCATAGTCCAGGGCGGCATGGACGAGTGGCATCCCCCATCGCTGCCGTATCTAGTGCGGTCTTTGTAGGGCGCACCTTCCCCATGAGGTCGCAAACAAAGAGTATAGTGTTGTCCCAATTGCCTAATCCACAGGGTACCTGGGTCCCAGCACGGGCGCGAGGAAACCTCAAACCCCAACTTTTGTCACAGAAAAGGGTACCATCTAGTGCAGGGGCCCCGCGCCGCCCAGCGGACACTGGCCAACAAGTTCATAGAGCAGTGTGGACAGCAGCTCCTCACTGCTCACCAATACTTCAAGTCATCAATGTAGTGGCCCACAGCAGATCCAGGAAAAAGACAGAAATCCTCACCTCCCCTCTAGACGCTACTCCCCATGACAGACCATCTCAGTGGCTGTAACAGTGGTGGCAGGCCACCAGGCACAACAGTGCACCAGAGGGTGGAGGTAAGGGCAGGCCCAATATTGGTGCCTTACCCCAGCAATCCTGTGCCAGAGAGGAACAACAACGGGACAGAACCAATAGTCCCACTCAGTTGGGCCAAGGTCCGAAAAGCCCGTAGGTGGTGATCTAGACTCCCCAATTCAGTTGCACTCACCAGCCCGGCCGGATCCCACTATGTTGGGGTTCCCTTGGCGGGGCCATCAGCTCCTGGCCACTGGCTCCAGACCCCATCTGGGCGCACCAAGGGCTTACAGCAGGCGGGGCCCTCCTGCTCGGCTCGCGCAGCCCCGCCGGACTCACCTCTCAGGCGGCACGGGGCCTCCTTGTCGGTGCAGGCAGCGTCGCGCTCTCTACTGGTCGCGCCCCGCTGCAGCCAGGGTCCCCCCACTCGTCGCCCCTGGTCTCCTCAGTGTGCAACGTCATCAGGCTCCACTCCCCAGCTAGGTCTCGGAGGTCCGATGCACCTTCGTCAGGACAGACGGCAGCACCTCTTCTGCCAGCCACACCACAGGCCCTAGAGCGGCAGCGTCTCCCTCCCTCGGCGCGGTCAGGAGTCAGTGAACGCCTACCGGGGCACTCTGGGACCTCCGCGTGCCGGTAAAGATCTTGGCAGCGGGTCTCTGTCGCCCTGGAGATCCGGATAATTGATGGGCCTGGTGCGTAGCTCTTCAGCAACATAATTCCAACAGTGGGTAGGAGTGTTCATCCCGAGTACTCCTGTACAGCGAAGAAAACCTATATGCTGTGCCTCTGCCCTCTGTGGACAGGAGAAAGTTAGAAAATCAATAACCACTAAGGAGCACACAGTCTGCAGTTGTCGTAGTCAACTCAGGGCCACCCCGAAGGACCAATTCAGACACAGCAAGTTCAGCGTCATTATAGTCAGTTTACTCCTCTTCTGTGCTTGCAGACGTCAAGCAAATACGCTACTTCACCTCTGCCACCACCAGCGCCCTTTCTATGGTGGTTGTTGCTGTTGTTGCCCCTCGATTCCATGGATGTTGTGCTACCCTTGCTCTCCAACCAAGTTCAAGCCTCCTCCGGTCATATGAAAAACATTGTACTATCCCTGTGCATGACCTTGAGCTTGGCAGGGACCATAAAGTATTTCAGTTGTTGAAGGCTCTTCTTGATTTTGTAAAAACAAATTCTGTCTGCTTCTGGACCTCAGAGGTACAAACTTGAAGAATGTTGACTTTACAGTACTCAACCTGCTATGAGCCTTTCGCTCAGGCCACTTGCAGAATGTGGTCTCTGTCACTGTAATTAAACAGACGTACCACAACTGGCTTTGGAGGCGTTTTCGGGGAGGCCTATTCGGGACCCTGTGGGCATGCTTCAGAGAGAAAAAAGGTTGATTTTTGACACCCACAGCGGACTTCTTGTCCATACACTGGACCTCAGTGCTCTCCGGAAGGGTCTACTATTGTTACATTAGTGCGTTATGAGCATCCCTCCGCATTATCAACCTTCTGCTTCTGGTAACAAACTTCGTCCTGGAGTACCTGTATTTGTGAATGGATGTGCTTCACGGTGAGACATAGGGTGGCCAGTCGATTGATTTTAATCAACACCTCTACTTTAACTTTTTTTGATCTGCCTGCAACAGGCCCAAGATCTATTGTCAGGGCCTCTAGCTTAGATTCCAGAGATAATTCAGTGTCTAGAATAGTTGTAAGGATCTCTTCAAATGTCACAGAATGTTCCTGGAGTTGTTTCTTTACTACAGTAGTGTGAAACTACAATGCTTTGCTGGCCAGGCTCCTGCATCTCACTTCCTCTGCTGCCGGAGGTACCATGCCACCCTTCGGTTTCATCATATTGCACACCTGTGCGTGCTGTAATTTACCACCCAGCTGCACCTTAGGTGGAGGGGTAGACATGTATTCCAGGCAGGTTATCTTTGCAGGACTCTATCAGCTCATGCGTTGGAAGGACCTATCCATGTCTGTACCTGCCAGGAACCTCTCACCTGAGGGTATGATCCAGAATGCCAGTTATGAGTGAATGGCACATCGGGGAGAGAGAGTCCTGCCAGGTTATGTGTCCCAAGGGGAGCTCCAGTGCAGGTTCCAGATGTTGACAGGCCCGTGTGGGTGGGAGAAAGGGGGACAAAACATGTCTTCTCGTGAGGTGTCGAGAGGCCATAGCCACACAGGATATAGATGAGTGGGCAGACAGGGAATTTCTCAACCCCCCCCCCAAATCGGGTTCCATACTGCAATAAGTAAATATGCCCTCCGGGGTTGAGCAGACTTGTTGCTGTAATCCCCAACTTTGTGTCATGCCTCTCCTCTCTACATGCTCAGGAGCAGGAGGGACGCAGTGGATCCGTGTAGTCGCTCCTGCCAAGGCACATAGACAGTGATAGGCATGCCATCCAATTGAGACCCAAGTCTCTGAGCCATCACTGGGCTGCACCAATGCTGCAGGCCAGAGTGGAGGAGCATCAGGTGCACACTCAGACCCCCGGACTCTACAGACCGCCATCAGGTGTCTGCAATGTATCCGGATCATTTTAACTGGTGGGGTGGGGTGGGGGTACCATACCCCACAGGATGCCAGAAGAAAAGTGGTATGGCGGAGCTTGCTATCAAGCGACCGTCCCTGGCCATCATTTTGGCCACACCCTGCCTAATCTCCATAGTTGCCACATACTCCTCCAACCACGTCACAGCCTCCATCCCAAGAAACTTTGTATAACGGAAGAGGCTCCTCTTTTTAAGTGTAATTGTTGGGATGAAAAAATCTCCTGCATGGTTTCCATGAGTTTTTGCTATTTACAACCTGTTTTTTTTACCTTTACGCACACAATAATCCTGTGTTTGCACTGACGTCCACTGTTATGATTTGTGACCCAGACCTACGTACCTTCATTAGTGAGCATCACAACTGCCTGCTTGCAGGTTTGCCATACATTAACAGTAGGTGGAAGCATTGAACTATAAGGAAAGGGATAGGCATTTTCCTATTACCAGCGGAGGGCGAGTGGTCTGCTGACTTAACCTATGTAACATGTCGGTTCAGTCTTTGGGGAAACAGATTCCCACGTGTGATGATTCTACATTATGTGTGTGGCACAGTATTTGCATAGAATGACGTATTAGGAGTGTGTATATCCTGGACATGTAAAATCCTTTTTGTAGTCTCCACGGTAAAGATGATGTACAAAATGGAGTTTGGAAGTTGCCTGCCAGACCAAGGATCTATGTTGCTAGTATGCATGAAGCTTTTTTGTGATGAGACAGGCTGTTGGGTTTGAAAGTACTAGAAACAATTATAGCATTTTGCCATTTCCTCCCCATTTGCTCCTCTCAGTTATTACCCCTGTCAGATTGATTGGTACTGTGGGAGGCCCGGCTAACGAGAATTCCTTACAAGTGCAAGCATAGCCTTTTGCCATGTCCTTATTCCCCAAGAGATACTGCTTCCAAATGGCAGACTGGTGCAAAGATTAAAGGCTTCCCTTCCTTTTGTGCCTGTATTTTTGTTCACTATTAGCAGGATTTCTGAGCCCTAACCCTTGTCCCTGCTGTCAACAGAAGAGAAGACAAAAAGTATGCCTGAAGAATCCTCAAACTCTGTCTAGAAATAGAGTATAAGAAGGGGACGACTGAAACCCCACCTCATTGTTGCAGGATACCACGCTGACTACTAAGCTGGTACCAAGCGATGCTCCTCAGAATTACAGAGAAGCTTCTCAGATTTGTATCTGATATCTGACAGCCAGCTTCCAAGCAAGGTTAGGGGACATCACCTATGAAGTCTGCAGCATTCTGCTGGAGGAACTACAGATTTGCCTTGGATGTAAGCCCTACCACGATGGTGAAATGGAGGTGCTTCTACAGAGAGCCCAGAGGCTACTGCATAGTGGAGTACTGTCAAAGAAGGGGAGTTTTCAAGTAGTCACGAGCGACATTGACCCTGCGGTAACAAGGGAGAGATTGGTGCTGAAAGAGCCTGTGGTGAAACAATGATTTTTTAAGAGCTATATGATGTGTATTTACTGAGTTCTCAGCCCCGCGCCACCTCCCTCAATAACTGCTGAACAAGTCAAGTGCTAAAGGAATATTTTGGCGCTCAGTTTTCAGGTCTCTTAGTAAAACAACCCTATTACACCAGCAGTAAATGTAGAAAATACACCTTTTCTGGTTGGTCACCCTGGATTTTTTTTGCCATTTCGTGGATCCCATGCTTTGGCTGACCTTAGAACTCTGTGGGCTTTAATCCTGCTAATCAGTGTTAAAGTTTCTTTGCCCCCTTTCAACATAGTTGAATTGTCATGTTCCTAATTGGTATATTTAATATGCTTATAAATCCCTAGTGCATGGTGCAAATGATCCAGGACCTGGAAGTTAAATGCAACTAGTGGACTGCAGCACCTATTGTGCTACCCACTACAGTGACAGTGCAAATGTGGCTTCTGGCCAACCATTGTAGCCTGACTGTAGCAGTGTAAAAGCTGCAAATACAGGGAGTGCAGAATTATTAGGCAAGTTGTATTTTTGAGGATTCATTTTATTATTGAACAACAACCATGTTCTCAATGAACCCAAAAAACTCATTAATATCAAAGCTGAATATATTTGGAAGTAGTTTTTAGTTTGTGTTTAGTTTTAGCTATGTTAGGGGGATATCTGTGTGTGCAGGTGACTATTACTGTGCATAATTATTAGGCAACTTAACAAAAAAAAATATATACCCATTTCAATTATTTATTATTACCAGTGAAACCAATATAACATCTCAACATTCACAAATATACATTTCTGACATTCAAAAACAAAACAAAAACAAATCAGTGACCAATATAGCCACCTTTCTTTGCAAGGACACTCAAAAGCCTGCCATCCATGGATTCTGTCAGTGTTTTGATCTGTTCACCATCAACATTGCGTGCAGCAGCAACCACAGCCTCCCAGACACTGTTCAGAGAGGTGTACTGTTTTCCCTCCTTGTAAATCTCACATTTGATGATGGACCACAGGTTCTCAATGGGGTTCAGATCAGGTGAACAAGGAGGCCATGTCATTAGATTTCCTTCTTTTATACCCTTTCTTGCCAGCCACGCTGTGGAGTACTTGGACGCGTGTGATGGAGCATTGTCCTGCATGAAAATCATGTTTTTCTTGAAGGATGCAGACTTCTTCCTGTACCACTGCTTGAAGAAGGTGTCTTCCAGGAACTGGCAGTAGGACTGGGAGTTGAGCTTGACTCCATCCTCAACCCGAAAAGGCCCCACAAGCTCATCTTTGATGATACCAGCCCAAACCAGTACTCCACCTCCACCTTGCTGGCATCTGAGTCGGACTGGAGCTCTCTGCCTTTTACCAATCCAGCCACGGGCCCATCCATCTGGCCCATCAAGACTCACTCTCATTTCATCAGTCCATAAAACCTTAGAAAAATCAGTCTTGAGATATTTCTTGGCCCAGTCTTGACGTTTCAGCTTGTGTGTCTTGTTCAGTGGTGGTCGTCTTTCAGCCTTTCTTACCTTGGCCATGTCTCTGAGTATTGCACACCTTGTGCTTTTGGGCACTCCAGTGATGTTGCAGCTCTGAAATATGGCCAAACTGGTGGCAAGTGGCATCGTGGCAGCTGCACGCTTGACTTTTCTCAGTTCATGGGCAGTTATTTTGTGCCTTGGTTTTTCCACACGCTTCTTGCGACCCTGTTGACTATTTTGAATGAAACGCTTGATTGTTCGATGATCACGCTTCAGAAGCTTTGCAATTTTAAGAGTGCTGCATCCCTCTGCAAGATATCTCACTATTTTTGACTTTTCTGAGCCTGTCAAGTCCTTCTTTTGACCCATTTTGCCAAAGGAAAGGAAGTTGCCTAATAATTATGCACACCTGATATAGGGTGTTGATGTCATTAGACCACACCCCTTCTCATTACAGAGATGCACATCACCTAATATGCTTAATTGGTAGTAGGCTTTCGAGCCTATACAGCTTGGAGTAAGACAACATGCATAAAGAGGATGATGTGGTCAAAATACTAATTTGCCTAATAATTCTGCACTCCCTGTAAACCTATCAAAATAAACCCTTTTGACATATCAAAACTTCCCATTTAAATACGAAATAACCCTTATATAGGCCTTGGAGCCCATAAAGGAGTTTGGATGGTATTTAAAAGTAGGACAAATAGAAATGTAAAAATAACCTATTCTTATAGTAACTAGTATCCAACAGCTATTTTTAGCAGTGGCCAGCCTAGCTGTTCTATGTAGAAAACCAGAGTACAGAATAAAATCCTAATATTGTATCTCAGGAATGGGACTAGTGAGGAAAAGAACTGTTTTTAGTAGTAACTAAAAATCCAATTTAGTTGTGAAGTACAACTTTTAATAAGTAACTTTAGAAAGGTATCTTTTCCATGCCCAGAGTTCATGGAAGCTAATTTGCATTTACTTTCCAACTTCCCCCAGCCAGATTAGTTTTGAAATGGTGTGACAAAGGTGTAAAATTCCTCCCAACCACTACACTAGGTGACTGTAATTCACAGGTCGACCTGAATGGGTAGGGATGACTCCTTTGAGCTGAGAAGAAGGATTAGAGTTATAAGCATCCTTTTGGGCATTACAGTGTCCAATCCTGCTCGAGTGTCAAATCCTGCTCAGGGATGTGGAATTCCTATTGCCCACGAGGACATATTGTTGAGGTCAGCTGCAACAAGCTTCCATGTTTATTTTGTCCTTAGGACAAGTTGGCCCATCCCCATGCAGCACAAACTCTTTGACTGCCAGTTCACAGTCCCACATTATGAATGTGTGAATGAGCATTGTCTGTAGTTAAAGTAAGATTTTTACCCATATACTCTTCCTATTCCAACTTGTATTTATGGTTTATTAATACAAAGCTTTTATTATTTGGGTGAGAGCTCCAAGGAAGTTCTGCGAGCTCAGCTTGCCCCACTGACAGTGGTCCCAGTTTAAAAATGTGTAGACATGCCTGCAAAGTTTAACATTATGAGGCCACTTATAATGTTCCTAGAATGCTGTTTGATTAGATGCAAATAACTGCAGAAGCTTGAAAACAAGATTGATTATTTGCTTTCAAAATAAAATATACACAACGAAATGAGCAACTAAACAAAAATTGTGTAATATTAGGTACTATTTATTTAAAGTGTCATTTAGTAAAACTTGTTTGATGCATGCTGGTATTTCCAAAAATAGTGTTAAAGGAAAGCCAGTTTCCGCAAGATTATGAAAAACACAACAATAAATAAGTATTGGAAAAACCAATAGTCTTGCGTAGGTTGCCAGCTTTTTGGATTTATCAATGAATGTTTTGTTTTGAAATGGTGCCTGTAAAACTTTGTTGTTGCGGGAGCTGCAGGCCATCAACAAAAAGCACATGTGCCATAGTAGCCCTTGGCACTTACGGAAACTATTTTGTGTGCTGTTACACCCCTTGTGAAAGAGCAGAATGCTGTCACAGTGAAGTTAACCATACATGAAGATAAATGTAATTTTAATAAAGACAAAAGGTTTGTAATAAAATTACATATAACTTCAGACCTAATTAAGCGCCCAATTCTTAAAGAATGACACACAGTTGCTCTCATGGTATATATACCCTTGCATTAGTGCAGATTTATGACTTTCATTAATTCACAAGAATTTATAGAAGTAGGTCTGGAAACCATACTCCTAGAAAAAGTTTGAACTGCATTCAAGCAGGAGCAAGTACGGATGTGTATATTTGCTCATGTGAAAATCTCCTGAGCGATTCCAAGATTACTTTCCCTGCAACTCTTTTTTTTACCCCACCTTCAAAAAAGTTTGAATTCTGCCCTTGTCAGGAATAAATTGTCAACTTTTCACAGTGTGGCAAAAGATTAGAGAAGAGTTGGTGAAAACCCTTAAACATGCAAGTTTGTAGGTGTGCACAGACTCCAAAGAGATTTCCAACTCTGGAAGCACAGCTTCCTGCTACTTCCATCCCTAGTATGTAGATTTGTGGAACGGTGCTAATATCAGGCCATTGCTAGAATCCAACCCCTGCTATAATATGATTCCTAGCATCAGAGAGGCTATTATCAGAGCCCTGATATAAATAGAACACTGGCATAATTTGCCATCTCACTGCATGGCACCAAAGGGACAAGTGTTTTTTTTTTTTTACAGGACAAGTAGGTTTATAAAGTGTCCTGTCCCATTGACAAGTAGATAATTTATAACATTCCACACCCCTGCTTCTTGACAGGTCTGCAGGGCTTAAAATGTAACACGTAGGATGCCCTTGAAAGGAAGGAAAGAGGATGCCAAAGAAATGTTTGTGGAGCCGTTGTCTGGTTACTGAAGAATCCTGCTTTTGTCCTACAAGATGTCTGTCTCTGGCTTTGTTGTGGGTACATTGGCTGCCTTAAACTGGAGTGTGGGATGAGGGAGGACACTAGGATTACCATAGTACATTCCCCACTCACACACTCAGCCCTTAGAACGCTAGTTTAGTGTGACCGAAGACTTTCACCATCTTGAAAATGCCCAAAGTGAGTAGGGGTGGCCACTGGAACTTTTACACCCATTTGTTAGGGCATGCTCAGGAGTCATTCACACCCACTATCTCATGCTGGCCATGAATGTAGCATCTCCAGGCACACACTTTAGAATATTGCTGGAGCTGAGGTAGAACAGAAGAGGACTGAACATGTTGTCTGTGACCTGAGAGGAGCCCTGAAGTTCTGGACCTGCTCCGTTTTATACCCAGGACAAAGAAATGGAATCCAAGGGCCATAATTCTGCCGTCTGTTCAAGCTACAGGGATACAGGGGACTTGCCAAAGGCAAGCCCGTCCATGCATGAACTGTGCCCAGCGCACTCCACCCAGTTTGCTGAATTCTGTTGCTCAGAACAAGAGCTTCCTCACTGCACTTAATTTTTCTTCCCAGCTACTAGAGGTTCCCTAGGGGTTCGTAAGTGGCTGGCCTCTAAGTAAGATTAGCTTTTTAGCTTCTACCTTATTAACACCAGATCCACGAATATGAAATCTATTATCTCATTGTAGAGTTAAATTCTGATGCCTTTTTTTCTTACTCAGACCTGTCTTAAAGCCTGCCCTGGCCCCAGCATCGCAGAGACGAATCCAGATGGCTTCTCAATAGTTAATTAAATTCGTAAGGAGAGAAATGCAGGTTGCTTTTTGTGGAACTGCTGCTCTTGTTTTGTTTGATCTGTCAACAGCATTCAATACCATATCCCACACCATTCTAATACAGAGGCTAGCAGATGTAGGGATTGGCGGGCTGGCATTGCATAGATCTCCAGTTTCTTCACCAATAGGTTTCAATTAGTGCATGTTCCTTGTGTCGTTGGATCCGACTTCACTGGACTGTGGAATACCACAGGGGTCATCTTTGAGTCCTATGTTCTTTAAAATCTATATGACCCTTCTGGCAGCCCTGATTCAGGGCTTCGATTTCAAAAGGGATATCTTATCGGGACGATATACGACTTATAAGCACTTTTACAAACAACCAGAACTTTATTGCACTTTTGTTCAGGCGATGTCAATTATTAATATCAGAATGGATGAATGAAAAGCATTTAAAGCTGAACTCTGATAAAACAGAACTCCTGATATTTTGAAAAAACAGAGAACACTGAACCGATTCCTGGTGGCCTTCGGAGCTCGGCCCATCTCTGGCTGAAGTAGTCAAGAATCTATCTCCAGCTGACGTAGTCCAGAATCTAGGAGTCAAATTTGACAATAAGCTCTTGTTTAGACATCAGGTTCTTAAATGTTGCCTTTGCTCATTTTGGTCTGCTAAAGACTCTCTGTACGGTATTAACAATATCCCATCATGCTGAGCAGGTGACAGTTGCTTCAGTTCTTTTTTCCCGCTCCTGCTGAGAGGATCCTGGAGCATTGAGCTTGGCCAAAATTTGGCTTGTTTCTTCAAAATTCACTTCTGTAATTTTGTGACATTTGTTTTATTCAACGTTTTTGGTCTTTACCAAGCATTTTCTCTCTTTTCCTGACAGAACTTAAAGGTGTTTTCTCTGAAAAATGCCTTCTCTTTTTGATAAATGTCCATCCTGTGGAAGAAAGAAGGCCAAGACAGACCCTCATGAGGTGGGCATCCTCTATCCACCAGACACACTTCCAGGTCATGTCAACATTGCAGGACCTTCTCCAGATGCATCCTCAAAGACAGAGAAAAGATTTGCCTCCATGGAACAGAGGAAAGGAGAAGGCAAGAGGCACAGTCTGTAAGAGGGACCTCAGAGCGAGGAGAGGCTCATACCTCTATCAGAGCTCTTTCATCTGTATCTGGTGAGCCTCCCAGACAAAAAACAGCTGAAAAACTAACTGTGAAGGTCCCAATCGACGTTGAGGACCTAAACTTCGAGGAAAGGTATGGCCTCTATGTGTTCGCCATTCATCCATGGCTAGCCGTTGAGGAAATGCCGTCGGTCACCATCAAGACATGGGACACTGATGTCGAGAGCAACAAGACATCTATCGACGGTGAAGAGTCCGATGCCATCGACACTCACTGTCAACCAGGTCACTGCCAAAACTCTGTATGAGATCCACGTCATGATCGATACTGATATCACCATCGACAAGCAGGTCGACTTTCCAGGCAGAGAGAACGGTCGACATCGAGGAGCTTTACAACCTCCTCAAGACTCCAGGAGGCAAGATGGAAGAGAAGGCACATCTATACTTCTCTAAACTCGGAGTATTCGAGAAAATACTTCCCCTGAAGAGCTGCACCTGGCTCTCTGCTGCCAGTACCATCTCCTCAACTTTCTCCACCTCCTCCATCACCTCAAACTGTACCTCCACCACCATCACTTCCTCTCCCTCCAGCACGAGTAGTTCCGAGGTCCACAACTCGCTTTAGATCACGCCATTGTTCTAGAAACCATCACCATAGTTCGACGCTCATCTCCTTCAACTAGGCATTCACAACATCGCCACAATTCCAGAAGATCTCGTTGAAGACACACCCTTGACACCTCTTCCTCCACTACCAGATGTTACTCTCCAACACTGTCAGACTCCCCACCACCACGTATATCACCTGTGGATAACATTACCACATTTCAAGACATCCTGGTGAGAGGAGCTGCAAAATTAAATATCCCGATGTCGACCCCAACACTGTTGACTTCAGTCATCTTTGAGACCTTCCAACTCAGGTCAGCAATCCAGACATCCGTTACCTTTAATACCAGCTTGTTAGAACCAGAGATGGAATTGTTTTTAACGCCAGCCTCGGTCAAGCTACCCCATTCCAGGCTTCAGAAGAAGTACCGCCCTCCAGAACAGGATCCGGCTATCCTTTGGACAGATCCAACACTGGACCCAGTCATAGTAGTGGAGGTCAAAAAACATCATGCCGCTACTTCCACAGTACCTCTCGATAAAGAAAAACGAAGAATTGACTCAGTTGGGCAAAAAGCCTGCACTACAGATGCAACCTCAATGAAGGTGGCAAGCTCTAATGCCCTGTTAGGCAGGTATGACACGGTGTAATGGGACTCCAATGCACATTTTGTGGCCCATCTCCCAAGTGATAAAAGAGAGGATTTCCAGGAAATACTTAATGAGAGCTGTTTGTATCAGCCCTGATAATTAGTGCAGCGGCTGACTCCTCACTCCTTGCAGCACATGAATAGTTCCATGGGGTCGCTCTCCCAAGACATGCATGGCTTCCTCTTACCTCTCTGAAACCAGAGGCTCAGCAGACAATTTTAAATCTTCCATTCTCTGGCACAACTCTTTTCGGAAGTCATACCGATGACGAGATGGTGAGGATGAAGGCTGAGATGGAGACCTTGAAAACTGTCAGCTTTGAAAGATCCAGAGAACAACGTAAATCTTTCCGACCTTACCACATAAGATACTCTACCCAGAGTGAGGACAACACCAAAGAGGCGCCCAAAAACAGCATCAACACCCCTTCCACCAGTAGCAGAGGAAACAAGCCATGGGTAGATCCACCCAGTAGACCACTCAAGGTGGAAAACAACAATCCGCTTTCAAACTCCGAGTCGTTACTTCCCCCTCTTCTGTTACCCACTGCGGTGGGGGGGCAGCATATCATCTCATTTGGCAGAGTGGCAAAAAATAACAAAAGACATCTATGTTCTGAATATTGTATCAAATAGATATTGTCTCAGATTCACCAGTCCTCCACCGTCCATCCCTCCAAGACCGTCCAGTTTTCAACTCCCTGTATTATGGTCACAGGTCAACATACTCTTACAGAAACAAGCGGTGGAACCTGTCCCTCACCACCAATGAGGAACAGGTACAGGTACTTCCTGGTGAAAAAGAGAGACAAGAACAAATTCAGACCCATTCTCGACCTCAAATCAGCCAACAAGTCGATTTGGCGAGAAAAGTTCCGGGTGCTGTCCTAACACAAAATGTATCCCCAATTACACCAAGGGGATTGGCTCTGCTCCATCGACCTTCAATACGCATACTTTCACATTCCAATTGCCAGAAAGCACTGCAAGTTTTTGAGGTTCGTAGTAGGTCAAGACCACTACCAGTACAAAGTCCTTCCGTTTAGTCTCAAATTAGCAACTAGAAAATTCTCGAAGTTCATGGCAGTGGTGTCTGCCCACATGAGGAAATACAAAATATTAGTTTACCCCTACCAAGACAATTGGCTGATCAAGGCATCCACGTCTCCAGAAGCTCAGCTTCACTACAACTGGACTTGCAGTCTTCTTCAAACATTAGGCCTCCGGGTCAACCTCAAGTCATATTTGGTCCCGGTTCAGACATTGCATGACCTGAGAGCGGCCATCGACAAATTACAGGAAAGAGTGTATCCTTCGGAGGAGAGACGTTTATCGATCCTTCGGAAATGTCACTCTCATGACGGCTTGCTGTCCAACAGTGGGAACAATATCCTCTCTCCTAAGCTCGACGGCATCCTGCATCTTCCTCACTCCGAATGCTCATCTCCACATGCGACCTTTACAGGAATGTCTAGTGGACCAGTAGGACCAGCAGCCGGCCAATTGAGAGGACAGGATAACACTATCTTGTCATTCAAAGCTGTCACAGAAATGGTGATGCTCCCCAAACAACCTGCTTCGGGGGATGCCTTTTCATCAGGAGGTTCTTCGTCAAACAATAGTGACGGATGACCCACTACTAGGCTGTGGGAGGCTTACATGGAGCACCTCCAAATTCAGGGCATGTGGTCAGAGAGGGAGTCTACATACCATATCAACCTTCTGGAATTACTCGCAGTCCATCTAGTGCTGAAAGCGTTTCACCCGTCGTTCAAATCCAACTCCGTGTTTGTCCAGACGGACAATGCAACCAACATGTACAACCTCAACAACAGGGAGGGACAAGGTCCAGACCTCTATCAAACGAAGCCGTGGCAATATGGAAATGGCTCATAGCTAGGAATCTAACAATCGCTGCTATGCATCTTCCAGGTGTGCAAAATGCTCCCGCAGCTCTCTCAGCACAACTTCCATTAACCTGTTTGGCACTGCAGAAAACAAAAAATGCAGAAGCTTCACCTCCAGGATCCATAGGGGAATGCCCTATGAATCGATTGGCCCAGCAGATTTCTTTACACCTTTCCACCGGTTCCCCTAATACCAGCAATTCTCATCCAGCTGTCCTATTCGAGAGCCAAGATGATCTTAATTGCTCCGCAGTGACCACGTCAGTGGTGGTCTACGGACCTTCTTTGTCGGTTTATCCATCCACATCTCAAGGCTGCCATGCAGGACAGACCTGACAAAGTTCCGAGGCAAGATACTACACTCCAATCTCTCCTCCTTGAATTTGGCAGCATGACTCCTGAGGTAGTACAGTATGGACACTTGAATCTGCCAAAGGAATGCATGGACATCCTCAAAGCGGCCTTCCAACCATTCCGCATATTCCTTCAAATGGAAAAGTTTCTGCATTTGGTGTTCCTCCAAGAACGTGGACCCCACTTCTTGCAAGGAAGACATCATACTGCCATACTTAATTCATCTGGCAAAATCTGGCTTGCAATTCTCGTCTATAAAGGTTCACCTAGCAACCCTTACTGCCTACAGGAAAATGTCCTTCACAAACCTCTTTTTTTTAAATCCCAGTCATCAAGGATTTTCTAGAAGGTTTGAAAAAGGTTTTCCCTCCCATTTAGGCATCTGTTGCCACCATGGGAGCTTAATATTGTACTCTCTTGCCTAATGTGTGGTCCTTTTGAACATCTACACAAAGCATCCCTGCAACACCTTTCCTGGAAAACAGCTTTCCTTGTAGCAAAAACATCGGCTCACAGGGTTAGCGAAATCCAGGCACTCTGTTCTTACGAACCATATACAGTCTTCCACTCCAGCAAAGTGGTTATCAGAACTCGTCTAAAGTTCCTCCCAAAAGGTTATTTGGGATTTTCACAATAATCAGACTATATGTCTTCCAACATTTTTCCATAATTTGTCTACTCCGGTGAAAAGATCTCTCCAATCCCTAGATGTAAGAAGAGTTTTAAAATTCTACCTAGATAAATTCCAAGATATTCATAGGTCGAACAAACTGTTTATCAACTATGTTCCAGTCCATACTGGTTTGGTCTCTTCTAAACAGTCCATTTCTCAATGGATTTTTTCTTGCATCCTCTTATGTTATCAAAAGATTGATAAAACACTATCGGATAAGCCTAAAGCACACTCCTAGGGGTAAGGCAGCACAGCTGCTTCATTAAGAAATATCCTTATCCCAGAGATTTGCAAAGCAGCCACCTGGAGATCTGTCCACACATTTACCAAGCACTGCTGCTTAGATTGAGATGGTAAAGCAGGCGCTCAAGTAGGACAGGTCTGTTTGCTTGAAATTGCATTGGTTTTTTGTCCTCTTCACTGCCTCAGGCAGGGATGTGCGTCTACTCTATTCAGTACTTATGGCTAGAATTGGAAATCCCCTTCGAGAGAAGGAATAGTTTCTTACCTATAACTCCAGTTCTCTAGTAGGGGAATTTCCATTATAGTCATTAGCAACCCTTCCTCCTTCCTGGTGGATCGGACAGACTTCACTGATTCTCTAAAGTGTCATCACACACACACACACACTGCCTTTAAAAAAAAAAAAAAAACTGAAGCAACTGTCACCTGCTCAGCATGATGGGATACTGGTGGTCTCTGAGTTCTCAAAGGCACAGACTCTAGTTTCACTCATATAATGGCAGCCTATGGGGCTAGACTGTTCTAGGTTGCCTCATCTCTGTTACTCCAAAAAAGGGTTGGTGAAAGACATTTATGCTGTTTTTAGTAAACCACCATCAAATTATATAAACATATATAATCTCTAGGCCCCTTTTTTAATTAAAGATGAAGATTTGGGCTATTGTAGCCTATCCCTATAGGATGCACAGTAATTATCTTTTGTAAGTGACTCTGCAGGCCTTCTCAAAGAAAGGTGAACATCTCCACTTAAGAATATATATTATGAAGAAGTGCTCCGGGGTCCCCGCCACGTAGGTGGGACTATTCAGTGCTTATAACTACAATGGAAATTCCCCTACAAGAAAAATGGAATTACAGGTAAGAAACTGTTCCTTCTATTTCAATTAAACTAAAGAGCCTACATTGACTTCCAGTGGTAAAAAGAATTTAATTCAATACTCCCACATTCATAGAACTGTTTTTGCTCAGGCCTCATCAGATGTCACCTCCCATGCTTCCAGCGCGATGCGGAAGAGAAATGCAAAAGCATTTCTCTTCTTTTCGGGAGGAGGGGGGCCGGCAGAGCCATGAAAGGTAAGGAAAGGCCTTTCCTTTCATGTCTCTGCAAGCATTTCTGCTGCCCGATCATGGTGCGATCGGGCAGCAGAAATGCCCACTAAACACCAGGGTTTTTTTTTTTTTTTTTGTGAAATGGACACGAGGGGAGCAGCCCCTTGGGCAAGGGCCGCTCCCCAGGGGGCAAATAATTTTTAGGCCATTTCTGCCCGCCCCTAGTATAATTAGGCCGATCTGCCCCAGGGGTGGGGGGGGCAGAAAACCCCTAGACACCGGGGATATATATATATATTTTTCTTTTTCATTTATGTGTGGGGAGCGAAATTGTTTTTGGCCATTTCTGCCCCCCCTCGGGGCAGATCGGCCAGGGGGCAGAAAACCCCTGTTGGGTGGTAGGAATTTTGTGGATTCCTGCAGATTCCGGAAGATTCCATCACAAAAATGTGCGAAAAATGTGTGATTTCCAGCAAAGTTGGAGGTTTGCAGGGCATTGTAGTTAAAAAAAAAATGGTGCGGGTGCATGTGAAGCACACCACAACACACCACCCTGGAATCACCCAGATGTTTAGTTTTCAGATGTGTCTAGGTCTTGTGGATTTTTCTACATGGCAGTGTCCCTTGGGGGCAGATCGGCCTAATTAAAATAGGGAACGACCCTTGCCTAAGGGGTTGCTCCCCTTGCGTGAAATTGGTGCCAAAAAATAAAAATCTCTAGTGTCTAGTGGTTTCTGCCCCCCTTGGGGGCAGATTGGCCTTATAAAAATAAGCAATTCCCCTTCCATCCTTGCAGTGGGGGTGTTGAGGCAAGGCTCATGGGGGGAGCGCTAGCGCTCCCCCCATGAGCCGGTCCCAGGACGTAACGGTTACGTCCCTGGCGCCTCAGCGCCGCAACCAAGGACGTAACCGTTACGTCCTTGGCTGCCAATGGGTTAATAATCCAGTTTCTTACAGTAAACATACCCTACTACCATGATTGTGGGCCAGTAGCTCCTGTATGCCCAGGCCTTGAAACCACTTCTGTTTTTCTGTTGTTCTTTTTCTCTTTGGTTGGAACTCCTTCACTTGAAAAATGCCTACTTAACAGATACGAGATCCCTCGAAGCCGCTTCTGACAGTAATTAAGCCAGTGCCATCACCAGCATGAAGGAAAGGATGCTAGGCCCGAAACATCTGTGTAAAGAAAAGGGACTTGCTCAACTCTCTCTGACATATTTACAATCTCCACCATTTCCTTCCTCTGTAAAAGTTTAAGATTTGAATTCTGGACTGGGTTTGGGCAGCTAGACAGACTGTTTACCGGATGTGCTCAGCGAACTTGTAAGAGGCCTACTTTTATATGTCCTTCCTGCATAAGCATAGGTAGTATCTTCAGTTCATGGTGGGAAACCAGAACTAACAGTACAGGATGCTTCCATTCGGTCTCCATGCCATCCCTTGCATCTTGACCAAGATGCAGGGACAGATGGTCTTTCTGCATCAGCAGAAGGTGGACTGCACTGGCTCATTTGAGTGGAGCCCAGGGGCGGTGCAGAGTGTACTCTAGACCTGACTTTGGAGACCCTTTGCAAGTACTGGTTCACAGAGAATTAACTATAATCTTCTCTGGTCCTCTTCTGATATATTTGGTACATAGGATCAATTTTGGGCTCCTGCACAGTAGGGCTTTCGTTTGTGTGGGAGATGCAGCCATCAGTCAAGCGATCAACCACCTCTTAACTAGTAAAATAGTGCGAGCATGTGGGGGGGGGTCAAGAGCTTACTTGTCCTGCAAGTGTGCTGCATTGGGTTAGTACCCCATTGCCAAGCTGTACATTCATTCTAGGCATCTGTGCGTGGTCGAGCAGTAAAGTTGAAATTTATCCTATTCTCATCATCCTAGGAACCTTCTGTGTTGTTGTGGAAGCACTCATGCTAACTCCTGATAGCATGTTTGTTCTGCTTTGGCGCTTTGCATGGAACTCTCTGTCAGTGCCTTGTGGTAGAAGTTAGGTGTGCAGATAAATGTTAGAACTGAGGCCATGTTCTAGGCTTTGAAGGCCTTTCTTTTGGTGCTAAGGGCAAGTGTGTTCATGGTCAGCATCCTCTTCTTATTGGCTGCTGCTCTATGTGACTGGCTCTGCAACAGGGCATGTTCTTGATCACCTCTCACATTTTGAGGGATCAAAAACATCAGAGAGAACAGTGTAAACAAGTGTTACTACTCGTACAGAAATAGGAGGTCCACCTAAAATTCCTGAACCACATCTTTGACACTTGAGGTAGCTGCCTCATAATTTTTTTGCAACTAGGCAAAACACTGAACACAATAATTTAAAGTTTTGGGTGGCAGGAAATTTACTGTGCTGAAGAAGAGCTTGGCAGCGGATTGACAAGGGCATATCTGTAGGCCTTGTTTCCGGCTCCCATAATTGTGAGATTTCTCCATTGGGCTAGGATTAAGCTCAGAGTTCACTGTGATGCTTGTGGGTATAGCCTGGCCGCACCAGTTCTGCTACACCTCTTACAAAGGGACCATTTCCCAGAGAAGAGACCTAACATCCATGGAAGGAAGTGTGAGTGCTCCATCCCTGTCTTCCGTTGCTCATCTTGAAATTACAGAAGTGGTTCCAGAGAATTCACGTTTCAAATCCCTTGCCTAGAGAGCTTGGAAGTTCAGGAAAAAGCTAGAAAATCCTCTTAGGAGAACCTATTCCAAAAGGAAGTGGTTCAGGTTCTGCCAGAGGTTGTGTATGGTGTTTTCAGGCATAAGACCTGAGGGTGCAGCTATATGCTGTGCCTAATTTGTGATATAATAAATATCAGTGTCCAAAATGTTGTTTAGAAGCCTGCAGTCTACGCTTTAGAAAGTCTGAGTGCAGAATACAGAGGTTGCTTAGTCTTGATTCCACCTCATGATTTTTAATCCAACACCCGGTACTCCTTCGCTCTTTTTCTCACTCTTTGAGGTTCCTTTTCATTCCTGCTTTCTGCCTTTATTACTATTTTTCCTTAGTTCTTTTCCTCCTTAGGCTGGAACTCCTCCACTTGAAAAATGCCTACTTAACAGACACGAGATCCTTCGGCAGACCGAGCCACTGATAGTGGGAGTTCTTGCTTAAATTACTCCCTAGAACGAAGACTCTAAAGGAACTTCCACTCCTACAACAAAATAGGAGTATCAGTTCACAGGGCTTTTCTCCTTCAACACAATCGACGGTCTTTTTCGGAGCAGATAGGAGGACGGAGAGACGGGAAGCATTTGCAAATATTGCTGTTGTCTGCTGTTGCCTAATCCGTCGAAGTCTTCTAAAGTTAAAAAAATAACTTCAATTTTGGGTAATATAAACAGCAAGGAGAGCCAGCAATAAGTGTAGTCATGGCAGGGTGCGAATTAGCAGAAAGGCCGGCCTTAGGGCGGGGAGACCGATACATCTGCGTCTTTGGTGAGGGGGGGGGAGTTAAAAATAACTTTTTGTTTTTACTTTATTTTCATTTTATAACAACCAGACAGCAAAACAAGAGGAATTCATTTACTGGAGAGATACCGAGCTCATAAGAGTAAAGTAAGTAGACAAGTTGCAGTGTGCACATCATGAGTGAAGGTAGAGCAGGCTGCGTTAGGCAGAGCATACATGAGAAAATCAGTAGTCACTGTAACTACCGCGACCCCCACACTGAAAAGCCTAGGCAGATATTGGCAGCGCCATCAGCACCACACAGTGGTGCAAACAACAACCAGGTCCTGGGCCCAAGGTAGCATCGCACACCACAGCATCGGGCACGCCACACTCCCGGGTGCATTTCTCCTGCTTCACATTGCAATAGTTAGGGCACGGCTCCTCTGCCATCCATGCCTATGCCATCACCAGGTGCAGTGCGCGCAAGAAATGCTCGGTACGGTCCCCAATTACCTCTAGGCGACTTCCGATAGGCAAGAGTTCATGATATGCATTAGTTGGGAGCGGGCCCTTCATCCAGCTCAGCGCTATTGGGCGCCCGCTAGTAAAAGCCCCAGGGCAACAAGACACTGACAGGAACTCGGGACATCCCTATCATAGCCCAACAGTGCTTTCCCTGTAATCTCACACAGAGCCGCCGCCACCTGGAGCCACAAACGTTGTACACCGGTGCCGAGCCAAGCCACACGCACGAACCCAGCATTGGCAGCGCCCCTGCGTGGGCAGCAGAAATTAGTGCGCAGGCCAAATCGAAATAGCCGAGCCGTAGTGTAATAGACTCAGTTCAAATATTTGAAGTGCATCAGCTGAAGCCGGCTGTTCAAGCAGGCAGTCCATTGTTTATCACTGATTACTTCGTCAAACTCTTCCTGTCAGTCCAGCCTCGCCTTCCTGACTCCAGGCCCCAGGGCTCCTGTGCGCATGCATACACCTTGGCGATCACGAGCTGCAGGGACAACGCTTGTAGCAAGTGTTAGGGCAGGTACCGCCTTAGGCTCTGCCAGTGATTCACCCAGTAGGACCCGCTTTGTGTGGCGGGCCCGATTATAGTGAAACTGCTCAAGTACAGAGGGCACTTCACACTGATCACTCACCTTCTCCCACCTCGGAAGGGGGCGATCTGCGAAAAAATCCCCCAAGCGGCTTATACCGAGCCCCCGCAGTGCACCCACCGCGTCTCTCCTGTCCCGGGGGACTACATACACCACTCCAGCGGCATTTCATGGGAATAGAGCAGGGGCCCAGCTGGCGAACCAGCAGACTTCTTCAACATAACTTTGAGTGGTGCCAAGATCTACAGTGCGATAACAAGGGCATCTATGAAGTAAAGTCCTGGGTAAGGACAGCGGGTAGGCAGCATCCCGGTCCAACCAAAAGGTAAAGTAGATGCCCCGCCCATGCAGACAGTAATGCACAAACGTGCATTATCCAGTGCTGTATTAAGCCTCCAAATCTGGGGCATTCAGCCCACCCTTCGCCTGAGGGAGAGTGAGTGTGTCCCGTCATACCCGCTGTCAATTCCAAGCCCATGCCAGATGCACCAAAAGAGCTTGCAAAGTCCAAAAGAACGAACAATGTAACAAAATAGTATGTTGGTGCACAGGAACAAAAACGGGGTAGCACCACCATCTTCATGATGGTGACACAACCACAAAGGGAAAGAGGTAAACAAATCCAACATTCAGCAGCCTCAGTTTAACGCTGTACTTCCCTACCACCTCTGGGTCCGCATGGAGTGGCACATCTGGTACCTCAGAGAGTCTGCCATCCACTGGCGTGGGTACTCCATCTCCACCCACGCCATGGCTGGGGTAAGGAGGAAAACGCGGGATTTGTTCCAGTTAATGCCCAGCCCAGAATTGGCCCCGATTGAGACTATCTTCCTAAGTATCGGAGGGAGGTTGTGTTCAGATCCCGGACATACAAAAGCATGGCATCTGCAGAGGTGGACACAATCAGGTTGTAATGCTGGAAGCGCACACCTGGCCGAGCATGTATTCTCGTAGGCACAAGCCAGTGGCTCTACAGCAAGCGCATACAGGAGCGGGGACCGGGGACAACCCTGATGTGTAGCCCCTCGTAATGGTACTAGTGCCTGATATTACTGCATTGACCCATACGCGAGCCTTTGGCGCCATACAGAACACCCAAACCATGTGCAGGAAACAACCCCCACACAACGCAACACGGAAAACATAAAGCCCCATGCAACAGAGTGGAACGCGGTTTTTGCATCCAAAAAAACTGCGGCAGCGCAGGACAGGGTCAATGCTGAGAGAGGTCTAAGATTGTACACGGGATGAGTCCAGTCTGCTCGGGACCGATGATCTCGGGGAGCAGAGGCGGCAGGCGGTTCGCAACAATGTTCACAAATATTTTAGTACTGGTATTCAGTATTGACAGGGATCGATGAGATGACAGGCAGTCAGCTGGCTTGCCCGCTTAAGCAAGGTGACCAGTAGCACTTCCTGCATCGTAGGGAGCCTGTGTCCACCCTTCACCATTTCCTCAAACAGAGTAACTAAGAGCGGGACGAGCCTATCCTGATAGGCCTTGTAAAAGGCCGCTGTCGGCCCCCAGTTCCTGGTGCTTTCCCGCTTGGCATGCCCGAAGGCTGAAGAGGCGCCAAGAGGTGCTCCCTGTGTCCCACTGTTAACCATTTCATGGTGCTATGGTATTCCATGACGGCCTGCTTGTCGTGGTCAATCCGCGAAGTATAAATGTCAGTATAGTGACGGCTGAACCGATCTGCCGTCTGTTTCGTCGCATGGAGTGGCTTCACCTGCTCGTCGCCAGTAACCAGCACCGCACTGTCTTCATGGCAAGGCCGGACACGGACCGCCCGCATCGCACCCGACCGCGTGCCTTCACCCTAAATCTGCGCCGTCGCATATGTACCCAGGTGGGTGACTTTGCTCTGAGCGACATCGTTATATTCATCCAAATTAGCTCTTGTATCCCCCAACAAGCTGCTCCCCAGCCTCCCTGTGGGAACGCTGCAGGTCCGCTAGTTCTGCCTCCAGCAGTGACCGGCTGTCTCGGATTGGACATTGTACACCAGCATCTTTGAAGATGGTGACCTCCCCCCGCCCCCGATACAGGACTTAAAAGCCTCCTCGATGGTGACAAATTTGTCGACGGACCCTACTTTAAGGCAGAAGTACTTGTCTATCGCTTGCGCAAGTTCCTCACGAAAGTTGCATCTAGTAAGGAGTGGTGCGGGAACCGCTAGGCAAATGTAGGGGGGGGACTGTGTGCTGTCCGGTTCTAGAGTCAGCAACACCGGAGAGTGGTCAGAGTATGTTTGTGGCAGGTGCTCACAGCGCCGGACCCGAGGCACAAGGCTCAGAGATATGAGCCAATAGTCAATGCGCATATGTGTGTCAGGCACCGTGGAGTAATGATATACCCCTTGTCTGTGTTGAAACCTATAGCGCCAAACATCGAGCAATCTGCACTGTTCAGCCATATCCATAACAGCAAGGGTCGCTGCCAAGGGCCTCTGGGGCGGAATCCGGAGCGATCCTGGTTAGGGCATGGGACACAATTAAAGTCACCGACCCATAACTGAGGCAGATCACTGCATTGGCTGAGCCTAGCGCGCAAATTGTAATAGAACTGCGGGCCGACGTAATTGGGGCCATATACCCCCTCCAGGAGCACAGCAAAATGTTCTTTATAACAACGCACAACTACAAAGCTGTCCCAAACCCCCGGTCTATGCAAATCTTGATGCCAGATTTAGGCCGACCCAAACCAGCGCGCGTGCACAGTGAAACCCACTGCGTAGCATTCACCCCTCATGGGACACTGCATGAGTAGCCCGCTTCCCTGAACCAAATATGTTGCCTTTAAGACTGCAACATAAATGTTATATTGTTGTAAGTACATTACCACCTTGCAAACTTTCAATCCTCTGAAATTCCAAGCAAGAATATTCAGCAGCAAGGCGTGTCCAGTGCTAGTGTCAATGTTGGTTGCAGTTTCAGCCATAGCCTACCCATGCAAACTGCACATGCCAAGCAAGCGCACAACGGAATATGCAATGCCATTAGCTCTCGCCATTGTGAAATAACCAGTTGCTATGATCCCAGCCACCCTCCTTCCACTCTGTGCCCCCAATAGACAGCACCGCAAAAGAGTACCCCTCATACATGCTCAATACCCAATAATACAGAACCCCAAGAGGAACAATGTGGTGCACACATGGAGACAGAGAGTGCCCACAGAGCACCCCTACTATGAAGATATGCAGGGGGCCACATCACAGGTATAACATGTGCCAAACTAAAAATAACCAAACTCCAGCACACTCCACCATCACTCAGCTAGTCGTGCAACACACGTCTGGTCTACACTGCCGACTGTGCAATGACAGTCACTCAGGGCCCATAAACAAGCGACTGGGACAGAAATCATGCACACTCATGGACGGCCCACAAAAGCTTGACTTAACTACAATCTTCCAAGACCACCATCTGTGACCAGCCAGACAGCAAGCAAACCAGCTCCATCAGGCAGGATAAAGAGGGCATTTTGTAAAACATTGCAGAAAGAAGAGAGAAAAGCAACTATGTTACAATTATTAAACAATCAAGGAATAAAAAGACTTAGTCCAGCCCCTAGGTCCTGAGAGGCCTCCTGCTCACACTCTTCTGACCTCGGGAGCACCAGTGGACACCTTTTGCAGCATGCTTCTTGAGGAATTTCTGCAAGAGCTTAGGATCACTGAATATCTTAGCTTTCCCATCCACCGTCTCTCATAGCCGTGCAGGATAAAGCATACCATACTCCAGGTTCAGTTCCAGCAATTTGCGATTAGCTGGTAGGAACTGCGTTTGCACCTTCTGAACCTGCTGTGTGAAATCTGGGAAGATGTAAAGTTCGTCTCCCTCATGACGAAGCACCTGCAATTCCCAGGAACGGCGGAGCACCGCAACCAGATCTCTATAGTTAAGCAGTCTTGCAGTGATCGGCAGGGTTAGCCTAGGGAACTGGGCGGGCTGCAAAGGAGCAGTGGGCACACTCCACTACAAAGAAATTGGAGACTGTCTCCCGCCCCAGTAGGTCAATAAATAATTGCTCCTCAATTGTGAACTCTGCGAGGCCCGTTATGCAGATGTTATTTCTATGGGAGCAGGGCTCCAAATCCTTAGCTTTTGCCTGCAATGTGAGGAGCGCCTTCTCCAGTTGCTTCTGGTGCGCAGATGTAGTGACCTGATCATCCTCTGCCTCTGATACATGTCAGGGGCTCAGCATGTTGTCCATGCGTTCTGACATCCTGTCCATCTGAAAGCTGAGGGCATCTATCTTACCGTCAATATTAGGTGCTGCTGCACCCTCCTCACGAGGCTTAGGGTTTTTACGGAGGTCGAAGTGAAGCTTTGGCTGTGTCTTATGAATTTTGCCCATTGTAGTTAATTGCACAGGTACCACTGTAGAGAGCATTGATGACCGGATTGGCGCTGCACAGGGCCAAGCAGAGCAGTAGCAGGTAGAGTTGCAGCACATCCCACATCAGGGGCAACACACCAGGGGACACAGAGTGCAAGCCCGGGGGTCAGCAATCACAAAAGGGCCCCCAACAGGAGGCAATAGATGCCAGGAGTAGCGCAGCAAACAAAGGCCTAGCCGGGCCACACAAAGTCCAGGACCCCCAACCACAGCAATGACCAAGGGAAGTAGTCCAGTGTAGTGCGACATCTGCAATTAGGCTGACAGCCACACTAAGCGATTAGCACGTAGGACTGTCACTCGCAATCTACACCTCTCACCTCCGAGATGGGCAGCACAGGATATCACTCCCCGCAGGGGCTTAGCAGCTTTCAGCATCACCGGTGCTCAATCATGGCGTCCACTTTCACCTCCAGTGGGCCCTGCGCCTGTCGGTACACTTGTAATGAGGACAACAGATCCTGAGGGCAGTTGCCCTCTGGCGCAGAAGGTAGCACAGACCCAAGGTTGATGCACCAGTCCAGTGTGCGGCCGCCGGGAACTCCCAGTGCACCGCTATGCCACCATTATGAAGGGGTTGAAATCAGACCCCGGGCTGCACCACAAGCCCTGCTGCTTAATAAGGGAAAGAGCACGAGCAGCGCACAGGGACCGTGGCCCTGGCACAAAGTTCCCCCCTTGTCACCTTGTAGGAAAGGGCCTCTTTTAACATGGTCACCCTCTCCCCCTTCCCCACATACACTTTTTGCCTGGTTTCTGGTGCAATTTCGACCGAGAGTGCACTGGTTCCCTGCTAAACAGGTCCTCAGTGCTAGATCTTTTCCCCCCAAAACTGCTCAGTCTTTTTTCCCAATTGGCAAACCTTTAGCTACCACTGTAAGTTCCTAGTAAATGTTACCCTGGGTACCTAGAGCATGGGGTACTAAAGGAAGGCCCCTAAGGGCTGCAGTGCAAATTGTGCCACCCTCAGGGACCCTCTCGCTAAGTGCACACAGTGCTGCCTTCACAGGCTGCGTGTCTTAGTGCAGAATTAAAATGAAAACACAATATGGCACACAGTCTGTGCACCCTGTCCTCTTTACACTGCATGCCATATATATGTCACCCCTCTAGCAGGCCTTGCAGCCCTAAAGGCAGTTTGCATTATATTACATGTGAGGGCTTACCTGCACAAGCAGACATGCCCCTGCTATGTCTTTGTCGATTCTCAGACAGAGTAAGTGAACAGGGAAGACATTTTATTTATTTGCTCGACACTAGTCATTCCCCAACTTCATGAAGGCTTCACTGAAGACAGGGATGTTTAGTATCAAACATCTTGTATTAATAAACTCACACTGAATCCAGTAATGGATTTATTAATGCATGTACTCAGAGGGCACCTTCGAGGTTTCTCCTGAAAACCTACCAACTCTTAGCATGGACACTGACTGGTCAAAATCAGTGCAGCCACCTTAGACAGAGTTCTGGCCTCCTGAGGTGAGAGCCAACACTCTTGAGGGCTCAGAACAAAGGCCTGCTTTGGGCAGAGGTGCTAACACCTTGTCCAGGCAGGATGGACATTCCAGGGCAGACAGCATCAAAGACCTTGCCGCCTTTATAATGCGACCCAGGCCTCTCCAAATGATAGAGAAGGCCGAACCCAGTTCCTGACCCCACAAAATTAGGCAGATTAATATATGTGCCCACTTTATGCCAGTCCCACCCCTATGGTGGACGAGCTGAAGTGGATTCTACCTTTTGAATTCCTCCATCTTGTTTTGAAGGAATGTAGACCACTAGGGTTACGGTTAATCCCACTTCCTAACGGAAAAAGGGTGTAGTCACCTTAAAGGTGAGTAGCCCACTGGCTACCACCTGGCACCCCCTTTAACACCCCTAAATTCAGTATTAGGTGGCAACCCTAAACCCTAGAACTCAGATTCCTGATGACCTAAGAAGAGCCAGACACTACAGAGTCGCATCAGCTGCGAAGACCAGCTGACTTGGACCCAGCCCTACTGGCCTGTCTGTGGCCTGCGACTATCCTGCGCCAAAAGACAATCTGTCCTGCAGCCCAGTGACATCCAAAGCTTTGGGAGGACTGTCTGCCTTTGACAAAGATCATGATCTCCTGAGAACAGTGGACCTGTTCAAGAAGAAACCAACTTTAAAAGAAAAAGAACTCTGCCCTGAGGAACAGCAAAACCGCCTCCGGACCCATCTCTGAACCTGCCGCCAACAGCCCGAGTCCAAGTGGCCCACCGGTCCTGTGAAGGTTCCCCAGCAATTCTGAGACTGAGTCCACCATGGGCTGACCCCTACCGGATTCTGCCTCAAAGCCTGCAGTCTCATACCAAAGACTCCCCCTGACTGCGACCTGCCCGGTAAGCTGATCCTAATGCCAAAGGACACTTTTGCACCTGGAGCCCTTGGGCCTTGAGGAGCTGGACCATCGGTGTCACTATGTCCCCTAGCATCAGAACTTACCTAGGCAGCTGTGGGTTTTCTTTGTTCAGCTTCCTGGCCCGAGCCTGCAGCCTTTTCCCAAAACTGATCTCCCCCATTGATTTGCATTGCACACCTAACACTGTGTTGGCACTCTGCACCCGGCCGCCACTTTGCCAATGAGGGTGTGAGTTTGGTGCTGCCTTGTGGGACCCCCCGTGCTTACCTCAACCCCAGGAGATCTATCCCTGACATTGCTTTAATCACCTTGAGCAGCGCACCTTAGGTTACCACCAGTCTCCATTGGTTAATATTGGGCACCCGACTCCAAAGTTGATCTCTCCACCCGCCCCCCCCCCCCCAAGGCTTTTTTGTGGGTGCACTCTTGGTACTGATTTGAACCTTGCCTGGTGACAACCTAAAACTCTGAAGACTGGATATCTAAGTCTTGTACTTACCTGCAAAACTGCATTTTTGTTTTCCTCCCGTAGGTTAACATTTCTAAAATGATTAATTGCAATGTCTTGTTTTTTGAAACTGCAAAGTATTTATGCTGGTAAATCTGCTTACCTGATGATGCAGTTCTTGGGTTTGAAACATATACAGCAAGCATTTGCAATGCTATGGGTCTCGTGTTTGCTCGAGTTAAAGCTATTAGCATTGTAAACTCCTAATTGAACTTATCTTGCCACATAAACTGAAAATGAAAAGTAAAAGTTTCACATAAGCAAGCCGACGGCTGCAATGAGTGCAAAGCAGACACACAAAAGGAAACAGTTTGCTCGTAGTGAAACGTGTCGGCAAAAGTGTAATTATCCATGTAACCAGCAAAAGTGCAATTATCCATGTAACCGGCAAAAGTGCAAATACCCATGTAACAGGGTCGATGTCATGCAAAGCGCTTGAAGACTGCCCAGCGAGATCGCGCTGCCTATGAAATAAAGAGAAAAAGTAGTCCAGAAACCATACTGAAAACATGGAGCCTTGTATGTTTTCAGTAGTTGGCGGGTGTGCTCGAGGCGGGCTAAACACCGGAAAAAGCATGGCGTATGCATGCTTTTCACTAATTAAATCAAGCAGAATTTAAAATGCAAGCCCACAAACCAACCAAACTGATGTGCGTGGTTAAAAGCCCACAGAGAGATTACACCAGAGACAAAACGCTTTGCGCGCCCGACCCTAAAAAGGAACGTCATTTTTCTAAATTGGTCTCAAATTTATTATGTGAGTGTGTGGTGTCTCATTCATTGCCTCTGTGAGTACAACAAATGCTTAACACTACCCTCTGATAAGCCTAACTGCTCACCCACACTACCACAAGTAAAGCATTAGTCCTAACTTCTTTTGCCTCTGCAATACCAATTGGGGATCCACTGGACTCTCTGCACAGTGTAATTCGTTTTAATGCACTATACAGAGAGCCAGCTTCCTACCCCACACCTTCAATATGGCACAGGATCACGGATCACTCAAGGGTGTAGGTGTGGCTCCGTCCAGGCCCCAGAAACTGCAGAGAGCCCCGCGGCTAGCCCCCCCCCAACTCCATCCACTCAACGAGCGGCACAGGACTTTTGCAGTGCTCCGTGCACCTTTTCGTTGTGAAATTGTGGCAGTAGCAGTTACTCAACCGGCTGCCCTACACATGCCGGTGTTTTTGGCTGAGTCAGGAGATCTTGTGGCACAGGATGCTGCAGGATTATAAGCGAGGCCGAAGGAGCTCACCTAAGCGGTGGCCATCATCACGCCAGGCAAGCCCCGCCCCTGTGTTTAAAAATAACATATGTTTAGAAGCAAATTAACTTTCCTTGTTCGGCCATCATTTTCAGGCAGCAATAAAAATGTTGAGATAATTCTGGTGATTGATTTTTCTGCTGGTGAGAGATCAGAATTGTGTCTAGTGGCACTTTTGACTCATCACAAAGTAGGACAGAGAGACAACGGCCCTCATTATGACCCTGGCGGTGTTGCACCGCCAGGGCCAACGGGGGCGGGAGCACCGCCGACAGGCCGGCGGTGCTCCCTTGGGCATTCTGACCGCGGCGCTTTGGCCGCGGTCAGAAATGGAAAACCGGCGGTCTCCCGCCGGTTTTCCGTTGCCCATTTGAATCCCCCATGGCGGCGCACTGACACCCCCTACCGCCATCCTGTTCCTGGCGGTTCGCCCGCCAGGAACAGGATGGCGGTAGGGGATGTCGCTGGGCCCCTGGGGGCCCCTGCAGTGCCCATGCCAATGGCATGGGCACTGCAGGGGCCCCCGTAAGAGGGCCCCGCTAGTATTTCACTGTCTGCATAGCAGACAGTGAAATACGCGACGGGTGCAGTAGCACCCGTCGCACCTTCCCACTCCGCCGGCTCGATTACGAGCCGGCTTCATGGTGGGAAGGTCGTTTTCCCCTGGGCTGGCGGGCGGCCTTTCGGCGGCCGCCCGCCAGCCCAGGGGAAAAGTCAAAATACCCGCCGGTATTTTGAGAGCGGGACTCAAGGTCCGAATGAGGGCCAATGTGCCTTCTGCAAGGAACATGTACCACGCAGATCACAAAACTTAGTGTGAGTGGACTATGAGTAGCTCTTCAAAAAAATGAAATGTATGTCAGAGATGGACTATGGAGGGGTGAGGAAGGAGATCATGGGGGTGGGCGGCAAAAAGGACTGGTGTACCGGGCAACATTATGTTAAAGCCGGCCCTGATTAGCTGGTAGTAAAGTATGCACCTGGAGTTATTATGGGTGGGATGGGGGTGATTTTGAGATAATGGGATATTTGCCGTAAAGTTCTATTCTCCCCACTTCAGGTTTTCGCCACTCATTTACAGTTTGGAGATCTGCTGACGGAGGAACCATCTAAGGGTCACTGCTGGCTTCAGTGCATCAAAAGTGTGCTAATTTTAGGGCAGGCCTTCTGACGAACATTGTTACCCTGGCCTACCAGGCAAGCCACACATTCACGGGCAGGAACATAACATACATCTCGCTCTCCATTTTGTTGTTAAGGAAAAAAATCCCTACTTCAGAAGTTTGTTTCTAAAAATTAAAACAGGGCCGAACGTGCTGCCGTGACATGGCTATTCACTTACTGTTATATTTTCGTCGACAATGCTCCCACCAGGTCAGGAGGATTGTTTGCACCTAGAAGGTCGTGCCAGAGCAGCGGGATTTTAAATATGGTGGGTCGACCACGACCCTAGTGATTTGGCAGTTAGCCAGCCATATTCTAAATCGCTCCTTGTTTACTACAGTTTCTGCATGCTCATTAAATGACTTTGGTTTGATAAATGGTTGCTCTGGTTGATGCACTGAGTGGTGGGGTATCGCCACACTGTCAATATTCATTCTTGTTTCCTCCTTTTTTTCTTGGGGCAATGCAGGATGAGGTCCGCATGCAGAAAGTAACAGTGCGCATGCACACTCTGGAGGAAGTGACCAACAATGTCAAACTTCTGCAGGAAATGCTTGTTCATTATAACAATGAGGAATCATCTGAGGCTGACAAAGAGCTTATGAAGGTGAGTATAGTGCGGGTGTCGGTAAGCACTTTAGCTGACCTCCATTCTTGCAGAAACCTTTACTAAATCACAATATCTCATACTAAACAACATTGTCTCATATGCTAAACCTTAACTTCTCATCTTCGCCAATGTAAATGCCGCCTTCTCTGATCGGTCAGTGTGTTCCCTTTCAGTGTGAGCACTGTGCTACTTATGTGCGCCACTTTTGTTTAGCAAGTGTTTCTCATTTGCCATCTCCTAATCGGTCACCTTTTACCACCATCAGTGTAAATTCATTCTTCTCCCTTGAGGCATTGTCATTGATATTCCGGAAGAATTAATACCTCTGCCTGTGACAGGATCCCATAACGCTTTACGAGAAATAATATTGCCTTTTTAATTAAATATGGTTATCTAAAGACCTCCCTTTTAAAATGGATATACCATAAACTAAAAAGTTGCTGGTTTGGAAGGACCACACTTTGGATTTCTGTAATGTTTCTTCTTTTAGTAAGAGTTATACTGAACGGACAGTAGGCAGAACAATTTTACGTAGAGAGATGCTGCTATGTTCCATTAAGACACCAGGTTGACCCATCTATGCTGGAGGACACAGCTTTAGCAGTTTGTTGGTATGTCTTTGATTTCTTTTTGATATTTTGGTTTGATCCGACCTTGATACCCTGGAAATGTGGTGTCAGAGTTCCCTACATGTTAATGAGTCACGAAAATGGGTTAATTCGACATGAAGAGAGAAGAGCTCATAGCATGTAACATAGTAAAACAGGACTACATTTCCAACATATTAAAATCCTGAGTTTATGTTTTGAAATGTAATTGTCAATATGCGCTACTTGTAGGAAAGAAAGCAGAAGTTCTCTGTATTAGGTGTGACTCACTGCACTTAATGAATAGTAAAATGACATCCTTTGTTGTAGGTGAAATAACATAGTGTAAAAGCTTCATTGTGTATTTTGAACACATTAGCAGATGACCAGGATTATGTATTCGTAGCATGAGTTGGCTAGCAGATACATGCTGTACCCACTACTGCCTTCTAGTGTTGGGTCTGGACTTTGCAAGTTGTTTTTCTCAAGGAAGTCTTTTACCGTCAAGGCTGTTTGCCATTTCTCCTCTTTCTCAAGGTAATGCGCATGTTCAGCAGCTCCTTCGTTAGATTTGTTTTTCCGGCCATCAGGCTCTGGAGGACTGCACCTTAGCTCTGTGCAGCTTCATCGTCCGTGCGGCCTGTGGAAGCCTACAGGCTGAAACGAATCGCAACTTGGTGACAACATAGACACAGCTTGCGCGGCCATTGGAACCGTATAAGATTCCATCGAAAGGACAGAATTCACCCGACTTTGACACCATAGCCTTCCAAAAACCCATCGAGAATGATCTTCTCTGGGTAATTAGGGGAAAAAGGACAAGCCTTTTCGTAAGTGCCCTCAGTGTGGGGCGGAATACGCTTACTCCAATGCCCACAACGTGTGCAACCTCTGTTAGTCGGTAGAGCACGAAGAGCAAGACTGCGCCGCATGCGACCTATTGAAAGAATAAAAAGGACCGTAAGAATTTGAAGCAGGTGGCACTGCAGACTGGCCCATACCACGAAGATCTCCCCAGAAGAAGCACAACAGCTCCAAACCATTGAGGGCGATGTAAGCGCCATCACCGCAGCTGGAGAGGGCTACCTCATTGCAAAGAGGATTAAGAACCCCAGTCTACCTTTTTCTTTCAATATTCTGGAAACTTCTCTCATGAATACACATCGAGGCTCAGATGATATACTTTGTTTGATTCATTCTCTTTATTATTGAGTCCAAATATTTATATTTATTCTCCTTAATATTCACATTAGTTCATAGGTACAACTCTACTTTTAGTACAATGTAAACATGATTACAGTTTTTTTAAACCACAATAGCGTCCCACTCTTCCATACTCACTACATACACTTCTTCCTTCTCATACATACATACATCCAATGATTAAAAACTACCTTTCCACATTCCTGCAGGTCTTGAGGATATGTCCTAAAAAATTCTAGTATCATGATATTCAATGCCTAAGTATACATTCACATAAATCTAATCTATGATCTCCGTTCCTAAAATGCCGAAAACAAAAGCACCTTCCTCAGCAACAAAAATGGCGACTGAGAAGCAGGCAAACACATCACATATGCTTAATGCTTCCCTAAGAAGGCAGTGTCTTTGAAGGCCTTCAGGACTTCGACTGTCAGGCTTATGATGACCGCAGGCAAGAGAAGGTTTCCAGATGGCAAAGTCAAGAATTTGATATTCCACAGCAATTGCTAGAAAGGGTGGCAACTGAGCATAGAACCACAAACCCCATGTCACAGAGCTGCCCAGTGTCACCACACACCAGGTCGCCCTCACCCACTCACGGTGCCGTGGAAGTAGACAGCCCTGACCATGAGAGACTTACCACTCACATTCAAAGGGACAAACCCCACAAAGCCCAGACTCAGGGGATGACTATGATATGCTACTTCCAGATACAAACATACAACCACACATCCCAGCCAAGGCATCTCCACCAGATGACACCTCTTCATATCACAGTGTAATATAGCGGGCAGCAGTGTATCATAAATTACTACTGCATAGTACAAAAGAGGAGACGGATTTCCTGATTGAAACACTATCCAGGACAGAGCGCACAGTGCAGAACATACCAACGATAGGTTCAATGATGAAAGTTTCCAAGAAAATTTTCAACGACCCAGTGAAATCAAGGGTACTCACACTCAGATCCGAGAGGAAATACAGACCTTCACAGTCAGACCATCTCTACATCAGAGGTCACCCTACTGCCTACTCACTGGTGGTAACTAAAGTGCACAAAAGAGCTGCATTATAAAGCACTGGGGACGCACCATGCCTGACAAGGAAAGTAAGTGTATTGACAGAGCCGGCAGAAGGGTTGCTACAGGTCATGCCAATCATTGGAGAATTACAAACTCAGTGGGCCTGTTATCACGCTACAACAGTGCTAAATGGTATGAAATGGAAGACCTCTTATAGCACCTCCCTGAGCAATATAAAAAGAAAGGGGAATATTTAGTTGCAAAGGGAATACAAATATCCAACACAACAATCTGCTGTGCTCTAGACAGCGCAGACACAGCTGCAAGATGGATTAATTGATGGGTAATGCTTTGCAGACATGCATGGCTTTGCATCTCATGATTTAAACCAGAGGGGCAAAAACACATCTTAAATGTCCCATTCGATGGCAAGCACCTCTTTGGTCCAAACGTCGTTACACAACTTAAGAAAATCAAGAAGGACACAGAGACCTCAAAATCAATGGGAGCCTTGCAGTCTACATCACAGAAACACCAGCCCTTTTGAAGATACCAAGAAAGAGGTGTCTCAAAGAACAACACCCCCGAAGTGTCAACAGCAACAATGCCACCAACAATTGGTACAGGTCACCCGCAAAGTGAGTCTCTACCTCCAAACAGTGACTTATAACCATTCCCGTGATCACACAACACCTTTCAGGGGGAAAGCTACCACAATTCCATCAGTTGTGGCCAGAGTTAACGTCAGATCAGTGAGTGCTGGACATTATTAGTCAGGGCTATTGCCTAGAACTGAAAAGTCCGCCACCAAATATCAGACCATGCAAAACACACCCTCAGTCCTCATCACCCTATCCTGCTGAAAGAAGAAGTAAAGGTACACCTCAAAAAAGGATCCTAGAACCTGACCTATTCAAACACCAAAGAAAGAGTACACTCCCTATACTTCCTAAAACCCAAAAAGGATGGCACGCTCCATCCTATATTAATCCTGAGCCCACTCAATCTGCACATTCTGTCTGAACACCTCCACATAGTAACACTACAGGATGTAATACAACTACTTCAGGAAGGCAAATTCATGACAGCATTAGATCTAAAGGACGCATACTTTCATATACTGATCCACCCCCCACATCGCCAGTACCTCCGGTTTCTGGTAAGTGGACTTCATCAGTTCAAGCTGCTACCATTTGGGGTAACACCAGCCCCAAATGTGTTCAACGAATGTCTAGCTGTAGTGGCACCAAGTCTGAAAAGGGAAAACATTCATGTCTTCCCTAACTTGGATGATTGGCTGATCAAGAGTTCCAGCAAACAGAAATGTCTACAGGACACAGAGACCACTATCAACCTATTACACAAATTGGGATTTACAGTAAATGCAATAAAATCCCATTTACTGCTGCTCCAAATGCAGCCTTATCTTGGAGCCTTACTTAGTTCGGTCGCTTAAATCATTTATTACAATTTTCAGTTGTATACCCATTCATGTCACATTGAGGTTACGCCAGAATCATACAGGAGAGGTAGAAGTATCAGGTTTTCACTCAGAGTCCCAACCAACAATCTTTTAATATTAACAGGAGTGTAACCACTTGTCCCAGTATTATCCAAGGAGTCCCTCTAGTTTCTTTTGGGAGACCCTCACCAGCTATTTTCAACCACAAGTATATTATTACTCCGGTGTGCTCGTAGCTAATAGCACCATCATGGAGTCTCCTCCTTCCCCTAACCAAGGGAGTCGTTTCCACATAAGTCCAGGTAACTATTAGGGATCCGTGAACAATATACTAAAAAGTGCAGTGAAAGTGATCTAAAAACGCCTCTATTACTCAGCTACAATCCAACTTTATTATGGCTGGTATATGGTATGTTTAAAAACAAATATAATGTGATAGGAACGAATTATGTGTCCTTCACACATATCAGGTCAGGTCGAAATAATTAAATGAACATGAAAGATTATATAAGAATACAAAACAATGTACATTTTACATAACTTCCTTCCTTAATCCCCTCAAACGCAACAACCTGCTACTAAAGTAAAAATTACTAATGAAATTTAGAAAAAAATTACATTAAGTATTAGAAACTATGCCGCATAAAATAAAACACAAATATAATATCTTGTATGAATAATATGACTAATATGTATTAAATACATTTTTAAAACAATATATTTACAACTATATTAAAGAAAACAACATTATATACAGTGATATTTGTTGGGAGGGAAAAATCCTCTGCATGGTATTGGATGTGCACCCCTGCCCTGATTGTCCAACTGTACTAATGTCTGGATCCCAAATGTTGTTTTTTGTTGTCATAGGCAAACACGGATCTTACCTGTGCGCCATGGTATAGACCTGTCTGATGGATTGCGGTCTTATTGGACCGGGAGGGTGCCCAAACTGCTACCTTCATAGTGGTGAGAGACTTCTGCCTTCACCAGGAGTTAAGCATCACAAGTGCGGTGGTGGCAGCATATTGTGTAGTGATCAGTAGGAGTAAACATGTTTTTTTAACCTGTGTTACTGGAGTGAGGCCTAATGGCTCACTCATTTTAAAGTTCTGCTGCTGTGTGCTTAACTCATCAGATTGCCCTGCATCAGTTTGCCATGTTTCGCTGTGCAGTGCATGAGTTGTGTATCTGTGCTGGGTGTAAGTGTGCCTGGGAAGGGTACAGTACAAGCATCATGTAGTACTATGCAGTGCATGCATGTTAAACGCATGTGCTGGGTTTATGTGTGCCTGTGAATGTTAAAATACACAAAGGATGTAAAGCTGTGCAGGGTGTGCATGCTGGATGCATATGATGGATGTCTGTGTGCCTGTGAATGGTACAATACGGGAAGGATGTAGTGCTGTGCAGTGTGTTCATGTTGAATGCATATGCTGGCTGTGTGTGAACCTCGGAGTGGTACAGTACCCAAGGGCTATAGTGCTAGGTGGTGTGTGCATGTTAAATGTGTGTGCTGAATGTATGTGGGCCTATAGATATCACAATACATAAAGGATACAGTGCTGCACAGTGCGTGCATGGTAAGTGTATGTGCTGGATGTATGTGTGCCTACGTGTGGTAAAGTACATAGAGGATACAACACTTTGAATTGTGTGTATGCTGTATATATACACTAGGTGTAAGTGTGCCTGCAAATTGTACATTGCATGGAGGACTCTGTTCCATTCTGGGAGACCCAGGCCAGCATGGTGAAAACATGAAGAGGTATAGTAATTCCCCTAGATAAATTGGTTTATTGATACATTCCTATTAGCTGGGTGGAACAAACACTGGGGAAGGAGAGACAGGCTTCCCCTGTACACTTGAAAGGGCTCTGATTTAGTAAGTGAGGGGTCATAACAAAGGGGCCGAGGCACATCTCAGGAAGGAGATGGAGTTAATAAGAGAGCCATAAAGAGTAGGGCTGGGAGCTCTGGGCTAATCTTTTGATGCACATATCACCCTGGCTGTCATCCAGGTGTGAACTCTAGTCACTTCCATCGCCTGTACTGTGGAACCATCAGCTTTGGATTTACTCCTGCTGTGACAGACAGCTTTTCAAGAGGAAGAGCGTGCAGGGGAGTGGACACTTCAAAAGAAGCAGAATCCAACATAAAACTTCAAAGACTAAGGGCCTCATTAGGAGTCTCTGTAGGACCGCCAAACTCGCAGGGAGGATGTCGGTTGGGACTGCCAGTCAGACTGGCAGGGACAGTGCTATGAGATAGCACTCGGCTCCCTTAAAGGAGCCGAGTGCTATCTCGTACCACAGAGGGGGCCGACCGGCACCCTCTGAGTGTACACTGTCTGCAAAGCAGACAGTGCGCATTCTGATGGTGCTGGGCAGGGGGCCCTCCAGCACACTCTTACTGCCAGCCTTTCAATGCCGGTCAGACCGCCATGGAAAGGCTGGCTGTGAGTTGTAACCAGCCAGGCGGGAGTGAGTTAAGCACCGCCCTGGCTGAGTACAACACTGACCGCCGTCATGCAGTTGGAAACCATGTTCCAGACGGGAACGTGGTCCTGTGGCTGGTCCCGCCCGCCAGGGTTGTAATTGGGCAGTCGGACCACCTGCAGTGTGGCGGTCTGACCATCAATGCCAGTGTGGCTGTCCTTGGACCGCCACACTCAAAATTAAGCCCTTAGACTCTAACTCACATTTGGTGTCTGGAAATGGACAATAAAAAGGAGGAGTTTGAGATCCCAAAAATGGTCACCTGCTGAACAGCCATACGGGCTGTGTGAGGCATGGAAGCTCTTCAAGACATCTGCCTGTGACCAAGATGGAGGGCCAAGTGCTAGTCTACCAACTAGTTGAGGGACATCACCCAGGGAAATCAAGACCCACCTGCCTTGGAGCACCAGCACCTATCTGGTTTTGAAGACCAGTGTGCCATGTGAGGAGGAGAAGGTCTTTGGAGGGAGCAAGATCTAATAGGTGCCCATTCGAGTGGACTCCGTGTGCGGGGTGTGCGGGAATGGTTGCTGCACCGATCAGATTGTTGACTGTATGCAGGACAGAGTCGGCGACCCCTCTATGCCAGGAAGGGCCGTTGTGAATTGAGCAACGTGCTGTATGCCAGAACGGTTCAGCATGAAAAAGACAGCCCTACGGTAAGGGCTGCAGCCTTGTGTAGTAGTGGGCGGCAACCCCATGTGTCAAGTGGGGCTGCCGGGAAGGACTACACCATGCCGATTGGACAGGAGCCCATGTACTATCAGATATGGTAACCCCATATACCAGTGGTTGTCACCAGGAGCATCGAAAACCACGACCTGATCTGCCACCTCCTTCAGGGGATGTGGTGGGAGCACCTCTGCACCAACTCCCAGGCGAGGAACCCAAGACAGGTTTACAGCCAAATCACACTGGGAGACAAACTGGACACTTAAACCTTAGGAGGAGCCTCTGAGAACCTCCAACTGCTTTGGGACTGCGAGTGAGAGACTCTTCACCCTCTGAATGCAGCCACCTGGGCCGCATGCGGCAGACTCACCTGAACTCAGCTGCAGCTGCTGCGACTGGCCACAGATGGGCCACACTCAGTAACGCCAGACGCTTCTTATCTGTCGGTGTAGGTGAGACCAGTTTTGAGCCTGTTGGGCCATGAGGGAACTTGCTGCTAAGTTAGTACTGACACACTTTTGATTTTAAATTAAAGTCAAAGTGGACTTTTGAGACTCCGATTATTAATGGGGCTTACCCTGGATGTTACCAAAAGTGAGTGGGGAGTAACCAAGGAAACCACCAAAGAAACGCTAGAGCCGACCTCAGAAGGGACTGTGTAATTGTGAATGTCCTAGGTTTCCTTTGTGTGGATAGCGGTACAAATAAAATACTTCTTGTTTTTCATAAAAGTGAGTATTTGGCTGGACAATGATTTATTGCGGCTGCAGCGTTTATGTGAGGCAACTAATCTGTATTCACCTCCATCCCCTGAGAGCCTTGGTCTGCTTAGACTGCGCTATTTTGAGAGTCAAGTGCAGAAGAGATACTTGACCCAGATAGTTCAGGCCCCATTACATCAGAAGTAAACGGCCTCAACCTCCGCAGTTGGGCCCAATAGTCCCTGTATGTCCTGTGGTTCTCTGAAAGAGGTTCTAACAATACTTAAAAACAAAAACAGTATTATAGATGTAAAAAATGGTATGCTTAATTTCTATATTCTCTCCCACCATAGTTGATAATATTTTTGAACAATACACTTGTATCACAATTTTGTTTATATATATATATATATATATATATATATATATTTGGCAGAATACCAGGGTAGCTGGATAAGAAGAGGTTATCACATTGAATTCACTCGGTTGATTATAATGCTGATTGACAATGCTTAAAAAAATGGATAACTTCCCAAATAAGGCATGTAGTGTTTATCATTTTTCTTTCAGTTTCTAGTTTGTTTGCAAACAGGGCAAGTAACTTTGTTTTAGTTTCTGTACATATATGACCTTTGTCAGTGTTTGTTTTATAAATAACTTTGGGTGATCTAGCTAGTGGCCTTTCCAAAATCTATTAAAACGGATCTGCCACTTTCTTCAAGACAACCCATGTTTTTGGACATTGCAAAATGATGTGGAAAATGGTAAATCGATCTTTAATAAAGATGTACATTTGTAGTATATTTGCAGATTTTTAAACTGTACAAGAAGAACCCCAACCTTTTTTGCAGCCTCTCTTTGGTATATTAGGGCTTTCTCTCAATCTGTGTTAGTCATTGTGCCCAGGTTCATTTCCCATGTGGAGTGTTACCTGTCTAATGTGACTGCATTTTTAATGACCACTGATTATGTCATGGTCATTTTTTTCTTTTAGATCAGAGGCTCTACTTGAATCATATGCTTTAAGAAGGAGGGGGATTTCCTCATTGCTGAATATATAATTTGGCAAGATGTATCTGACCTGCATGCACTTAAAGACCGCATATGCAGCTAAAATATTCACACAGTTGTTTAAACAGTTTAGTGCCTTGTGGCGATATATCCTAGTTTCATGATGCCTGTGAGGTCCCACTTTCTGAATTTGTGTAGATGCCTAAGGTCATCCAATAGTACATTGGTCCACAGATGTATCTGGAGGGTAAAGATCCCCTTCCATGTTGTCATTGCTACAACAGCCTTACAGACTCTTATGTTAGCTATTAACCTCCACCCACATATTGCTAAATCCCTTTTACCACACTGCATGCCATTCAAGTCTGAGGGATGGTTTATGCTGTAGTGCAGAGGGCCACATGTTTATTATAATTAGTTGTGAAGCACAATACTACTTCTGTCAGTCTGGTAGAGAAGCCACACTGCACTCCTTGGTGCACTCCTATCACACAGCAGAGTGCAAAGTATTGAGTCAAAACTAGTACAAAACATTTTGATGACACAAAACGATATGTTTGGGTATATGTACACAAATTTGGGAGCAAAATCATATGTTCGATGGCATCTGTCGCTGTAGATACACATGGTCTGCATAGCTCGCCATCTGGTGTTGGGTCGGAGTGTTACAAGTTGTTCTTCTTCGAAGAAGTGTTTTCGAGTCACTGTACCGAGTGACTCCTCCTTCTGTGCTCATTGCGCATGGGCGTCGACTCCATCTTCGATTGTTTTCTTTCCGCCATCGGGTTCGGACGTGTTCCTGTCGCTCCGAGTTTCGGAACGGAAAGATAGCTGAAAACGGAAGATTTTCGACGGTATCGTTGCGATCCGGTTCGAGATAAACACATACGACGACGCATTGAACATCGAAGCGCTTCGGTGCCCTTCGGGGTAGATTTCGGCACACCGTCGGGGCCTAGTCGGCCCGACCGCGTGGAGAACAACGCCGATGGAACGGACCCCGTTTCGATTCTGCCCTGAATGCCACAACAAATATCCCTATACGGACCAACACTCGGTCTGTAACCTGTGCCTGTCACCCGAGCACAGCGAAGAATCCTGTGAGGCCTGTCGGGCGTTCCGGTCCCGAAAAACTCTGCGCGACCGTCGAGCGAGAAGACTGCAGATGGCGTCCACGCCAAAGGAGCATCGACAGTTCGAGACAGAAGAGGAACAGGAGGAATCCTTTTCCATCCAGGATTCAGACTCCGACGAACTCGACAATACAAAAACTGTGAGTAAGACGTCGAGATCAGAAATTAAAAAAGGCAAAAAGGCCCAGGGGACACCACTGCCAACCGGCCATGGCTCAACCCAAATTCACGGTGACCAACAATCGGCACCGAAAAAGGCCCATTCAGTGTCGAGATCGTCCAACTCCGGTCGAGACACCGGCACGCAGCCTCCTCGGGACCGAGAGAGTGCTAAAGAGAAGCATCGACACCGAGAGTTCGGTGTCGACACGGATCGACGCCGAGACAGTGGCGCCGAAGACCATAGAGGCCAAGATTTTTCAGCACAAAAGAAAAGGAAGGTTACCTCGGAGCCGAAAAAACAAACAACAGGGTTTTCGGAGCCGAAAAAAGCACCAACAGACCCAGTTTCAGGCTCCTATACTGAAGAACTTTCTATGTCTTCACAAATGAAAAGACACAGATTCGAACAAGAACTGCAATCCACTGAAGTGGATCACACGCAAAAGCGTATTTTTATTCAGCAGGGGACAGGGAAGATCAGTACCCTTCCACCTGTCAAAAGAAAGAGAACACTTCAGTTTGTAGCACGAGAGGCTCCTCAGCAACAAACAGCAAAGACGGTAACACCTCCTCCCTCGCCTCCACATGTAACTCCGGCTTCGCCAACTTACACCCCGTCACATTCGCCAGCTCACACCGCCATGAGCCACGACGACCAAGATCAAGACGCGTGGGACTTGTACGATGCACCAGTGTCTGATAACAGCCCAGACACATACCCAACTAGGCCATCACCACCTGAGGACAGCACAGCCTATTCACAAGTGGTGGCTAGAGCAGCTCAGTTCCATAATGTGGAACTACACTCTGAACAAGTAGAGGATGACTTTTTATTTAACACCCTCTCCTCCACCCACAGCTCCTACCAAAGCCTGCCTATGCTCCCAGGCATGCTACGCCATGCAAAGGAGATCTTCAAGGAGCCAGTTAAAAGTAGGGCAGTAACGCCTAGAGTGGACAAAAAGTATAAGGCGCCTCCTACGGACCCTGTATTCATCACCTCTCAGCTGCCACCAGATTCTGTGGTGGTAGGGGCTGCCAGAAAACGGGCAAATTCACACACTTCTGGGGATGCACCTCCCCCAGATAAAGAAAGCAGAAAGTTCGATGCAGCCGGGAATAGGGTCGCTGTCCAGGCAGCAAACCAGTGGCGCATCGCAAACTCACAAGCGCTGCTAGCGCGATACGACAGAGCCCACTGGGATGAGATGCAGCATCTCATTGAACATCTCCCAAAAGATCTACAAAAGAGAGCAAAACAGGTTGTTGAAGAGGGTCAAAACATTTCCAACAATCAAATACGCTCCTCTATGGATGCAGCAGACACAGCCGCAAGGACCATTAATACATCGGTTACCATCCGTAGGCACGCATGGCTCAGAACGTCTGGATTCAAGCCAGAAATTCAGCAGGCAGTACTTAACATGCCAGTAAACGAAAAACTTCTGTTCGGTCCGGAGGTCGACACAGCCATAGAAAAGCTCAAAAAGGACACTGACACTGCCAAGGCCATGGGCGCACTCTACTCCCCGCAGAGCAGAGGATCTTATACCACCTTCCGCAAAACACCTTTTAGAGGAGGGTTTCGGGGTCAGGCCACACAAGCCAGTACCTCACAGTCCGCACCGTCCACCTACCAGGGACAGTACAGGGGAGGCTTTCGGGGCCAGTATAGAGGAGGGCAATTCCCTAGGAATAGAGGAAGATTTCAAAGCCCCAAAACCACTACCAACAAGCAGTGACTCACACGTCACTCACCCCCCCCCACACAACACCAGTGGGGGGAAGGATAGGTCAATATTACGAAGCATGGGAGGAAATAACTACAGACACATGGGTCCTAGCAATTATCCAACATGGTTATTGCATAGAATTCCTGCAATTCCCTCCAGACATACCAATATCAAAACACCATTCACAGCTTCTAGAGATAGAAGTTCAAGCACTACTGCAAAAAAATGCAATAGAATTAGTACCAAGCACACAAATAAACACAGGAGTTTATTCACTGTACTTATTGATACCAAAAAAAGGACAAAACACTGAGACCAATTCTAGACCTCAGAGTAGTAAACACATTCTTCAAATCAGACCACTTTCACATGGTCACACTACAAGAAGTGTTACCATTGCTCAAAAAACACAACTACATGACAACCCTAGACCTCAAGGACGCATATTTCCATATACCAATACATCAATCTCACAGAAAATATCTAAGGTTTGTATTCAAAGGAATACATTACCAATTCAAAGTATTGCCTTTCGGTTTAACAACCGCTCCAAGGGTATTCACAAAATGCCTAGCAGTAGTCGCTGCACACATCAGAAGGCAGCAAATACATGTATTCCCGTATCTAGACGACTGGCTAATCAAAACCAGTTCGCTCACACAATGCTCAAACCACACAAATCAAGTCATACAAACCCTCTACAAACTAGGGTTCACCGTCAACTTTGCAAAATCCAACATTCAGCCAAGCAAAGTACAGCAATATCTAGGAGCCATAATAGACACGACGAAAGGAGTAGCAACGCCAACTCCACAAAGAATTCACAATTTCAACAGAGTCATTCAACACATGTCTCCAAATCAAACCATACAAGCAAGAACAATACTACAGCTCCTAGGCATGATGTCCTCATGCATAGCCATTGTCCCAAACGCAAGACTGCACATGAGGCCCTTACAACAGTGCCTAGCCTCACAGTGGTCTCAAGCACAGGGTCACCTTCTAGATCTGGTGTTAATAGACCGCCAAACTTACCTCTCGCTTCTGTGGTGGAACAACATAAATTTAAACAAGGGGCGGCCTTTCCAAGACCCAGTGCCACAGTACGTAATAACAACAGATGCTTCCATGACAGGGTGGGGAGCACATCTCAATCAACACAACATAAGAGGACAATGGAACATACATCAAACGAAACTGCATATAAATCATCTAGAATTATTAGCAGTTTTTTCAAGCACTAAAAGCTTTCTAACCAATCATAACCCACAAATACATCCTTGTCAAAACAGACAACATGACAACGATGTATTATCTAAACAAACAAGGAGGAACACATTCAACGCAGTTAAGCTTATTAGCTCAAAACATATGGAAGTGGGCAATCCACCATCAAATTCGCCTAATAGCACAGTTTATTCCAGGGATCCAGAATCAACTGGCAGACAATCTCTCTCGAGATCACCAGCAAGTCCACGAATGGGAAATCCACCCACAAATTCTGAACACCTACTTCACACTCTGGGGAACACCTCAAATAGACTTATTTGCAACAAAAGAGAACGCAAAATGCCAAAACTTCGCGTCCAGATACCCACACAAGCAATCCCAAGGCAATGCCCTATGGATGAACTGGTCAGGAATATTTGCTTACGCTTTTCCTCCTCTCCCTCTCCTCCCGTATCTAGTAAACAAATTGAGTCAAAACAAACTCAAACTCATTTTAATAGCACCAACGTGGGCAAGACAACCCTGGTACACAACACTGCTAGATCTTTCTGTAGTACCCCACATCAAACTGCCGAACAAACCAGATCTGTTAACGCAACACAACCAACAGATCAGACACCCAGATCCAGCATCGCTGAATCTAGCAATCTGGCTCCTGAAATCCTAGAATTCGGACACTTACAACTTAGCCAAGAGTGTATGGAAGTCATAAAGCAGGCCAGAAGGCCATCCACTAGACACTGCTACGCAAGTAAGTGGAAAAGATTTGTTTGTTACTGCCATCATAATCAGATACAACCACTAGACGCAACTCCAAAACATATAGTAAATTACTTGCTCCATTTACAAAAAGCAAAGCTAGCCTTCTCTTCTATTAAAATACACCTTGCAGCAATATCTGCATACCTGCAGACTACCTATTCAACTTCCTTGTATAGGATACCAGTCATCAAAGCATTCATAGAAGGTCTTAAAAGAATTATACCACCAAGAACACCACCTGTTCCTTCATGGAACCTAAACGTGGTCCTAACAAGACTCATGGGCCCACCTTTCGAACCCATGCACTCTTGCGGAATACAATTCCTAACCTGGAAAGTTGCCTTTCTCATCGCCATTACATCTCTGAGAAGAGTAAGTGAAATTCAAGCGTTCACAACACAGGAACCTTTTATACAAATACATAAAAATAAGGTCGTCCTACGACCTAATCCAAAATTTTTACCAAAAGTTATTTCACCGTTCCATCTAAATCAAACGGTAGAACTACCAGTTGTTTTCCCACAGCCAGATTCTGTGGCTGAAAGAGCACTACATACATTAGATGTCAAAAGAGCATTAATGTACTACATTGACAGAACAAAGAACATCAGAAAGACTAAACAGCTATTTATTGCATTCCAAAAACCTCATGCAGGTAACCCAATATCAAAACAAGGTATAGCCAGATGGATTGTTAAAAGCATCCAAATCTGCTACCTTAAAGCAAAAAGACAACTGCCCATTACTCCCAGGGCACATTCAACAAGGAAAAAAGGTGCTTCAATGGCCTTTTTAGGAAACATCCCAATGCATGAAATATGTAAGGCAGCCACATGGTCTACGCCTCACACATTCACCAAACACTACTGTATAGATGTGCTATCCGCACAACAAGCTGCAGTAGGTCAAGCTGTATTAAGAACTCTATTTCAGACAACTTCTACTCCTACAGGCTAAACCACCGCTTATGGGGAAATAACTGCTTACTAGTCTATGCAGACCATGTGTATCTACAGCGACAGATGCCATCGAACTGAAAATGTCACTTACCCAGTGTACATCTGTTCGTGGCATCAGTCGCTGAGATTCACATGGGCCCACCCACCTCCCAGGAAGCCTGTAGCAGTTCAGAAGTTACCTTCAATTTTGTACATTTGTATATATATTATTTAAACCTTTAATAGGTACATACTTACACATTTCATTGCGCGGGCACTATTACTATAGTACAACTCCTACCTCACCCTCTGCGGGGAAAACAATCGAAGATGGAGTCGACGCCCATGCGCAATGAGCACAGAAGGAGGAGTCACTCGGTACAGTGACTCGAAAACACTTCTTCGAAGAAGAACAACTTGTAACACTCCGACCCAACACCAGATGGCGAGCTATGCAGACCATGTGAATCTCAGCGACTGATGCCACGAACAGATGTACACTGGGTAAGTGACATTTTCATTATTTCACCACAGCCTAAAAGATATGATGCAAAATTCTTCTAATGATATCTCTTTTCTAAGAGCTTTCAAATTAGTATTAATAAATTATTTGCGAACAAACACCTCTCTGTTCATGGTCACTTGTATTCCCAAGTATCTGGGGGAGGGGGCGTTCGATGACATACATTTACATTTAGGACCAGCATTGGCAAAACCAGTAGGTCTCACCTCTTTAAGAGCTATTGGCTTTGCCAATGTCTTTTAGCCATGTTGTACAGCAGCATGACTAAATGTTTAAATGTTAGAAACAAAAGTGCCCTTGCAGCCAGCTGTGACAATGTCATAGTGCTGGTTTTTCCTTAGGGTGTGTGGGGAGTGGCAACACGGACAATGCGAAGGTGATGGAGGAGACAGAAATAAGCAACATGCACAATGGGTGGGTGGGGGCAGAGAGGGAATAAGCAGCACAGTCATTGCAAGGGTGGGGAGTGGGAGGAAATAAGCAACACGGACAACGGAAGGTGGGGGAGGGAAGAAGCAACACAAGAGTTACAAGAACAAAAAAAACAAAATAGTACCTGAATCACAGTGGCAGCAGCAAAAGGACCGTAATCAAGATAAACAAATCAATATGTGATTCATGCTCCACACAAATGAAGAGGAAGTGAATCCAGCACACGGTGATCGATTGCGCTGCAGCAAATAAGAGTGACAAAGAAGCTAGCTAATGGTAAACAGTGGGCGGGACGCAAGCCACTTGCAAGGGAGAGTGCATGCGCTGTCACGGGCAAGGCCTAAAAATATATTTACTTTGTCCAGCTAAAAATAATCCCTTAAGGTTATCCAGTAGTCCACCGATAGTAATGTCTGGCTCAGTGATATGAAGAAGAGATTTGTTTATAAAGAGAGTTCACCCCTCTATCTTTATACCAATCCAATCCCTTGAATAAAAGGACTTCCCCGACACAGAATGCCAGACGTTTAAGTGAAAATGCAGAAACAGCATGTTTAAAGTTCTCCCCAACTTCGTAACTCCAGCCGTTTGTGAATGAACATAAATAGCAGAATTAAAATCTGGAGGGGAGAGGGAATTGGAATGAGAGAGAAAAGAGACAGCTAGACTGCTGCAATCTTGTCACTCATATGTCTCTTGCATTGCAGAGGATTCACTATAGCTTTTTCAAAGGTGAATGCTACATGTACACTGAAGGTAGGACAAACAGAGGAAGTGTCACTATGAGTCAAAAACATTGAAATTGTCTTAGAAAAGAAGGTATTAGTGGTAATGCTTACTGGCTTCAAAAAGAAGGGCTAAGCCAAAGTCAGAGGAAGCCGATAACATCAATGGTGAGACGCTGGGTAAATAATGAAGCTGCTATCATGGAGCAAGAGGAAGAACAAACAAAACAACCAATACCAAATTGTAATCCAGTGGCAAGCCAGATTTCAGCCAACCGGTCAGCACACAAAACCAAATGTAATCTGAAGGTGAGTAAGAGTTCAGGCAAAATGGTCAGGACACCGAAAAGGGAAACATAACAACCAAGGTGAGGAATGGAAATACAGTGAATGACCTATACCGATAGCAAAGGAGCCAGTACAACATATAAAATTGCCTGGCACCTTCCCTTGTGAAGTGGATTGCTTATAAATCCAAGCTGCCACTCATGACCTGGAAGTCTCACCCCTTGATTTAATAGTTATTAGTTCTGACGCCCGGCCACTTTATACTGTCTTCCATAACTTTACCGATTTGTTTAATGTAGATTCCATTATGTGCCTTCCTTGAAACAAATCCCCATCTCCACATAAACCCCTCATTCCTGACTCCATGTACGTATCAGAAAATAGTGCTACAAGTGACAATAGAGGGGACAGTGACATAGTGTTGCTTCCGTGCCAGAGGAGGAAATGTGTCCCTCTGGCAATATCCTTGTGACAGTGATACTTGGAATCCTGAGCAACTGTGGAGGTTGGCCTTAGTTTGCTTCACCTTGTCAGAAGCTTTATTATTAAACTAAATTTTGGAAAGGTTGGAACCATTTACATTATTTGAACTTTAAATCAATTGGTGGACAAGTTTACATTTGATGAATTTGAAATCAGAATGTTGCAAAGGGTGTCCCTTTGCATTTCATGAACTTAAAATGTAAATGGTAAATGTTGCTTACCATTGAACAGTTCATGCTTTCCAAGGAGTGGTATCAGATTTTTAATTAAATACACTTGGATCACTCATAGTTTAACCAAACCTGTGTAATCAGTAAACTTGTGATAAATATTTCCCACAAGAAAAGTTGCTTCAGTCAGTGGTTAAAGTTGCCACTTTATAGCATGATTATTATTGTCTGTATTCTTACCAAAGCTAGGGATAGCAATACTATAACTGGGCATCCTGCCACAGCACCCTCTTCACAAGCTAGGTCTTCAGCCTAGGTTATACACACCTTAGTTTGGAATGGGGAACATGCTGGTAGGATCTCCCCTCACAGGAAACCGTGTCTTTACCTCAAGAATGTAATGGGACACCTAACTGGAGAATATATGCAGTCTGCACTTAACTTCCTGAAATTCACTCTGACACTTAAAATGCATCCGTGCCGACACTACACAGTTTAAAAACTCACTATTTCCTTCTTTTTGCTAGCCCTGCCACTGGCGATTCCTACTTGTCTATGGGACACGTTGCTTCTTAAATCTACTTGTCCTGTAAAAGAAGTCTACTTGTCCCTTTGGTGTTATGTAGTGCGGCAACAAATTACTGCAGCAATGTAATTATGTAAGGGCTCTGATAACAGCCTTTTTGATTATGCCAGGGCTAATACTATAGTAGGGCTTGAATACTAACAATTTCAAGCCTTACTAAAGCAATTTCCCTGTTTTGCCACCTTTCCGCAGATATACATACTGGGGCTGGAGGAAGCAGTAAGCTATAGTTCTGGGGATGGAATGCCTTTGAGTTTGTGCAAACCTACTCTAACTTGCATATTTTAAGGATTTTCACCAGCTTTCTCTAATCCTTTCCCATACTGAGAAAAGTTAGAAATTTACTCCTGACAAGGGCAGAAGTAGAATTTGTTCCAGGGTTGGGAAAAAAAAGTGGTTGGAGGGAAAGTGAACTTGTAAACGCTCAGTAGATTTTCACATGAGCTAGTCTAAACATGCATATTTGCTTCTGCTAAATTACAAATCACAAATATTTTCTAGATGTCTGATTTCCAGATCTACTTCTGTAAATTCTTGTTTCATGAAAGCCACTAATTCAAAGACATATACCATGGGTGCACTTCTGTGACTTTCTTTAAAAATTGAGCCCCTAATTAGGTCTGGCGTTAAGCAAGACTTTTTGTTTTTATTAACATTCTATTTCCCTCTCTATCTATCTATCTTGCTGGCTTTACTGTGAGTGACAGCTTTCTGCTCTTCCACAAGGAGTATATTGGCACACAAAGTAGTTTTGTTCAATGCTCGAAACTACTGTAGCAATGTCTGCTTTTTGAGACCAAAACACCTTTTTTGCTTTTTGCCAATGTTTGATATAATGGTGAAGGCCTGGAGGGTCCCACAGCAATAAAGTGTTACAAAATCAATGTCGAAACAAGACACGCATTGATAAAACCAAAAGACTAACAACTAGTGTCAGATTGTTAGCTTTGCCAGTGCTTGTTTATTTTCATAATTCCCATAATCTTGTTGAAAATGGTTACACTGTTTTCCATTATGAATATTTTTGGGAAATACTGCCCTGCATCAACACATTTTATTAAATGATGCTTCAAAGGAATAGTACCTAACATTTCACAGTAATTTAGCAAAGCGTTTTCTTCCTACTTGCATTTATTTTCGGAACATGTTATTTTGAAAGAAAACAATCATAACTCTTTCTTACAAGCTTCTGCAAACATTTGTATCTAATCAGAGAGCATTCTGGGAGCATTATACATAGCCTCATATTGTTAAACGTTTCAAACATGTGCTCACTTTTTGTTTACTGGAACCATTGTCAGTAGTGCAGTGTGACCTTACAAAGTTTATTTAGAGTGATTTCCTTTTTTAATAAAAGGTTTGCATTAATAAACCACAAATACACGTTTGAACAGCATAAACATATAGACACAGATGTTACATCAACTGCAGACCATTCCCTTCCCTGTAAACTGGCAGCCAAAGGGTTTGTGCTGCAGGGGATTGGGCCTACCTGTCCCAAAGACAAAATAAACATGAAAGATTATCCATGACCCCAAACAATATGTCCTGGGCGTCTGGTTATGGGAATTGCACACCCCTGTGTGAAACCTTTATCAGACCCAGTATTTCACCCTCCATTTTTGCCAGGTGTTTGTCAATGGATAAGACTACATCACTGTAATATTTTAAATATAGTGCTGTCAGAAATAGTGTTTTCACCTGGTTAAGGGCTGTGTCATAGGCAGGGGACACAGCGTTACCCCTCTAACCCCCTGCTCCTTTATCTACCATTCTTAGTGAATGGCTTGAGGCAAAAAAGTCAGCCTGTCTTTTTTGTTTGCACCCATTAGTTTGTATCTGAGGATTGATGCTATTAGGGTATACAATGTCTTCAGTGATGCTGGCAATACTACATCCCAGTGTTTGTTGTCAGGAAAGAAGCTTTTTTCATCCATTATAATGAGGTTTTCCATCAAGTCCACAGTAGGCTCCCAATTCCTGCAGCACGTCTGGCACTGTTTTGCCATTTTTTGTGTTCCACAGCTTCCTGACAGCAAATGATGCTCACTGCAACTTTTGTTTATGTTCAGTGAAAAAAACACTCTCAAAGCAGGAGTTGGTTTTTTCATTATAAAAAGTAAATTACCCCAAAATGAAGGGAGCTCTATCCATGCACGTAAGCGCCATTTATCATTTTTTCTGCCATTCCTCATGTGGTGGACACAGATAGGTAACATGAGTAACAGTAGACATGCCTTCAATGGAGTAGGATGGCCATCACTTTGCCCCCGAGGATTACCAGATAACTGCTGGGCCCAGGCAAAGGCTATTGTAGGAAAGACAGCTTGCATTCTTATTGATAGCTCATTTTCTAACAGTACCTTTTACCACATGACAACGGGAGCATTCTGGGATGGTACAGATGGCTTTGCAGCATGTCTGTTAGACCTGAAGTACAGTCTAACGTTTTATCTATGCCCTGTGATGACGAGTACCTGTTTGGTAAACATGTGGACAAGCTTCCCGAGCTGATAGTAACACAGCCCATTATTCAGACACTTTGCAAAAGCATTCAGTTTACCAAAGCAGGCAGCAGTACTTTGGTCGAATTTTTGTCACTCGTACAAGGGTACTACAGGAACTTAGTCAAAGTGACTCACAGTATAGAAAGCACAATCAATTATCTAGCAAAAAAACAAGGACAATTTCACTGACCTTGACTCCTTTGGCTTGCCTTCTGGCTTGGTGCAACATCACCTCAGGCCGCTGAGTCCTAATTATAATCTTTATGAACATTCAGTAGAATTTGGTTTGCAGTATATGCTGCCCTAGCTCCACATGTTGTGCACACTTCTGCTGTTTGTCCACATCCTTCCAGTCCTTCATCTTTGATGATGAAGTTTTGAGGCGACTCATAATGCCTTAGTCGAAACCCACAATGCATCGGGACAGACTCCACCTTGAATTGTTTTTTCACTCTATCGGGTTCAGAAGTTTCTTCTAGTGCTCTAATAACATTTAGCTAGAGAGGATGAAAACTTTATAGCTGAGACACTATAATGTCATCTTTCAATATATGAGTAGCTCATGCGTCTGCTGAACAGTTTGGAACCAACTTGTACCGGGAATCGCAGGATAAGGTTGTATTCAAATGACTTGTGCAAGGTAGAGGGAAAGAAAATGAAAACACAACTTATAATTTCTGCCTTAACTATTATAGTTAGTTTCAGTGATTGGACCACCATCAGGTTTTGAATCTCTGCCTCCTACGGGACCATGATAAGGTTGTCTATTTGCATGTAAAGCCTATTCAGCACCAGTGGGATAGATGGTGGACTTACTACAGAATTCTGTGTCAAAGCTGTCCCAAGCCACAGAGCACCAATGGCATTGTAGACACTTATTGATGGCAAAATGGGCAGCCACTCTAGTAGTCTGGAAATCCATGGGGGGCAGTTTTCAGAGTATTTTTCCTCCAGTCAATCAATCAAGTGGATCTATATAGTGTAACTAATCACCCAAGAGGGTATACAGGCAATTGAGGGACATGATGGTTAGGCGACTCATTCGACCAGCCAAGTCTTGAGTGCCCTCTGGAATTCCAATAGAGAGGTAGACGTCCACACATGGATAGGGATGTCGTTCAAGGATTTCACCGCCAGATAGAAGGAGCATTCTCCGCTGTTGCTTCAGTGGGTGCAGGCGAGTGGGAGGGTGGCAGAGTTTAGATATCTGGTAGGGTGGTGGAAGTTCAAGCGACGGTTGATGTAGGCTGGTCCTTGGTTGTGGAGTGCTTTGTAGGCATGGATCATCAGCTTGAGTTTGCATCTCATCTGTATGGGGAGCCACTGGAGTTTTCTGAGAGCAGGGTGTCCTGGGTCTGTCTGTCTGGTGAGGTAGAGGATGAGTCTGGGAGCAGAGTTCTGTATGGCTTGGAGTCTCTGCAGAAGGTGTGTGGTGATCCCAGCGTGTAGTGTGTTGCTATAGTCTAATTGGCTGGTGATTAGTTCTTGAGTGATGGTATGTCTGGTGTTCAGGGTGAGACGTTTGAAGGCTTCTTGTAACATGGTCACTTTGCTGTCCAAGATTATGCTGAGCTTTCTGGCATGGATGTCGGTTTGGGTGATGGTCCTGGTTCTGAGGGCCACCAGGAGTCTTTCCAAGCAATAGTGTTGTTGCTGAAGATCAGCACTTCTGTTTTGTCTGTTTTGAGCTTCAGGGTTTTGTCCTTCATCCAGTTGGCTACACTCCCCAGGCACCTTTGGAAGTTGTTTCTGGTGTTAGCGCCATTGTCTGGGAGACAAGAGGGTGAGCTGCCTGTTGTCCACCTAGGATATGATGTTAAGTCCATGGGATCTGCTGATGGTGGCCAAGGGGGTCTTGTAGGTGTTGAAGGGGGTGGGGCTGAGGGAGGATCCTCGAGGGACACCGCAGATGATGCCCTTAGGTTCCAAAGTGAATGGAGGTAGGTGGACTTTCTGTGTTCTTCCGGTGAGGAAGGAGGCGATTTACTTGAGGGTGTTTCGTTGGATACTGATGTGATGCACTCTTTTGATCAGGGTGTGATGAGGTATGGTGTCTAAGGCTGCTGAGAAGTCAAGGAGTATCAGGGCCTCTGTTTCTCCCCAGCCGAGGAGGGCTCTAATGTCATGGGAGGCTGCAGTCAAGGCAGTCTCAGTGCTGTGGTTGACGTGGAATCCAGATTGGGAGGTGTCTAGTAGAAGGTTCTGCTCTAGATATTTTGTAAGTTGTCGGCTGATGGCTTTTTCCAACACTTTGGTGGGGAAAGGAGATGGGGCAGTATTTTTTTTAGTTCACTCAGGTCAGCAGATGATTCCTTGAGAAGTGGTTTGACTTCTGCATGTTTCCAGTCTTCGGGAAATGGCTGTGGCAATTGAGGAGTTGAAGAGGGTGGTGCATTTGCTGCTGAGCCTATGGCTTCCGAGGTTGAAAATGTGGTGCGGGCAGGGATCCGTGGGGGCTCCTGAGTGAACGGAGTTCATGATGGTGTCCTGGAGGATGAGCTGGTCATATGTGATAAGTGGTCCGTGTTGATTTCAGTGAGTGCGTGAAGGTCAAGAAGTCTGAGGGCTTAGGTTGGGGTTTGAAGTTCTTATAGGTGGTGGTGAGCTTGCTATGGAAAAGGTCAGTGAGTCTGTCGCCTATTTCATGGGAAGGAGTGATGCTGTTTTCCGTGGCAGCGGGGTTAGCAAACTCTGAGAATTTTGAAGAGTTTTTTGCTGTGGTTGGAACAGGACTCCATGAGGCCAGCTAGGGCTTTCCTCTTTGTCTCTCTCTCTCTCTCTCTCTCTCTCTCTCTCTCTCTCTCTCTCTCTCTCTCTCTCTCTGAAGCCAGTGGTAGAGGTTGAGGGAGGTCTTGAGGGTGGTCCTGACTGAGGTGTCCTTGCTTGTGTCCCATCTTCTTTCGAGTTGCTTGCAGTGGCCGTTTGCTGTTCTCAGTTTTTGGGTGTACCATTGTGCCTGCTTGGTGGATCTCCTGTGTCTACTGGTCTTGATGGGAGCAATGATATTGACGCAGTTGGTAATCCAGGAGTTGACGGTTTTTACAGGTTGGTCTAGGTGTGTCCTGCATTTTGGGTGGGGTCAATGATGAGTTGGGTGACTGAGCTCTACTCACCAGACCTCCTGTTAAGAAGACTAGAACAAATAACCGCTGGCACTGTGCTAGGAGGACTTGCAGATTGATCCCAATATGGGGTCATGTGGGTGGGAGACCTCTACCGAGACGGGAAACTTATGTCCTTTGACAAATTCTCTAATAGGTTTGACATACCCATTGGCCAATTTCTTGTACATCGTGCTGTGACAGTGTTTTTCTTTACTGCTGACCGAGCTGAAATACACACACACTAAATAAATCTTTGGAATGTACCTCTTAGTCGAAAGAAGACCTTTATTAAATCACTCTGCAAGGCTTGAAAAGGAAGGCCAGTACAACCGAAAGTGCACGTTTAAAATGTGGTGAACAATAAGATGAAAACATATACCAAGAATCTTCAATCTCTAAACAGCAAATATGTACATGCAAAGATACTGATAGCTATATTTATTTATATATATATTCATACACAATGCAAAGCAAATAATTAGTCAAAATTCATCACCATGTGGCACAGTTGCTTTTTCATCTTTCTCTCAGTAGCTTCAAACCGAAGACCCCTAAGATCGGCTGCAAGGAGAAAGAGAGATCTGCCCTCACGAGAGGTCAGGCATTGACGTCTCAGTCCTGATTGAGGTCTCTGAATCTCCCCACCACCAATCCTTGGTCTCTTATATACCTTAAACAAGCCAGAGAGGAGATTTCTAGAAAACCCCACCTCACTCCGCAATTGGTAATTAAAAAATGCCAGCTACTTCAGATCAGTTTTGAAAGGAACATTTTGGAATTGCCCGAGATCCCAATGTGCCCTCTCTCAAAACAAAACTGTTCCCTGCCGTACCATAATCATAATTCTAGTACATTCTTAACAGCCTAAGCCCTTGGTGAGAAAGAACACGCAGACACGCAGATTAAAAGCATGAGCAAAAAGCACATTGTATAACATGGGCATGGAAAAATACTTGCGGCCTCTGCATTTCTAACATCTGCACCTCTAACCTGTCAGTGGCTCATGCTAAAATAAAGTCAATAGCCAAAAATTAAGTTGGTGGTCACTAATGTGACGGTGTGCTAATAGGCTAAGTGCAACGTGGAGTCACTTTTCAAAACACAAATATCATTACACTCCACCCTTTTGACCAATGACTCATGTACCCTATAGTCCTAAAATCAACTTATTTTATTCTTTTAAAACATTACAAACAAATTAGGTATGCGTTGTACACAGCAACATAATGAAATAATAAGAGCAATCAATAGAAAGCAATAGAAATGTAAATAATATTTTTTAACCATTAGACATGCTAACATATTGATCATTCAGGTATTATGAACAGCTAAACCAGACACACCTACAATAGAAAGACTTAAACTTATATATTCTGATTGGGATAATAACTGAATGTCTGAATCACAGTCTTCACTTAATTGGATAGTGTCTCTAGGATGACAAGTATGTGTAGAGTTAGAAGGAAACATCATGAGTGCTAATCATGTAATGTTTGCTGGAATGTAGGTGAAAGTGAGGTTCCCATACGAGAAAAGCCAACTGGCAATTTAAACATGCTTAATGTGACTGGCAGCAGTCACCAGGTGATAATAAGCCATGCAGTTGGTTCCATTAGAATTGCAATCAAACAGGTTGATAGAACATCCATGGTACTCTGCATTATTCTCATGCAGGACTTTGGTCTGTGAAACACAACTTCCGCCAAATGGATCCATGCAGATTCTGGTGTGCCTCTGTAAGGATCTGAAGCTCCAGGTTTTATTTCCCAGTACATGATGGTGTTGGTGACCACATGTGGTTGTATCAGGAGTTTTTCAGCATTTTTAATGATCTGTTATTCAGAATCTGGAGGGCTTCATTTAAATGCTCTCTCCAGTTTTTCAGAGTCCCATCAGATAATTTTTTAGCCTGGAATTCCAGGGGCACCCTTGTTCGTCCCTGCTTTTGCCACCTGCTCCAATTTACATATTGTCCCTAGACAGTTACATGCAACTCAATGTCTCCTTCCTTCCATTGGCCGCAAGTCTAAACCCTGTTGAATTACTTCTTTTGCCAAATCACACGCACACTGCTGCTGTTCACCCCATTCAAACTCATGTTTTTTTCTTGTCACTTTGTACCAAAGGGTTAAGATTTGACTCAAATGAGGGACATACTGTCTCTAAAAATCAAACAATCCCATGAATCACTGTGTCTCTTGCTTAGTGTGGGGAGTGACAAAATGCAAAATCCTTTGTTTCGCATGTAGCTACACATCTCTATTTCCTTGATTCCACTGAATCCCTAGAAACGTCACATTTTGAGAGGTCCCTGTGACTTGTTTGAATTAATCATCCACATTTTACTGAGCAAAAGCTCTGTCAATATATCTTTAACATCCTTAACTTCTTGCTGGGTGTAATCTTCTAAAGAATGTATTTTAACTCCTGCCAAATTCTGTGGATTACTCTTTTTTTTAATCTCTGTATATACTGGCTGAGCACGAACTACGTTCTGCTCCTCTGGCTCATCCTGGCCCCCACTGTTTTAATGCTTTGCATCACTAGAGTTTGAAAAATCAGCTGTCCCTGCGACGGCTTGGTAGATATCAGCCTTATCTTGTAATAACTTATTCTGACAAGACAGCATAGTTACAGTATTTTTTGTGTTAATAAGTTGTTTCTCTAATTTCTGATTTTCATATTCTAACTGCTTACACCTCTCATTCATTTTCCTGTAAGCAGAGAGGAGTATCCGACCCCTCCTGTCAAGAACAAAAGGGACATCATAATGTTAAAAAAGCACCTTTATAAAACATACAAGAACATTTAATAATTCTGTTTTACTCAGGCACCCATCCCAAAATTCAAAAAGTCCTGATAAACAATAAAACGCATTTGCCAAGACATCATAAGGCATTTTAATTTCACATGCATTTTCAGCTGCCAAACATATTTTCACTTTTAAATTGTACACTCTCAACCTCCAACCTTCCTTTATCCTGCCGACTATGCCAAAGTGTTTTGCTTTACTGCTGATCGAGCTGAAATACACATACACTGAAAAGAATCTCTGGAAAGCACCTCTGGCTCTAAAGAAGACATTTATTAAATCACTCTGCAAGGCTTGTAAAGGAAGATCAGTACAACCGAAAGTAAAATGTTTAAAATGTGGTCAGCAATAAGATGAAAACATGTTCCATGAATCTTCAATCTATAAACAGCAAATATATACATGCAAAGATACAGACACCTGTTTTTATATATATCCATACACAATGCAAAGCAAATAATTAGTAAAAATGTATCACTATGGGGCACAGTTGTTCCTTCATCTTTCTCTCAGTAGCTTCAAGCCATATACCCTTAAGATCGGCTGCAAGGAGAAAGTGAGATCTGCCCTCACGGGATGTCAGGCATTGACGTCTCAATCCTGATTGAAGTATCTGAATTTCCCCACCGCCAATCCTGGGTCTCTTATATACCTTAAACAAGCCAGAGAGGAGATTTCTAGAAAACCCCACCTCGCTCCGCAATTGGTTATTCAAAAATGCTGGCTACTTCCGGTCAGTTTTGAAAGGAACACGTCGAAATTGTGAAAAAGAAAATAACACATCGGAATTGGCCAAGATCCCAAGGTGCCCTCTTTCAAAACAAAACCATTCCCTGCCGTACCATAAACATCATCCTAGTACATTCAGCCTAAGCCCTTGGTAAGAAAGGACACACAGAATAAAAACATGAGCAAAAAGCACATTGTATAACATGAGCATGGAAAAATACTTGCAGCCTCTGCATTTCTAACATATGCACCTCTAACGTGGCAGTGGCTAATGCTAAAATAAAGTCAATAGGCAAAAACGAAGTTGGTGGTCACTAATGTGACGGTGTGCTGCTTGGCTAAGTGCAACGTGAAGTCAGCGGTCAAAACACAAATCTCATTACAGACAGCAACCCTGCGCACCCATTGGTGCATTGGCTTAGCCCAACACCCTCTCTCCCCGAACCCCCCACCCCAGCCTTACAGACTGATATAATCATACCTTTGAGAGAAAAACAAGAAAATGGGAAGAGGATATTGCATTTCCAATCTCCAGCACAGACTGGACATCCTCGATACTCACCAATACAAACAAGGTGTTGAGGAACACTTGTGTTAAGTTAATCCATTTTTATTTCTTACACCAACAGTACCTCACCCCCAGCAAGATCGCATGCCTCTTTCGAGTTGCGATAGCGACCTGTCCCAGGTGCACAACCCAAGGGGCTGAAATGCTCCACATGGTATGGTCTGGCCCTGAATTAACTGAGTATGTGGAGGAGGTGGTAGCATGCAGTAACATGGTTACCCTAAAGTCCATCCCACACACTTCACTGGCATGTCTACTAGAGGGATTCCCTCAAAAATACCACCAGATTTGTGGATCTCGCCATGATACTGGCAAAGCGAGAAATCACCATGGCGCCCAGAGGCCCAAGTTTGATTAAATGGAAAGAAGAGCTTCTTCGATGGGCAGGATTTGAAAGCAAGGTTCTGTTCCAGGAACCCAGTTTCCAGGAGGAAAGAGGGGTTTCGGGGGTCGATGGCTAAAGCTTGGGATCAACAAAGGGAGGGACTGGGAGATTAGTTGGTCCAGTGTACGGTCTCCCAAATAACTGAACATACAAAAAAGGTGTACACTGTTCCAAATGGAAAAATATAATCACTAGGGGAACATTAAAGTTCAGGAGCAAGAGCCCTCACACATCCGAGAGGATGTCATGCTTCATCATCGGGTAGCTCCTCGTCAGACCGGCGCTGCAATGTCTGACGGGCTCCCCTTAAGGGGGCTCTTTGCCGGAGATCTTTTAGGTAGCAGCCGTGGTATCGGACACTACAAGACCTGGTGTTGCGGTCAGGCGCTAATCCTGGCAGGAGAGTGAAAGCTAAAATTGGTTCCCAGTCTTAATAGGAGCGAGTCAATTTAATTAATCAATGGAATAAGACCGGGACCAAGATTAAAAACAGAAGGAAAGTGTAAAATGAGGAATAATGCTCAACCACTTTCTGCATGGTGCTGGAGCTTAAGGAGATTATCGTCGGGCTCCTAGGACATGGTCATTAAAGCTTGGGATCACCTGGTGGGCTGTCGAAAGCTTAGGATCATCTAGTGGGCTGCCTAAAGGAATCTAACCTATTTACACCTGAACACTCTCCTCTGCCCGTAGACGATCCAGTAATTGAATCCAACTAATCCTCCCTATCTACTACACATAGCAGAATGCCTGGGGCACCCATATGTGGGGAATCCACAATTGAGGGCTATACTGCGAAGGGGTCATATGTGCGGGCCTATGACCCCTGCCTAGGTGGGCATAGGAGACAGGTCAGTTGACTGTGTATAATGGGTAGGCCTGTAGTGATTCTTACATTACATCGCTTGTATTGACACTATTTATGTGCCGTCTGCCTTTACTCAACAACTACAATATAATATGTGAATAATTACTGACCGTTGTACCGCTCAGGGCGAGCAAAAGTTGATGGTATTGATTGAAAACTTAATAAAACTTTGTTTAAAAAAAAAAAGAAAAAGCAAGGCTTCAAGATGTCCCATAGATCTAGAAGATGGATACGTCCATGTACTAATCCATGAATTTGATTAGGTTAAACCTGCTAAGGAAAAGGTTTGTTTTCCTGTCAAAATAAAAGAAAATAGAAGTCTGATAGACGAACAGAGCAGCAAAAGAACATGGCAAGTACTAACACAGCGACATACACACTGTTGATCTCATTGTACTGACTGTACCATTCAGAGTAAAGCCCTCTCTATTGAACAGTAATAATTGACATTGAAAAGCTGAAAAGATGATTTCTGGAATACACTGGAATGAATGCGCTGTCGCCATAGTTTCTAAACAATAGTCATCTTTTTATTGTAATCCAAACACCTGTTATAGTAATGAGACTATGCCATCTTTCAAGAATACAAGTGGAACCGTGAACCCTTTCCAATGTACATCAAGCCCATTGCCATGCAAATACACTAAACCACTGCCATCATCAGACGAGAGATAAAAGAATGACAATCTAACATCGCCCTGTATGACTTAATGGTATTGTACTTCACTTGAGACTTATACTTCTATTTTGGGCATGTATCAGGATATAAGATGACCCACATTGAAACAAAAATCATTACGGGCAATTGTCAAATTGAATATGAGTCTTTCTTAAAAAGGTGGACTATACCTTGGAGCGTAGGATTCTTCAAATTTGCAACAGATATATACGTTAAATTTTTCAGCGTGACTCTTTTATTGGTTAACACACTGTGCCTTAATCTGCCATCTAGTGACAGAGTCTGTAATTTGTCCATTGTCTATTTTTTTCTCCTTTTGGTTATTGACCAGAGGAGGAATTATGCCAACCCCCTAAGTCGTCGAATGCCAACCCACAATGGCTCTCTATTGTGGGTCGATTTTTCTTTATATTCTTTTTTCCACTATTGGATTCAAAAGCAGTGTTGGTTAACAAATTAGTCAATACAGTCCAGGTACTGAGATGTGTAAGTGATTTCATGCTGCCTTTAACATAGCATATACACCTCATCAAGTGATGGTGACAATGTCCAACCTATTGTTTATTATGTAGTCAATCACAATACAAACGCAAAAAACTATGATAAATTAAAATGTTATATAACGTTTCTTTTTGGGGCGATACAGATGCCAGTCACTCCTGTGAGAAAGGTTATTCCCTGAAAAATGCATAAATCAAGCCACAGTGACAGCCATGAAAATAAATGAACCCTAGATTGTGGGAGACTGTGGTAGGCTAAAATAAATGAAGAATCACACTTTTTTGGTGCGGAAGGGGAGAGAGAAAAGCTTTCGTAATGGGTACCGCAGGATACTCTCTCCCTTATGTATCACTTTTAACTAAGGTACAAATCTTGCAGTTGACAATTGATAACACTCCCCTTTGCTTGAAGCAAAACATAATTACACTGCTCAAAAATTCAACCCATTGTGGGCCCGCCATTTCCCCCACATTGTCTCATATTTCTTAGGGCAGCCACGTACCTCATAATTCGGCTTTTGTAGTTGAGGGCACCGATCAACCCCTGCTCACCATTTCGAGATCGAAGGCACCACCAGGCTACTCCGTAACTGTGCAATGTCTCTTTCAGCCACCAGGTACGCGACCCCCACAAATATTCGATCAGATCTTGGCCCCCCAACTCTTCCAAAAGGCAAAACAATGCCTCCCTGGCTGTCAACTCAATCCAGTGCCCCAGAACCTCAGAAATCTCCCGCTCCATGCCCACCCAAAAGGGAGGCACTCCCAGGCCACGTGCAGTAGATGCGCCTCTAGATGACCATACCTCAGGCAGCCAGGAGGGGTCGCCGAACACACAAGTCTCATGCGCAGTGTGGAGAGAGATGTCATGTGTAAATAATTTAGCTGCACCATCATCAACCTTGCTGATATAGCCAGTTCCCTAGGTGCAAGGTACGCCTTCCTCCAATCATCCTCATCTAAATCTCCCACCCAGGCTGTCCACCTCGCCTGCAGCCTGGCGCCAGATCTCCCACCCAGGCTGTCCATCTCACCTGCAGCCTGACGAGGCCATCCGGCGCATTGATAAGCAACTAACAATAGATTTGGGTAATGGCATCCTTCCCCAGGCGTCCCATGAGAAGTTTTGCCTCGAGGGGGCTATGATCAGGAAGGGACAAGCCATGTGGCAGGTAAACCCGCAGGGCATGGCACATCTGGAGGAAGCGAAAGAATTGGTTATTGGCCACAGCATAGTGGTCTTTCAGCTGCTGGAAGGACAACAAACGGTCGCCACAGCACACATCCCCAGGTAGATAATCCCAATGTTATCCCATTGTCTAAAGCCCACCAACCTGGGACACCTGCTGCAGCCATGTGCCCTGCCACAGGGGCGTCATCCTAGTAAAGCGCCGATCCTAGCCCGTCAGCCGCAGAGCTGCCCTCCAACACCGCACCGCCACCGGCATACAATCAGGGGTGGCCTGGGGAGCTGGACCACTGTGTAGCCATCCCAGTAGGCCATCGAGCCCCAGGTGGCAGGGTTCCAGGCGATAGGCCTGGTCATCCCATCCCCATTGAACCACTCGTTAACTGGTACCAACTGGGCCGCCAGATAGTAAATGTAAATGTCTGGTATCCCCATTCTGCCCTCATAAGGAGATTTCCGTGCAGAGCTGAAAGCCACGCGATGCCGCTCTCCGGCCATATAAAGGAGGTGAGTTTGGAAGTGAAAGACCTGAACCAGGAGCAGGGTACCAAGTAGGGAAAATTTGTCAGGACATGCTAGTAGCGGGGGAGACAAAACATTTTGAAGAGAGGTTGCAAGAGAACAGTGTTTTTAGTTAAAAAAATAATAATACCCTTGTCCCTTTCCCCAATGGGAATATTAAGTATTTTTATTTTGGATCTTCAGACTGTGGTAGGCCATCAATGAAAACTATCTTGCAGTATGAACTATTAGCGCGAAGAAAGTAGAAATTCTGTCACACCTCTGCTTTAAGGAGATACATTTGAAAATAGTGGAGAAAATGTCCAAAATCTGGTCACTTAACAATACGAAAACAGTAATTAATCCAGGTACCATGGTAAAAAATGATACACTGCTGTCGGACATGTTCCCAAAAAGTAACTACGGAGCTAATGTAAAGTATACAGGAATACTTATTGTCCAGCACATGTTATGAATAGTCCCGGGGGTAAGGAGCAGGCGTAGGAGACCCGGTAGCGCCCGTCGTCTTTTAAAGTCAGAGTGGATTTTAAAGCCTGATACTACCCCGATGAGGCCCTACCATTAGTTTTTGGAGGGTTTTGATTCCCTTAATTTTGGGATTATCCATGGTTTATAAGGATTAGGTATGTAATTAGGTCCTGACGAATCGCATTAGATCGATTGTTGACGAGAAGAGAGCGAGAAACATGTTGACCAACTACATTGAGTGACACAGGGGATCCTGTGGGCACTGTCTCTTTTTCGAAAATTCTTTATTAAGAGACATAGTAACCATACCTATCTGGTTTTGATGAGGTGTGTGGACATTATTCCACTATTTCCCCTCATATCGGTTTTTAACCATGTCAGAGGTATCAGCAGAAGAATAAAATATTAATAGGTACCTCTAGTCATTTTTAATATTTTTTTCATATACCAATCCTTCACTTTGTTTTTTCTGACCGGCTTCACACGATTCTTAAAAGATCTCCGGCAAAGAGCCCCCTTGTGGGGCCCGTCAGGCATTGCAGCGCCGGCTTGACGAGGAGCTGGGCCCAATGATGAAGCATGTCACCGAAAGGTGAGTGAGGGCTCTTGCTTCGAAAATTTCGGTTTTCATCTACTGATTGAACCATCCTCTTGAAAGAAACCCTCTATATCGTTTGGAACCGTGCGTAACCTTTTTGATTTATTGATTACTGGGAACCTTACGCACTGGACCAGGAGTTTACACTCCAAATATCCCATTTTGCCCCCCCTTTTGTTGTTTATCCGATAGTCATAATGTGCACCATTTAGGTATCGTAAACTATCAATTTTTCTAGATGCTTTCATTCCTTACTTATCGTTTCACTTCAGTCATTAGTAATTCAAATAGATATTGGAAAGTGACTTGGGAAAACGTTATTTTAAGAAATTATGTTTCCCAATATTATAAAGATGTTTTTGAAATAGGAAATAGCATGAGTATCGGACAACTATAATAGAGAAATGGAAACAGCAAGGAACCGTAGGCCACATTTAGCCCGGTGTAGACGGAGTACGGTCCACTAGGGTGGTGAAAGACTTGACGTCGCTACCCTGATGAACGTTCTACTTAAAGATGACCAGCGGCCCAATGGTCATCTCTCTACATTGACATCACAGCAATTTCCTTTGCAATACAAAAAAAGTTTGGTGGGTGACCACCATTGTTTTTGATGGCTATCCACCAACATTTACCCTTGTAGTTTTTCAGAACCAAATAACTAATAAACCCCACACCATGGGTGTTTTTTTCTCCAAGGTGTGAGGGTCATTATTTTCCAGTCTCTCACCGCCAGCTTTTTTCCAGGCAGTAATGGACAGGAAATAAAATAAATCAGAGTAAACCCATCACACTGGTAGAGGGTCAGTGTGATGGCTTTACTCTGATGGTCCCAACTCTATCAGACCTTTGTAGCTATGCTTCTTTTGATGAAGCTCTGTCCACTGAAAGCTGATGATACACCTGCCTCTAAATGAGGCGGGCGGATCGTCAGTACGTGTTCAAGGGTACTTTGTTGCATTTGCGACGGAGTACCTTGTCTGCCAAACTGTAAATCAACCCCCAAGATATCAGTGACACATGAAAGAAAGGTTTGCTTTATTATGGAAGGAGTCACAAAACCAGATCAATACAGCATAATCAGCAGTTTACCATGCAACATCTTTGGGACGGGAATGCCCCCTGCATGATGTACATTTGTGTCCTCTGCCCTCTGTGCCGAGCTGCACATCTGTAATACTCATCCTTTGATTTTGGGCACGCCACACGCTAATTCTGTGTCTGTGTTTTCAGCATTGACCTAGGCTTGTCTATTGACAATGCTAGGTTCTTGACCTAGTTCTGAGCACTCTCATAGGAATTGAGGACTACCATTCCTGTCGTGGTTTTCATGCACGGAGCGCAGTGACGGCAGTATACCATGTTAGTGAATAATACTGGCAGGTTTATTATCTTTTAGATAGCAATGCACACCTTCCGGCCCATTCATCTAAAGTAGTGCTGTTTGCAATGAACCTGGCATCCTAAAAGTGATATTCTGTGTGTTTTGAGCATGCATGTATGCTAGAAAAACTAGTATGCCATGCAGTGCATTGTGCGTGTGGATGTATGCTAGAATAAGTGGTATGCCATGCACTGCATTGTGCATATGCATGTATGCTAGAAGCAGTAGTTTGCCATGCAGAAGTGCGCCATGCAGAAGTGCTGTGAGTTCTATTTTGGAAGCTGACAACCTGTACCAGAGTACAAGATGGGGGAGAGGTTGCATTTCTCCACACAGCATTTGTGCATTGCTGGCATCTCCTAGATGGGAAGGAGAGTAGCTCACTTTGGTGAGGAAAGAGGAAACAGACTTTATGTAGAAATGCCATTGTGCTTCCTTGTACATTGGGCTGAAAAGGACGCTGATTGCAGCTACCATTTGGTGGCTGGAGGGACTATAGGGTGAGGCGTTCAGTATCTGGTTATAGGGAAAGGAGTCCAATGAAGGGGCACAGATTCTTTTCTCTCTTCCTGATCTCTGTGAAGGGGGTCATAAATAACTAGGTGCAGGCTGCTCCCATCTCTTAATATTTTTGTGGTGAGTACTCCACCTGAAGACTGTTCTCCTGGGCAGAGCATCCTTGCAGACAGAGGCCAGACCTTTGAAGTGGCCTGGCCAGGGCACATGAAAGGGGACCTGCCCCTAACTGGTTCCAAGAAGCAGACCTGGAATACACATCCTCAGTCTGCAAAAGCGGTATAAAAATGGGAGCTGAAGACCCATCATCATTGTGGTCTTTTCTACTTGGAGGGGGGGGTACTCTCCAGGGTATTTCGGGATTATGAAGCAGCCAGGGGTTGGTGTCCCACTGACAGTCACCCCCACCACCCAGAAGTGAGGGATCATTTTCTGGAGCCCGATGGAAGGAGGAGGTTCTGACTATCCTGGTTGCCAAGATATCTTGCCTGTGAGTGAGGGAAGGAAGCACCAAACCTGCAGGAGGAACAGATGTAGGGTCCGTCCAGTAGAGACTCATGAAGCAAGACCACCAAAGTAATTTGCAGTACTTCTAGGTCAAGTAATGCAATCATTATGAAATATCCCATTTGGTGCTGCCAGTCCCCTGGGATAGTGTGCCCTTGTGGTAGGCCCAACTGAAGCAGGGATAGGCATCTGCTGTGACGTGTGCCCCGTAAGTGAACTATGTGACTTCAACACTGTGATGTATGTTATTGGGTCGAAACCAGTGCCGAAAACTGAGCGACTATAGAGGTACCTGTAGAGGGCGACTTGCAAAGATTCAAGTTTGTTGCATCGAGGTGCTTTGTGCCGAGGTTAGTGATTCTGCACCAAAGAACAGTCATCTATGGGTGAGTGGCCGCCGTACTACCGGAAGAAGCCCGCAGCATACTTCCAAGAGGCTCCTGCCTGCCACTGGTGAGATCGCACTGCTGCAGGAAGAGTGAACATGGCCTTGCACTTCTCCTGGAATGCCACGTACTACTGCAGCTCAGGTCTCTGCTGGTGAAGATCCTGCTGCTGCGGAAGACTGAACGTGGCTCTGCACTGCAACCATGGACTGGTGAGGTACTAAGAGTACTGAGTGCAGCCTGCAGCTGTTAACCCAAACTTGGTGAGAGACTGATCTAGCCTAGGCCCGAGGGGAACTGTGTGCTAACCTAGATACAACGGGTGGGGTGAAGTATGAGCTGCAGCCACCAGTTTACCTGATGTGCCCTGAGTCTCATAGGAGGGATGGACCCTGTAACAGGAACAGGAGGGGGACCCACTAGAACCAAGTGACAATCTAATCAGTGGAGGCCCCTAAGAGCACCAAGCTGTGCACCCAGGAACCGGGTCTTTGTGCATAATTGAAAGTGCAGTGGTCTTCTGTGTTTTTGTGTAATAAAAGTACTTTTCTTTTCCTACAAAGAGAAACACTGGCCTAGACGTTGATTTTATTTCACTGCATTGGTATTGATTCTTGAGCCTAACACCTTCACTAATCTTCCTGGGGAGCCTGTGGTTGCTCGCCTGCGATACCGCTGAGGGTCAGATGCAGAAAGAATTGTGCTTGGCCCAATTTGCAGAGCCTTAGTAGGGCCTGCCCCAGGACAGTAGAGGTAAAAGGTCTCCATCTCCATGGATTTGGCCAAGAGCCCGTGGCCTCCTGATAAGATGCTGATAACTGGTTAGAAATCAACAGCTGCTTGTCCTCATTGTACTCATTGTGAGCAGGTGTAGGTAACATTGAGACTCATTTAGGTTGTGAATGCCAGCATCTCTACTTATATTGGACAAAGTTGAATGCACGTATTAACCAGAAAATTCAACCTGAATCAGTCTTCATAATTGCATTGACACGATGCCTAGGCATTACAATAGCTCAAACTAACCTATTATTAGCAGACTTAAACCTAGTTTTCAGTGTTATGATCATAGTTAACTGGTGTTATAGTGTAGCTCAAAAATAATTTATCATAAAATTGGAATTCCAGAGAAATGCCAAATAGTGGACTGTGGTAATGAAGTCAATGAAATATGATAATTTGATTTCTAAATAACATGAAGAATCATTTGCCCCCCTTCCTGGTTGCAGAATGACGGCATTTGTACAAAAGAAAATTATTGGGGGTAAGTGAATATATTATGATATAATAGAATATATGCACATTTAGTAGAGTAAATTAATATTTCTCATGAAAGATAATATCCCTGTGTACAAAACAGCTACAGGCTGGATGACAGTTCTCTGTGAATACACTTGTATTTGCGTTATAGAGAATAAAAATAAACACCTGTATTTCAAATGCAGCAATTTGTGATTCATTCACACTTTTACCTGACATGAATGTATGGGCAGAGCTTGATGGGATAGTGGAATTGCGACATACATGAAAGTTGTGTGGTCACATTTCAGCTTCTTGAGATTGCTGCGTATTTAGTTCTGTGTGGCACAAATCCGGTAAAAGCAACAAGGTTCTTCAGCTCTTCTGACATTTTTCAATTAAGAGAGGATGGAGGCAGTATCACTAAAATATAAACAGACATGCTAAAATCTCAGGATGTATAATGCGCACTGTATTGTTTGTATAACTTGTCATGTGATCCTTGCTTACGGAATATTAGCTGCTTCTTGCTAGAAATGTCCTTGTCTCTTAGTCCACTTTTATCTCTTTGTTAGCTTCTTGGTTGACACCAATTTCTTTCTGGTTCATTTCAGAGTTACAGATTTTACTTACAACGGATTTTAAAATAAGTGTTTAATTTTCTGACTGTGTAATTTACAGTTTGTTTTGCCTTGGCGTGTACGCTGCAATTTATAAGAATGACATTATATTTTCTCCTTAGGAGCTGTTTGAAAGGTGTGAACTCAAAAGACTGACATTATTCAAAATGGCCAGTGAAACAGAGGATAACGACGACAGCTTAGGTAAAATGGAGATCCCTTTCCAGAGCTCTGGTTGCTTGTCCAAGGACAGTATGCTAACAACATGATTATGTCCTGCTTCCTTTCATGCAACTCAGATAGGTCGTTTGTGTGTGCATGCATAATTTATTAGCCATTGTTGTGTGACAGATGAAAATCAAGCCTCCATCTTTACTTGATTTTCTGTTTTTAGGGGATATTTTGCAAGCCAGCGACAATTTGTCTCGTGTCATCAACTTGTACAAGAAAGTGATAGAAGGCCAGGTCATTAACGGAGAGTTTGACATTCCAGCACCAATCATAGGACCTGTGAAAGGTGACACTTTTCTCTACTTCCTGCTTGCTTTCTTTAACATGTTGTTTGATTTTCCACCCTTCCATCTGGCTTCTTTGCCTGCTCTATTTTCTTTCCATTGACGTCCTTTGTGGTCCATTAGCTAGCTACTTACCTTTAGGTACTGTCCCTTTTTCAAGTCTTCTATTAATTTGTCTCTTTTTTTCTCTATTGTCTCCATTTCATGCCCAGTGCGTAATCTATTTACTTGTTGCTGTTATTACTTTTTTATTCTTTTAATTACGTTCTTGACGGTTTGTACTATATCCTTTGTTTTCATTTGTCCTCTGTTTTACAAGTATTCCTGACTACTTTTTCCCTTTGACATCACTATTCTCACACCCTTAATTTTCTCTCTTCTCTTTATTTATTCTTTTCTTTATCCAGGAAGTATATGCTTTCTCCCAAGTTCAGGTCATTACACATGCTTACATTCATAAGCTCGTTCAGTTCTGAACATTGAATGTCCAGTAGAGTTGTGCACATATTTTCTGTACATCCTTTGTGAAAGGTTTTCAAATGGTTGCAATTGTTGAAAAGTCTGTGATGTGAAAATTGAAGAATCTTTTGGAATAAAATCACACCAAAATCCATTTTAGTAGTAGGTTTCCTTTACAAAAATATTTTGCCCGGAAATTCTTCTTTCTACAAAAGTAGTATTCATGGTAGAATGTTTGTGCTAATGCAAAATGTTGGCAAGTTTAGAAAATCTAAAGTCTATGAGAACCTATGTAAACTTTGCCGAACTCAGCCGTCAAAGTTTAAATTTGCTCCAACCCAGATGTACAACAGTTTGACAATACAAGGGCAGTTTAATAGCCCCAGTGCCGCTCCAACTCAGATGTACAACAATTTAACAGTATAAGAGCCGATTGGTAGCCCCAATGCATGAGATAGGGTTGCTGTGATTTTGCCATGCACATTTCATCTTATAATCTTTTTCTCTCTCCATTAAGTGGCGAGGATATGTCTTGTTGTCCTCTTTAGTCTATATTTGATCAGGCTGCTTTTAGCAACATTACATCTAGTCCACTACATTGCAGTACATTTAAATTGCTGACTCTGCATATAATATACGATAACATCAGGAGGTACTGCATCAGCAGTGGCATTGCAAATTTAGGTAAGAGATATATATCCCTAGTTAGGACCACGTTTCCATTGAAAATGTATATTTTTGTTTAAAAATCACTTTATTGCTGTTTTATAAATCACCAGCAAACCTTTCAAGCAAGTCTAATCCACCTCAGCTCCTTTCTAGAAAGTTTCGGGGTGACCTGTCAAGTGAGGCTGAGAAAAAGTTGGACTCCCAAAACTCATTTTCCCCATATGAAAATTGAACATCTGTAACGCTAAAACTGCTGAATGGAATTCCTCCAAATTTATCAGAAAGCTAGATCTTCATTCGGACAGCATCCCTTTTGTGAATTGGAGTAAATCCCTTCAGTAGTTTTTGGAAATGGAGGTTCAAAATGTATAGATATTTTAGGCCATGGAGGATCAGTGGACCTGATATATCTCAAGATGAGATCTGATTCGCTGCTACTACATCAACAAAGATGTGATGTCAGCCATTTTGGAACTCGCGGATTCAGTCCCCTGTCCCAGAAAAAATAAACATATAAGGGGGCAGGGTAAGAATACCCTAGACCTAGTGGGGGGGGCTGAACCTGGGGGCTCACCAAATTTAAAAATGTTAGGAAGGTAAGTGTGCAGCCCCCACCCTCCTGAGCCTTTCAACTTTAAAGGGGAGGGGGCATGCTGTCTCCCTCCCCAACCATTTTTGAGGCCCTGGGGACCCATTTCAAAGGGGAGGGGGGTAAACATGCTCCCCTCCTTGAGACTTATGAATGCCACAGAGACCTCATCCCCCAGGGCCATGTGCACTTTATTGGGGAGGGAGATGCAGCCCACCTCCCTGAGCTATGCTTTGGTCCCAGGGATATCATCCACTAGGACTGACTCTGTGACATTTTCCCTCAAGAGTGCAGGTATAGAGGTTATCTGTAGTCCACCCAGTCGGAGCAGAAACCTGCTTTTTCATGTCCGCAAGAGCACAGGTGTAGAAGTTATCTGTAGTCTCACCCAGTGGGAGCAGAAAGCTGCTCCCGCTGTTGGGAGTACAAATGTTTCTCCCTGCTCGCACCATAGCACACAGAGAAATACATAATTGCTCCAGCCTGGCTGGAGGAGGGTAAAAAAAATTCTCCTGATGGGTGGGACCAGTGTCGGCTCCCACCACACCAGGGGTGGGTGCTGGCAGGAGAGCCATAGGGCTGCTGGGACATAGGCCTTCCCCTGCAGCCCAAATGTGGATAATGTTGTGTGGTGCTCCAGGTGGGCACTGGGGCACCCCATTGTTAAAGAAAAATGTTGTTCTGGTACTGCATGGCCCATTGAATTGGGCTACTTGTAGGGAGCCATAGGGTTACAGGGGCTCTGGGACCCTGCCCATGGCCACCAATTAAAACAAATGCTGTGGGGTTCCCCAGGTAGGCATCCTGAGTGAAAAATAATAAAAGGAAAGTGGTCCCATTGAATGGAGCTACCCACACAGCCCACAACAAAAAAAAGAACTGTGGGTGTCCTGGGTGGGACAGAGACACCCACAAAAATGTTAAAAATAAATAAAATAGAAAATATAGAATAATAAATGAGTGGCCGGAGCTGCTCATTTATTATTGACTACTACTAGCAAGGAGGGTCCCATAATGTGAGGTTCTGTAGGCAGTGCAGCAACCCCCACACATATGTAAACAAAAAATAATTAACCCTATCTTTCCAGGGGTCAGTATAACTGAACCCCAGGAAAAGTTGATAATTTTTAAGCCTTCCCAGAGCTGAAGCTTTTGCTCTTCAGCTTGGGAGTGCAGGAAGCCTTTGTGGTTGGTCTTATGGTTTCATTATGTGGCTTAAGGAGTATAAACGAAAGACTCTGACACTTGTTTAATGTTGATTTGATTATAAATACTTTATTTAAATGTTTATAGACAGACATTGCAATGATTCCTTGAACAAAATCTATAGGCCTTCTCTTTATATAGTGAGAGTGGCTTACATTAAAGGAAATCTCTAGAAATTCACTGAAAAGAACAAAAGTTAAAGTGACAGTTATAGTAGATACTCAAACAAATCTTTGACATTCATTGAAAAAAGGCTAATGGGAGGTTATAGTTAAGTGAAATTGTCAGTTGAAGTTTTAAATTAACAAACCACTGACATTCACCAGTTATAGTTATCTCAAGTAACCATAACTCATGTCCTAAAGTAACTATTACTTGCGCCATTCCCATGCACTGCTAATTACTTCACATATTACATCACTCATGACATGTTCGTTGACATCATTTATAACATCACTGCAATATCTGAAGTTACATCATTGATGACAACACTGTGCATGACAGGGGCACATGTCATTATTTTAAGGCATGAGTATAAAAAAATGTGTTATTTTGGGCCCTCTCCAAAGGGCCTGTGGACAGGATATCCCTACCCTGCACTTTTTTTTTTTTTTTTTAAACTATACTCAGGACAGGCATCTAAGTCCCAGAGTCCTGTAATGGCTGCCTGCAACATTTTTCCTCATGCTGCAGGCAACCAATCAGAGCTTTATTACTGTGGGAGCAGGAGTGCCTAAGGGTAAACAAAACAGACACCTGAGCCAATCAGAGGCTATATTTTTTAAAATTGGTTTCAAGGGACTTTCGCTAGAGCCCATCATATCCAGCCTTCTAGATATACAAATATTTTTGTAACTTAAATCTCAAACTACAGAACAGATTTACACCAAAGCACGCTTTCTGCACCAAGATATAGCTTCCTGCTAAATCTGATGTAATTCTGTTCAGTTTGTCCGGTTTGTCCGGTAGCGCTGACTAAAAATGTCTGTGGAAAATGCATCGAGAAGTTTTGTTTTGTGACACCCCCTTTTTCCTCTGGCCCGGCTTGGCAGATCACCTTTAAACTTTCTGTGGACAAACTAACAAATAAGAGAAACTTTTTAGAAAGTTTTGTGGAGATTTATCAAACTGTGCCAAAGTTATTATTAAAACAAAAATGTAATTTGCCAGGGAAACACTGACCTAACTATAAGTACCCAATGGCGCCTGCCACTGGGTAAAAAATATACATATATATGTGTGTGTTTGTGTGCATACACTTTTTTGTGCACTTAAGGAGTAAGGCTGAGGTTTGGGCTGGTTGAGTGACACTACCGCCCAACTGAAAGGTGGTGTCAGAGTGGTTAACTCCCACCTATCTAAAATACCAATAACACAACCACAATGTGGAATAAATTCAAAGAGGCAGAAATTACAACAAACAGAAAGACTGAACAAAGAGGAGGTAAACAAGTAGTGGGAAGTTACTGCCTTACAAAATTACATTAATGTGATTAGGGGCTGAAAAGGTTTATTTTTTTTCTATAGTGCCAAACTACGAAAATCACTTTTCGAAAAATGGTTCTCATTTATGGTAAAGACATGGAAGAGCATTGTGGAAATCTTGAAAAAATATCCTAAAATGGACATGAAAATTGCTACTGATTAAGTATACCATGTACATGAGAAAGTACACAAGACAAATATGTGGAGGAAATAAAACTGAAGAAGAGAAACAGAACAGATCATAAAAATGACAGGGTTCTGACATTTGAAAAAACTATTCATTGAGGAGTGACCAAAAGAAGATGGCCATGCACTGCAGGTAGGTGGCCTTAACAACCAGATTCAGTTCAGATCTCAGGACATGGAGGAATAACCTGGAATATCAGTGGAGTCCAAGAAACAAGATACTTGTTAGATGCGTTCTACCTCCTGAGAACAGATGGATCGAAAAAGAGAGCAATAAAAATTGAAACAAGAAAAAGGATGAAAAAGCTATGAAGTAGGGAAAGATGCAGCAGGAACAAAAAGGTGTACAAAAGTCTATTTGGTCAGGGACAGTGCCAAGGGAAGAAGGACTAATATCTGGTATAACGTTTATTTATGTAAGTAACTATAGACTTACAGTGTCAGAAAAATAATTATTATGATTTTTCTTTTTGTCCTGAGATTAGCTTTGATTATGCCAAACTTGATATTGATTTGTTTTTGTTAATAAGAAAGTTAAAAACGAATGAAAAAGCATTCAGCTGTCTTTAGAAAAGAAAAAATCAAATAAATCTAAAAATGTCCTCAGTAAGGGATATTGATTGATTATGCTACATGAATTCAGTGAAGAGAGCTATGGGGTTGTAGCATTTGTTCAATTCTAGAATCTTAAGCTTTTAAATTGACACACTTGGTGGAATTCGGTTAACACCTAAATCTAAGTATATGTCTGTTATGTCACATGACAGTATAGATGTGTGCCGTGAGATGGTTGATAAGAAATTACTGCCGTTAGAAAACAGCAATATTAACTTTTCTCTTGGCAACCTGAGTAAAGAACAGAGGGCAGCCACTGAGACACTTAAAGAAGATGTAGCAATTGCTATAAAACAATACGATAAGGGGTGGGGGGGTGGGGGCAGTATTGTACCTTTGAATGTGGAACGGTATACTTAAGAAGTTTGTAGAAAGCAATGTTTGCTAATGCTATGAAATTATTTATGTGGCATTTCTAAACTGATGAAAGACTTTTGAATGTAGATGGAATGGGATGCACTCTCTCTGGTCAAACTAACACGTTACCAAAAGTAACCCATACCAAACTTGTTTTCTATGTGGAAAAAGATCCGAACTCTATGTTCGATGGCATCTGTCGCTGTAGATACGCATGTTCTGCAATAGCTCGCCATCTGGTGTTGGGCCGGAGTGTTACAAGTTGTTTTTCTTCGAAGAAGTCTTTCGAGTCACGGGACCGAGTGACTCCTCCTTTTGTCTCCATTGCGCATGGGCGTCGACTCCATCTTCGATTGTTTTTTTTCCGCCATCGGGTTCGGACGTGTTCCTGTCGCTCCGAGTTTCGGAACGGAAAATTAGCTAATTTCGGAAGATTTTCGTCGGTATTGTTGCGTTCGGGATCGGCGTACTTAGATTCCACACCGCATCGAAGATCGAAGAGCTCCGGTGCCCTTCGGGGTAGTTTTTCGATCCTCCGTCGGGGCCTGGTCGGCCCGACCACGTGCTGAAGAACGCCGATGGAACGGACCCCGTTCCGTTTCTGCCCCAAATGCCACAATAAATACCCCTACACAGACCAACACTTGGTCTGCAACCTGTGCCTGTCACCTGAGCACAGCGAAGACACCTGCGAGGCCTGTTGTGCGTTCCGGTCCCGAAAAACACTCCGAGACCGTCGAGCCAGAAGACTTCAGATGGTGTCCGCACCGACAGCCCAACGGGAGTTCGAGGAACAGGAAGAAGAAGGTACCTTCTCGATCCAAGACTCAGACTCCGAAGGATTCGACGATACACAAACCGTGAGTAAGACGTCGAAAACCACACAAAGAAACATTTACAAGGCCCAGGGGACGCCACTGCCACCAGGCCATGGCTCCACCCATAAATTCGGTGACCGACCGTCGGCACCGAAAAAGGCCCAAACAGTGCCGAGATCGTCCGACTCCGGTCGAGACACCGGCACGCAGCCTTCTCGGGACCGAGAAAGTGCTGGAAACAAGCCTCGACACCGAGATGCCGGTGTGGACACGGCTCGACGCCGAGACAGCAGCACCGAAACAGATCGACGCCGAGAGGTTTCGGCCCCGAAAAGGAAAAAAGTCACCTCGGAGCCGAAAAAACACGCAGACAAAGTTTCGATGCCGAAACAAACTGCAAGCGACCCAGCTTCAGGCTCTTATACAGAAGAGCACTCGCTAACCTCCCAAATGCAAAAGCATAGGTTTGAGGAAGAGCTACAAGCAACTGATGTGGACCATACGCAAAAGCGTATCTTCATTCAGCAGGGGACAGGAAAAATAAGCACCCTTCCCCCCATTAGGAGAAAGAGAAGGTTGGAGTTCCAGACGGAACAAGCACCACAACCAAAAGTGGTGAAAAGAGTTACACCACCACCCTCTCCTCCGCCCGTGATTAACGTTTCACCAGCACAAACTCCATCACACTCCCCAGCTCACACCACCATGAGCCAGGGTGACCAAGATCAGGACGCATGGGACCTATACGACGCCCCAGTGTCAGATAACAGCCCGGAGGCATACCCTACAAAGCCATCTCCACCAGAAGACAGCACCGCGTACTCTCAGGTGGTGGCTAGAGCAGCACAATTTCACAACGTAAGCCTCCACTCAGAACAGGTCGAGGATGATTTCTTGTTCAACACACTCTCCTCCACCCACAGCTCCTACCAAAGCCTGCCTATGCTCCCTGGTATGCTCCGGCACGCAAAAGACATATTTAAGGAGCCGGTCAAAAGTAGGGCAATCACACCAAGGGTGGAAAAAAAGTATAAGCCGCCTCCTACGGACCCGGTTTTCATCACTACACAGCTGCCACCAGACTCTGTTGTTGTAGGAGCAGCTAGGAAAAGGGCCAACTCTCACACATCTGGAGATGCACCACCCCCAGATAAGGAAAGCCGCAAGTTCGATGCAGCTGGTAAGAGAGTCGCAGCACAAGCTGCAAACCAGTGGCGCATCGCGAACTCCCAGGCACTACTTGCGCGCTATGACAGAGCCCACTGGGACGAGATGCAACATCTCATTGAACATCTGCCCAAGGACTTCCAAAATAGGGCAAAACAAGTGGTTGAGGAGGGACAGACCATCTCCAACAACCAGATACGTTCCTCCATGGTCGCTGCAGATACAGCTGCACGGACAATTAATACATCTGTAACTATCAGAAGGCATGCATGGCTCCGAACGTCTGGATTTAAACCAGAGATTCAACAAGCAGTTCTCAATATGCCTTTTAATGAAAAAGAACTGTTCGGTCCAGAAGTGGACACAGCGATTGAGAAACTCAAAAAAGATACGGACACTGCCAAAGCCATGGGCGCACTCTACTCCCCGCAGAGCAGAGGGAATTACAGCACATTCCGTAAAACGCCCTTTCGAGGGGGGTTTCGGGGTCAAAGCACACAAGCCAGCACCTCACAAGCAACACCGGCCACTTACCAGGGACAGTATAGAGGAGGTTTTCGGGGACAATATAGAGGAGGGCAATTCCCTAGAAATAGAGGGAGATTTCAAAGCCCCAAAACCCCTACTACTAAACAATGACTCACATGTCACTCACCCCCTCCACACAACACCAGTGGGGGGAAGAATAGGTCATTATTACAAAGCATGGGAGGAAATCACTACAGACACTTGGGTTCTAGCAATTATCCAACATGGTTATTGCATAGAATTTCAACAATTCCCTCCAAACATACCACCAAAAGCACAAAATTTAACAACACACCATTCCAATCTCCTGGAGATAGAAGTGCAGGCACTATTGCAAAAGAATGCAATCGAATTAGTGCCAAACACACAAATAAACACAGGAGTTTACTCACTGTACTTTCTGATACCAAAGAAGGACAAAACGCTGAGACCAATCCTAGACCTCAGAGTAGTGAACACTTTCATCAGATCAGACCACTTCCACATGGTCACACTACAAGAAGTATTGCCATTGCTAAAACTGCACGACTACATGGCAACTTTAGACCTCAAGGATGCTTATTTCCATATACCAATACACCCATCGCACAGGAAATACCTAAGGTTTGTATTCAAAGGAATACATTACCAATTCAAGGTACTGCCTTTCGGATTAACAACCGCACCAAGAGTCTTTACCAAATGTCTAGCAGTAGTCGCAGCACACATAAGAAGGCAGCAAATACATGTGTTCCCATATCTAGACGACTGGCTAATCAAGGCCCATTCGTTAATAGAGTGCTCAAATCACACAAATCATATCATACAAACCCTCTTCAAACTAGGGTTCACCGTCAATTTCACAAAATCCAAAATTCTGCCACGCAAGGTACAACAATACCTGGGAGCCATAATAGACACATCAAAAGGAGTAGCCACTCCAAGTCCACAAAGAATTCAAAATTTCAACACCATCATACAACGCATGTATCCAACACAAAAGATACAGGCAAAGATGGTATTACAACTCCTAGGCATGATGTCATCATGCATAGCCATTGTCCCAAACGCAAGACTGCACATGAGGCCCTTACAACAATGCCTAGCATCACAGTGGTCTCAAGCACAGGGTCACCTTCTAGATCTGGTGTTAATAGACCGCCAAACTTACCTCTCGCTTCTGTGGTGGAACAACATAAATTTAAACAAGGGGCGGCCTTTCCAAGACCCAGTGCCACAATACGTAATGACAACAGATGCTTCCATGACAGGGTGGGGAGCACACCTCGATCAACACAGCATACAAGGACAATGGAACGTACATCAAACAAAACTGCATATCAATCACCTAGAACTTCTAGCAGTTTTTCAAGCACTAAAAGCTTTCCAACCAATAATAGTTCACAAATACATTCTCGTCAAAACAGACAACATGACAACAATGTATTATCTAAACAAGCAGGGAGGGACGCACTCCACGCAGTTAAGCCTGCTAGCACAAAAAATTTGGCATTGGGCAATTCACAACCAAATTCGCCTAATTGCACAGTTTATACCAGGGATACAAAATCAACTCGCAGACAATCTCTCTCGAGATCACCAACAGGTCCACGAATGGGAAATTCACCCCCAAATTCTGAACACTTATTTCAAACTCTGGGGAACACCTCAAATAGACTTGTTTGCGACAAGGGAGAACGCAAAATGCCAAAACTTCGCATCCAGATACCCACACAAACAATCCCAAGGCAATGCCCTATGGATGAACTGGTCAGGGATATTTGCTTACGCTTTTCCTCCTCTCCCTCTCCTTCCTTACCTGGTAAACAAACTCAGTCAAAGCAAACTCAAACTCATATTGATAGCACCAACTTGGGCAAGGCAACCCTGGTACACAACGCTGCTAGACCTATCAGTGGTACCCTGCATCAAATTGCCCAACAGGCCAGATCTGTTGACACAGCACAACCAAAAGATCAGACACCCAGATCCAGCATCGCTGAATCTAGCAATCTGGCTCCTGAAATCCTAGAGTTCGGGCACTTACAACTTACCCAAGAATGTATGGAAGTCATAAAACAAGCAAGAAGGCCATCCACCAGGCACTGCTATGCAAGTAAATGGAAGAGGTTTGTTTGCTACTGCCATATTAATCAAATACAACCATTACACACAACTCCAGAACATGTAGTGGGTTACTTGCTTCACTTACAAAAATCTAACCTAGCTTTCTCTTCCATTAAGATTCACCTTGCAGCAATATCTGCATACCTGCAGACTACCTATTCAACTTCCCTATATAAAATACCAGTCATTAAAGCATTCATGGAGGGCCTTAGGAGAATTATACCACCAAGAACACTACCTGTTCCTTCATGGAACCTAAATGTTGTCCTAACTAGACTTATGGGTCCACCTTTTGAACCCATGCACTCCTGCGACATACAGTTCCTAACCTGGAAGGTGGCATTTCTCATCGCCATTACTTCCCTGAGAAGAGTAAGCGAGATTCAGGCGTTTACTATACAGGAACCTTTCATACAACTACACAAAAATAAAGTCGTCCTAAGGACCAATCCTAAATTTTTGCCAAAGGTTATTTCACCGTTCCATCTAAATCAAACAGTGGAACTTCCAGTGTTCTTTCCACAGCCAGATACCGTAGCTGAAAGGGCACTACATACATTAGATGTCAAAAGAGCATTGATGTATTACATTGACAGAACAAAGAACATCAGAAAGACTAAACAACTCTTTATTGCATTTCAAAAACCTCATGCAGGAAACCCAATTTCAAAACAAGGTATAGCCAGATGGATAGTTAAATGCATCCAAATCTGCTACCTTAAAGCTAAACGACAGCTGCCCATTACACCAAGGGCACACTCAACCAGAAAGAAAGGTGCTACCATGGCCTTTCTAGGAAACATCCCAATGCAAGAAATATGTAAGGCAGCCACATGGTCTACGCCTCACACATTCACCAAGCACTACTGTGTAGACGTGTTATCCGCACAACAAGCCACAGTAGGTCAAGCTGTATTAAGGACATTATTTCAGACTACTTCCACTCCTACAGGCTGATCCACCGCTTTTGGGGAAATAACTGCTTACTAGTCTATGCAGAACATGCGTATCTACAGCGACAGATGCCATCGAACTGAAAATGTCACTTACCCAGTGTACATCTGTTCGTGGCATCAGTCGCAGTAGATTCGCATGTGCCCACCCGCCTCCCCGGGAGCCTGTAGCAGTTTGGAAGTTACCTTCAATTATTTATATATGTATCATCTCAACCTTAAATAGGTGCATACTTAGTCACTCCATTGCATGGGCACTATTACTACAATTCAACTCCTACCTCACCCTCTGCGGGGAAAAACAATCGAAGATGGAGTCGACGCCCATGCGCAATGGAGACAAAAGGAGGAGTCACTCGGTCCCGTGACTCGAAAGACTTCTTCGAAGAAAAACAACTTGTAACACTCCGGCCCAACACCAGATGGCGAGCTATTGCAGAACATGCAAATCTACTGCGACTGATGCCACGAACAGATGTACACTGGGTAAGTGACATTTTCATTCTCACACTGCTGGCAAAGAAAAAAATAACAAAGAAGCATTACTATATGTAGGCTTCACTATATTTCCAGTTGGTAAAAGGAACCTCGAACATTTGAGGACCATAAAAAAATATGGACGTCTTATCCTGTTGCCAGATTTTAGTGAGGTACATAATAGCGATTTCAAACAATTGCTATATTTTTTTATTGACAGTTGATAAGAGCTCCGCACCAGACCTGTTTCATGCTGCACCTTTCTCTTTCTTTGCACTCCTCCTGGTCATTCAATCAGCTCTTCAGCTTCCTCTGTGGTGCTACTACTACCAGAGGCTTGCGAGTCCTTTTTGGTTATGAATCTGATGCGGTTCAGGGCCCATAAAACATTCCCAATGAACTGATGATGATGAGGAGGAGATGGATAGTCTCCTCCCCATCGTTATCCTGATGAAGGACTGTATTTAGAATGCCACTGGGCTAGATGCCTCCAGGCCTCGAAAAATCATAAAAATGCTACTAGACCTGCAGGTCAAGTAACTTAAATAACCTACTCGACCTAACTATAATGTACTTGACCCGTAAACGGGTCTGAAATTGTGTGATTCTAGACAAATAGTTTACAGAGTCGCCTTTTTCTTCATTCTCACATGATTGCAACTTCAAATATGTGAGCTCAGCATTTCTGCAATACAAAAGAACTCTTTTGTTTGATTAAATAGACTTTAGTTTGCTGTGTGCATCACAAGAATCTAGCCCACATATAGGGGACACATTACTTATTTTAGTTTACTAACAGCATTGCCATCAGGGCAGGAATGTGTCTCAGTTTGTTATCACGCAATTTAAATAAATATATTACTAAACCATGATGTGGTAGCATATTGTCATCTACACATAGTACCTCTCCACTAACTTTCAGCATTACTGATAAAACTACATAGTGTATTCACAATCTGTGGAAATTGGGTTTCACAAAACATATCCTTTGCACATCAACACATAAAGTATTCTTATTTGCTTTCATCCTATTAAAATATGTTTTCATCACACAGAAGTATAAAAAATGGGCTTTCACAACTACTGAAATATATTTTGAAATGTTTGCACAGTTGACTTGGTCATTTAAATATTGTGTGTTAGGAAAAACCTGACATTCTATATCCTTTTATTTTACATTCTAAACGGAGGTCACACAGTTCATCTTACAAAGTCCTGGAACTCTGCAGTCAGAAGGAAAATTAATTGTAGGACAATCTGACTTTTGACATCTGTCTGTGAACACAAAGCAAATGTGACATAAGAACAAGATTTAAAGGCATCTTTTAGTGCCCCTCCACTTTTCTAATGAGCAGAACACCTGTTCTTTGTCAACTACCAGAAGAGGTGAGTAAGTCCTAAAAATAGCTCGACCTGATCAAATAAGACTCGCCATAGCGAGTGGTTGAGTAGATTTTTCGAGCCCTGACCTCCCTTTCCATTGAGACCGAGCTGGACTCATCACCTGGTCCAGCAACAGAAGAAAGCTTCTCCTTTGCAGTTTTAGGGTGCAGAGAAGCAGAGGTGTTAGATTTACAAAAGCCTGGGGTTTAAAGCAAAGCCAATTTGCTGACTGAAATAATCTAACCAGGCCTTCTTCATCAGACCCTCTACTGCCATTTAACGAAGCACTCACCTCATGGTCACTAAGCCAAAACCACGCTTGGGTCCTCCTTTGAGTCTAGCCGTGGCCAGACAACACTCACCTGCCCTTGGCAACTCTGATAGTTTGACAAAACACCTTACGCCTGAAAGTCTTATGGTGCAGGCATCAATGAGTAAGATGAATCCAAATTACCTCCACTCGAGCCCATCAGACAGGGAGACAGAGCTTTTTTACACATTTGCACATTTGGCAAAAATGTTTTTATCAGCTGGCCTGGCTCTCTGCTCATTGAATTTTGATGTAGCCCCCAGAGTAGATGAATTGTGCATGGTCACCATCATTTGCATAGTATGTGTTATTGGCACTATCATCCTGTGTTCATACAGATGCTACCTGCAGTTCACAGTGGAGTTGGAACACTTTCAACTTGCCATGCTGCTCTCAGGCCTTACCTTGGCTTCCTTGATTGGTCAAGTAGGGGATGGTCGTATCTCAACTTTGGAGGTCAGTGGTACGTGTATTTCTGTGCCCCGATGACTGGTTACTGAAGGCGTGCTTGCAGCGGTTAGTCGCAGATTACCACCAAACAACGGAAAATATCCTGACTTTATTCTGGGTTTTCCAAAAGCAAATCGAAATCCCACCTCAACCCTATGCAGAGACAACCCTTCATAGGTGCTATCCTGGATACGGTGGCATTCAAGGCCTTTTCACTACTGCAGCGAGTCCATGGCATTCCAGTTATGATCCTAAGGTTTGAGGATCATCCCTTGTTTCCATGAGGATTGTTCTGCGGCATCTTGGGGTTCTAGCCTGATGCATTCTCCTTGTCCCATTCTTCAGATTGCATATATGGGCCCTGCAGTGGAACATCAGGTCTATTTTTTCATTTAAATCTTTGTTCTGTTGGTTTTCGCATTAGACACAACAAAACACACAGTGCACGAGTCCCAAGTACACGAAAGAAGATTCACTATATCAACATTGCAGTATTTCTCAGTGGTGAGCAACATCTTACATGTCAAACTGTGTAACAGAAGAGACGTCACTGTGGACATAATATAGCATAATCCAAGCCCTTGAACTGGTTTTATAGATATAGGGTCATCAATATCACAAATGGTTGCCACACCACCTGTACAATATTACACACATTACGTAGAAGTCATACTCCATTATCCGAACCAGTGTCCAAGCCAGAGTTCCCAATATCATTAAATATGTTGAGCAGAAGCTCCCACATCATTATCTCATCCGCAGCCTCCTCGTCAGTGCGGGAAAAGTGCATATGGGGTTCCTCAGCCACACCCCATTCAAGCAGGTCCCCCAACCATAAGAAGGCCAGCGGTACCCTGGTTCCCAACCTCCCAATGGCCACATGTCACTGAGCTAGAAGGAATGCAAGCTAGGTACGTTTATAAGGGATCTTACACCCCCTGTGCCTTGCCACCTCTCCCAAGAGGCAGGATGCTGGGGTCAGGGGCATCACTACGCAGGTGACCTCCTCAATCCTGGGGACCACCTCCCTTCAAAAGTTCTGAACCTCAGTGCAGGTCCAGGGAAGATGGAAAAGGGTGGCACTCATTTCCCCACATCGCATACATCTGGCTGCCCTGAAGGGTTCCATTCTATTCAGTTGACAGGGAGTCACATAAATGCGGTGGGAGAAGTTGAATTGTGGTAAGTTGAATCTGTTATTACGGGATACCGCTCTCAATAACTCACATGCACGTGCCCAATCATCATCTGTTATTTGCTCTTCCTGCTCTGTCTCTCAACCTCGTCGTGCTACATAGGGTTTTTTCAGCATGTCCCCTGAGTGCATTTTAGAATAATGTAATTAGGTGTTGTCCCCCCCCTCTATTGGAGCAAACCACCAAGCACCTGGGAGAGCTGCAGCGCCACCAGGAAGTCACTCAACACCCCCTTTGCCATTCTTTCCAGCTTGGCGTAATGAAACACATGACCTGGTCCTATACCAAAGGTCTCTTGCACATCTGATAAGGTAAGGAAACCCTCACTGGGATATAGGTCAGTTGCCACCTGACAGCCCCCTGCCCTCCATTGTTCTACAGACATATCTGCATCGATTGCCCGAAACGGTGCAAGATCCCAGAGCCACAACTCCCTATCAAAGGGAGCCCTGGGAAGTACTTTTTTGACCACCATTTCCCAGAGCGCAGCTGTATGCCTCACCAAATAAGGGTTGCTCCAACCAACTCCCTCGCATCAGTAGGTGCGCCAAGGTGTCATCCCCAAGCATATCCCTGAACAACCTTTTTTCCCACTTATCAGGATCTACGAGCCACCTTGCATCATGCTGTAGATGCACAGCAAAATAATAACATTGCATATCTAGGAGAGCTAGTCCTCAATATCACTCTTAAGTACTGACAATGTTACCTTGCTGCGCCGTCTGACCCAGAACAACAAGATTAATAAACTAATTTACGAAAGAACAAAGGCCCGAGTGGAAGCATTGAATTCTGGACTAGGTGAAGACAGCGTGGGAGGAAGAGTATCTTGGCTACTGTCACCCTGACATTACCAACAGTAGGAATCTGTTCCTAAACCCAATTGAACCTTCAAGACCCCCTACTCCTCTGTCCATGTTCAAACGCCGATAAGCTGCACCTGTATGTGTGACCTGTATGCCGAGATATTGGAATCCTTCTGTCTCTCAGCAGAGTCCCAGATCTGAGAGTTGGTCATGCAGTACCCCCACCAATCTTCCAAGGGGAAATAACAGTGACTTTCGGACATTGACCCTGAGGCAGGAGACCTCACAAAAGTCAACCAGTAGCCTCATCAATATTGGTACCGACCTGCTGAGGGAGTGAACGTAAAGCAGCACGCCATCTGCATACAATGAGACGATGTGTGGAGCCAACCATTTGTATTCCCCATTCTCCAGTACCTTGCATAACAGCAAGGCCAGGAGTTCAGTCGTGAGCACAAAAAGGAATGGTGAGATAGAGAATCCCTGCCTGGTCCCCCTGCCGGGCCATCATGTCTCCAAGAGTTCACCGCCTACCTTAATACGGACCAAGGGGCCAGTGTACAGGAGTTGTATTGAATGACAAAAATAGGCCCAAACCCCATACCGTGCAGTACTGCCATCAGGTAACTCCACTGTACCGTATCAAAGGCTTTCTCTTGGTCTAAGGCGACAAGGGCCATCTCCCAGCCATTATCCATGGGTTCGTGCAAGCACATGTGTGAGTCTATGCAAATTAAATGTTATGCTGTGATCCTCATGCATCATCTCTCAAATGACCCCCCCCCCCCCCTTTAACATCTGAGTTGAGCATTGTGAGTGGGCTATACGAGGACGGGTCTGCCAGGTCTCCCCCTGGTTTCAACATGAGGCATACAATCCCATCCTCCTCGTTCGTGCCTCAAGCAGGACCTCCAGCAGTTTTTACTTGAGCACAGTGGAATCCGCTTGATAGAACCCCCTGGGGAAGCCATCCCTGCTGGGGGCTTTGGACAATTCAGGGCACCAATAGCCGTACCCAGTTCCTCCAGGGAGATCTCCTCCACCAACTCTTGCACACATTCTGGCGCTAGGCGAGGTAACCCTACCCTTGCAAGATACTCCTCGATCACCCCAGCTGGGTCAACCTCTCTGGCTTGATACACAACCTTAAAATGCTCCACAAGCGCATACAATATGTTCTACGCGCTGGTCATCAGGGCTACATCGGGAGCTCGAAGGTCAGTATGGGGGAGGCTCCAGTTAACGTAGGAGGATCCATGACAGGAGCCCACCGGATTTACCCCCCTTCCTATGCAGTCGTTGTTGATACGCCTTATGTGTACACCTGTCTACTGTGTCCCAGAGCCTTTGCACTGCCCAACACACCTGCAGCAACTCTGCATATGTTTCCGCCGAGCAGGCCTCCAACCCATGCAGGTCTGCCAGGTGCCTCTCCTGTACTTTGAGATCCGCCTCTAGTTGTCTCCGTACACCACGTAAGGTTCCAATACATGCCACTCTCATAACCACCTTGAGGGCCTCCCATTCAGTAGCTCTAGTAGCCATGGTTCCCCATTTTGCAGTTAGATAATCAGTAAGGGAGGTTACAGCGTGTCCTGACACACCATGTCCATCAGGAGCTCAAGGGGCATGCGCCAACTCTGGGCACGGCGGAGAACGTCTCCCCACCGCAATTGGAGGAGCACAGCTGCATGGTCTGAGAGGAACAGCCCCAGATGCGTCACAGCGACCAGTCGCTCACGTGGTCCAGGCGACTATAAGTATTGAGTGTCAGAGAATGGCATATGTACGCACGCCCCCTGGGTGCAGCATGTGCCATCCATGTAGGAGGCCCTGATCATGCATGACTGTGGCAAGGGAGCTAGTCATCTGGGGCTTAGTGCCCTGTTTCAGTGGGTGACAATCCTTCTATCCATCTAGAATGCAATTGAAATCCCCCGACCAGATCACGGGGGACTCCATACTGCCCTCCAGGAGGTCTTGTTTTTTTCTTCGTAAAAATGCCTATCATCCACACTGGGGGTGTACATATTCAGGATCATAATATCTTTCCCATCCAGTGTACCTGTGTTAGGAGGGCGCACCCATCTACATCTGCCTCACTGTAAGTATGTCGAAATGTGACCTCTGGCACAATCCAGATGGCCACCCCCCAGCCCAGGAGGACTAAGTAGCAGAAAACAGTTGCCCCTCCACTCCTCCTGTAGTTTCTGGTATTCACCATCCATTAGATGAGTTTCCTGTAGGCAGACTATCTGCACTTTGTTACGCTTTAGAAACAAGTGCACTCTTTATCGTTTGGAGTAGCCCTTCTGATCCCGACGTTCCACGTTATAACTTTTATACACTCAGCCATGAAGCACTGTGGTCTATCCCTAAGGGAGGCCACATCATCCCACCTGCAGTCAGCCATCCCAGAAATCCCAGTTGATGGAAACTAGTGACCTGGTACCTCATTTGCACTGCAACCAGAAACGTGCACGCCCCAAAAAAGGGAATACATAACAGTCCAACGTCCCCAACTCCCTGGATAGACAGTAAAACAACCACATATTGCACTGCATATTCATCAATATCCCTTCTAGAAAGGCAGGTTTCAAACTATGTGGCACCTGTACGAGCTATGTCGGTTACAGACCCCCATCTGGTCCGTTTATGGTGTCTCGAGCCCAGCCACCACTCAGTTACGCTCGGACTGCTGGGCCATGGCGCCGAAGGCTTTGGGGGAGTGGTCCCTAAAGCTGCTTGTGGCCCAGCAGTCAACTACGTTTAGCGAGACTCCTCAGGGGTCTCGGTCCCAATCAAGGAGAAGGTCACTGGACCACTCCAGGAGCCCCAAATTCTCTTCATCCAATTCCAGGCATAAAAAGCGCAAGAAGTCAAAGAGTATTTTGACTTCTCCTCGTGCATCGACTTGCGCGACTTCTTCAGAACATCTGCGTTCAAGGCAAGGTTCAGCTGAGCCACTGCCAGGTCTGATTCTGCACCTCCTTGCCTTTCTGGGATCCTGAGCGACCCCAGCTCAGAGAAAGGATTTCTACGAGGCTATGTCCCGCTTATTTGCGTGGGCCGACCCTTCCTGAGTGCCTTCGGGCCCTGCGAGGCCAAAGGAGGACCCACTGGGTTCAACACCGACTGCTCCAGTCTCTGCTCTGATGAGGTTCAATGATCCGATCTCCGATCCCCATTGACGCTGGTCATGCCAACATGACCTTCCCCAGCACTGGTCCTGATGCTCCTGGCACCCATTTGAAGTGGCAGCCCTATTCTAATCTCTGAGTCGGAACGGCGTTGCTGATGGCTGACCCTGGCACCAACAGGGCTCATTGATCCTAGGTTGTTCCCTGAGCATTTATCTGAATAGCCAGGCAAGGGGGAAGAATAAGAGGGGTCACTGGGCCCGTTATAATGCCAGCTGGACACTCTAACATGTATGGACTGGTATGATGAGCTGGAATTTGCCAGTGACTGGATACCTCTCCAGAATCTAGTTTCTCTTTGGAGAGAAGGCAGACTTGGCGCTGGAGCACTTTAAGGACTCACGGGCTATAGCCAAGCAGTGACTCCCCGTCCTCAGTCTGCCATTCGCCCCTTTCGTGGCTACTTTCTGAGACCCAAGAAGAACAAGGGCCTATGACCTATTCTAGGCCTCTGACCCGTCAATCTCTTCTTCAGAAAGGAGAAATTCAAGATGCTCACTTTGGCTCAGGTCTTATCTGCTGTAGACCAAAGAGACTGGATGGTAGCGTTGGACTTGCAGGATGCATCCCTATCCTCCCTGCCCACAGACGCTACCTGTGGTTCAAGATAGGCCATGAGCACTTTCAATTCACCATGCTCCCCTTTGGCCTTACCAGTGTCACTCGGGTGTTCACCAAGGTGATGGAAGTGGTCGTAGCTCATCTGCGGAGATTAGGGGTGTCAGTCTTCCCCTACCTTGACTACTGGTTGTTGAAGGTTGCCTCACTCTCCCACCTCCAGACTACGCAGACCTCCTGCATTCACTAGGGATCACTATAAACGTACCAAACTCACACCTGACTCCCTCTCAGATACGCTCTTTCATCAGAGCAGTTCTGGATACAGTGCAGTATCAGGCATATCCTCCTAAGCAGTGAAGCCAGGATATTCAGGCTATGATACTGATGTTTCAGCCTCTGTCCTGGATTTCGGTGAGAATGACTCTGAAGCTGCTGAGTGTTATGGCCTCTTGCATCCTGCTGGTGAATCATGGCAGATGGCTAATGCAGGCTCTGCAGTGGGACCTGAAGTTCCAACATGGCCAGAATCAGGCGAATCTCTCCGACATGGTCCAGATCTCTGAGGGAACTGCAAAAGACCTTCAGTGATGACTAACGAACTGCGATTGGGTCAAAGGCAGAGTCCTCCCTACCCCAACCAGATTTCACGGTGGTGACAGATGCATCAATCCAGTGATGGGGCGGCCATCTCAGAGAGGTGCATATCAGAGGACTCTGGTCTTCAGCAGAATCCGGACTCTACATCAACTTGCTAGAGCTTCAGGGCATCCGGCTAGCACTGAAAGCATTTCTTCCTTCTGTCAAGGGGAAGATAGTGCAGGTGTTCACAGACAACACCCCCCCATGTGGTACTTCAACAAGCAAAGCGGAGTGGGGTCGTGGACACTTTGTCAAGAGGCCCTGCATCTCTGGATATAGCTTGAACAGCAGGGCAAACTTGGTGGTTCAACACCTGGCAGGTTCTCTGAACACAAGGGCTGTCTAACTCAGCCGTCGATGCCTAGCGGATCATGAGTGGCATTTCCAAAACCTACTGCCTAGACAGTCCGGTCTGCAGGGATGGGCACTCTGCCCATTCGGTCCTACAGGACTTCCAAGTTTAGTAAATTTGTCCGCAGCCCACCACCGGGATGGTATTGCTTAAGTATGTATTCAAAGGGAAGGAATTTGCAGCTTGAAGTCTCTATGAGATTAACACGTTACTTACCTTCGCATAATTTGGTAGAGACTGTGGGCCTTGTTTAGATTTAGGTGGTGTGGTTACTCCATCACTACAGTGACGGATATCCCATCCACCGAAATATAAATCCCATTATTTCCTATCGGATTTATATTTCGACAGACAGGATATCCATCACCATTGTGACGGAATAACTAGACTGCAGAAACCTAAATCAGACCCTATATCTAGCTGCAGATTCCTTACAGAGCCACCCCTGTCTCCCTGCTCTGCGGACATATTTCTAGGGTTAGAGATGATCCCTTTCAGGGCCCCAGTTTGGACATACTTATGTCAGTGTACTTCATGGCTCTGGGCTCTTGGTGTGGAAAGTCGTAAAAAGTAACAAACGTCCACGTGCTTGGGTGGTGTCTAGATAGGTGACTACAGTTTCACTTCTGGAACCCACAGCATCGACACTGACATGCGGAACTAAACAAAGCCACCCAACCGCGCACAGGGGTACTGCTCATGCAAAAATCTTCCAGGTCCAGTCTGATGCCTGGGGAAATTTAAAAATAAGGAATCTGCAGCTAGATGTAGTCTTTACCAGATAATGCGTTACAGAAGGTAAGTAACTTGTTCATATATATATATATATATATATATATATATATATATATATATATATATATATATATATTCGCTGAAAAAACAACGGTTAATGTAACAGCTGTAATAAAAATATCTGTTTTCGATTATTAAAAAAAAAACTTAGAAACTCACTGAAAAAAAAACAAAGGTTAGATCAATGTTATAGTTAGGTAAATTTCTCTGTGACATTGGTAACGTTGTGCACTAACTATAACTTGCGCCCCCACCATGCACTGCTTATGACTTCACATATGACATCACTCATGACATGTTTTATGACATAATTTATGACATCACTGCTTGGGGACCATTGACTATGCTTTATATGCCCCAATAGCTTTGTTTTTAACCTTACCATAAGGAACCTAATAAAGGTATTCTAGGTTTACCTCTAGGTCATTTTAATTCTTCACTTTTGGATCCCATTGTCTACCTAGCTCATCTACTGTGCACAAATAGATCCCAAAAAGGTTTTCATTAAGAGCTTGAAGGTAAAGTAGTTCATCCAAACTAGCAGTAATGGAGTCCTGGCAAAGAGCAATCAAATGAGGGACCATGCTACTGAGGTGGGTGAGGGCTTCTGTCCTTTTAATTAACCATATTTCGGGTGGTTCATCTTACAGATGAACCACCTGAGTTCATTTGAGTACAGGTTCTTTCTGATGGATACTTCTGGCTGCAGAATCCTCACCTCTTTAATATCCCCATGCACTAGACTGGTCCGGTAAAAGTTTCTACATAGCTCTCCCCCAAAGGCAAGGGACGCCAGGATCCTGCAACGCCAGAAGAGACATCCCTATGACGTCACTGATGCTATATAGTGCCCCCACCGTGCCAACATCAGCTTCCTTTTTTCTATGCCTTTCGATGCAGTTCCAGAGCTCACTATTCCTCATAAAAACCTTTTAAAACAACTTTAGTGCTGTTATGACCCCTCCAGAGTGGTCAGGGTTTACACCCTGTCAGGATTATGAGGGTCAAATGCCCATTACATATCTACTTGCCATGTGCCTTGACTCTGATCATAACTAGACGTTCTGCAAGTCGTGTCAGTGTATGCACTTTAAGACCATAAAAGAGTGGGATGAGAAGTTCTTTATGGCAAGGTCACGGACAGCAAAGGCAGACCTAGATCAAGGGCCTGCTTTAGGTCTCCAGATACAAGGTCCTCCCACAAAAGAACACAAATAGAAGAGGAGTCAGAGCAGCAAGCATAAGCAAGGTAAGTTGCCAAGGCCACCCTTAGGCTCCTCTTCAGAGCAGCATTTCACCTGCTGCTTTTTGCCCCCTTTCTGTCTCTCCAGACGAAGCCACAATTGATAGCAGTGCCCGTTTCTCCATGACCATCTCATCCTGTGGTGGTTCCACTGAAGCCACTGTAATTATGATGCCTACTGCCAACACTGACTCCAGAGCAGCCCATTACTGGCTCACAGCCACTGGAACATGTGCATAGGTCCAGAAGGGAGGCACAGCGCTTCCTGGAGGGAAAAGAAAACCGGAGAGCACCTCTCTCTGTACAATTTATTTGGTACAGACTCAGATCAGGATGATTCCCAAGGGCCATTGCAGGTGTTTCAGGGCCTAGCCAAGGCCACTGGCATTGACACCTCCCCAGAACCAGGCTTTTTGAACCTGGAACCAGTGGGGCCCCTTCCCTGCGTGCAACTTGGTACCATTCAATAATATGAAAGGCTACAGACATTCTGGAGTTATTGCTGCTTATTGTAGAAATTAAGTCAAACACCTTGACTGAAGTAGTAGAGCCCATGGTCCACAGCTTGGAACTGCTTCTTCTCTTCAATGCTGATCTTCTAGACCCTGTATTAGCCACATGGGCCAGGCCATTCTTGGCCCAAGCCATCATTAGGTCAGTTGCCAGGTGGTATAGACTGGTCTCAGGTGGCCATTTACTTTTATCCGAGCACCCGTCTTCAGAAAGCCTTGTTATTCAAGCCTCATTGTCCTCTGATCTGTCCCTTGGCACTTTCCCTAATGCCCTAAGGGATATGTTATCAAAAACATGAGTGTGCCAAGAAAACTGTTGCGGGGAAAGTCTAGTGCTCCAGTCCCTGAATGCTACATGCCTGCTAGGATGTTGTGTGCACACACTGTGGGATATGGCGGGCACTTTCATGCCTAACTCCCCCCCAATAACTTCAGGTCCACCTTCAAGACCTCATTAGGCAGCGTCTGGACAAGTAATCCAGCCAGGACTCGATGTGGCTAAGTCTGTTTGCAGGTCTTCAGGAACATCCATCACTTTTGCCAGGCATGCCTGGCTGACATCGTCCCAGTTTTTCTCTGATTTTCAATCCTCTGTTATAGACCTTTTCTTTGAAGGCACCAAACTATTTGGGAAGAAGGTCAAGTCAACTTTAGAATGTTTTAAGGCTGGTTCTGCCATCACTCGTTCCCGTAGTCCGCAACCCCAAAAGATAGACTTCCAAAATTTCAGTATCTATGTGGCTTTTTTGAGAGGGCTTAAATTCTGCCAGTGCCAAACTGCTCTTTTTCAGTAGTAAACCCATGACCCCATCCTATGTCAGACCAGGGGCCGAAGAAAAGGTAGATAATGTCCAGCCACCCAAACACTCATTCTCCTCCTCCTTTGCCTCCTTCTCTCACATCCCCCACCAGCCACTGCAGGAAAGCAGCTCTAGTTTTTCCTTTTCAAATCTTTTGAAACTTTTGGGAGTGCAGTATTCCCTTTTTCCATACACCTAGTAGTTTTCAGAGCAGTCAATCTTTCAAATTAAAAAGAAGAAAAACCACGGCACATCCCAAGCGGTTATAATGTTCCAGTTTATTCCTCGTGATGTCTTTAGATGAAACAATAATCTGTGGCCCAAGGTAACATCTTGGAGCCAGAGTCAAGAGATGACAACAGAAATCCTTTTCAAATGAACATCAGCCCAAATAGACAACAGCCGACACGTGTTTCGTCTGGGTAGACTTTATCAAGGCTGTGGATATACACAAGGAAATAGAATATCAACTACTGGAAAACAATTTAAATGAGAAAAGAAGTGTTTGTGACCAATGAAGAAAACAATTATTTGAATTAAATTAAAAGTAGGGAAGCCCGATTGTTAGCCAAAAAACGTGGCCCGAATAGAGAGATGTCGTTATTGCTCTCCATATTCATTTAGGATGTAAGTCACCAAAAGAGTGTCAGAAAAAGAAATGTGATCTGAAGTAGGTGTATCACAAATAGAGTGCAAAGGGAAAAAACCAGAGCTGGGGAATGAGAATTATTGTTTTTGAAGAGTACAGTCAAGTAAAGTTAAAAGGGAAACAAAGACAACACACACACCTACAGTATTCTAGTGATGCCATAAAGTATAGGGAAAACCATGTGTTGAGATAAAAGTGTGTCCTAGATGTTGAACCACGAAAGGGAAGACATGCATCGTTGGAAACATTAGTATTATGTGCAGAAAAATGAACAAAAGGTGGATTAACTGATCCGATAATCGAAAAAACATACCTATGATGCAGATAAATAGCTCAATATTCCAAAGTACCAGAGACAAATTGATGTCGTATGTTTTGAGAAGGAGGTCGAGTAAGAAGAGGCTAGAGGACCATGGTAAGCCTGTATAGTGAGAAAGAGGGCAAAGAAACCTGGTAAGGGCGGTCCATGAAATATATATTGACCCTATTATAATGGTTACTCAAATCTTTCAAATTATGGAAAAGGGATTTACCCTACCTTTTCAGCAGTATGCCCCTTGGATCATTTCCATCTAGAGAGACATGTTCCAAAGAAGGATAGTGATCTTTGTCCCACCTTGTACCTCAGGGTCTTGAACCTCTTTGTCTGCAAGGAGAAGTTCAAGATGTCGACCTTTGTGCACGTTTTACTGGCACTCGATCCTGGATGGTTTCTCCTGACTTACAGGGCACATATTTCCATATACGGTTGTATGACACAACCACACATGCCTGAACAACATTGTCGGAACCACAACCGCTTCTTTATCACGCATGCCTTTACAACAAATTTTGTTGTAAAAGCATATGTAGTAAAGACATATGGGTGGTAAATTCCCTGTGCACTAACACCAGACACCCCTGCCCTGCAATGCACCTTGCCCTTGGCCTTAAATCTACCCCGACATCCCTACTGGCCCTTAAAACCACCCCGACCCCACACCCTGAGCCCTAAGCCTAAAAAACTAGCCTGACAACCCCCTCACCAGCCCTTTGTATTGCTTTCATTTAAAGTAAGAGGCCACAATGCCAAAAGAATGCAGCATTCTTAGTCTAGATAATTAATATATTAAGACACTTCCCAAATATCAAATAAAAGTCATATAAATATGAGAATAAGCATATAACTCAAATGCAGCGGAATATGTATATACAAAGACAAATGCATATATCAGGTGGTCAATACTTAAAAAAGAAATGTGCACTACATTAACAGAGCATGTATACATGAGCTAAATAATCAAGATTTAAAAAACTTCACCAATTGAGTTGAAGTCATCATCCTCGCCAGCGCAAATGAGGGAGCCCACAAATCAGACAGGAAGGAGACCCGATTCGGACCACAAATCAGATCCTGGGTAGCGTGTCAGCTGTATAGGCAAGCTCCTATCTGAACGCCAAGTCGCCCCGTCTTTTATACCTTAAAACACCAGAAGAAGAAGCTTCTCGAAACCCCCTCCCCTCTGTTCTGAAATTAAACGCTTGCTGTACTTCATCTGCATCAAAAACACCTATAGATGCTGGCCAGGCTCCCAATTTTTGTTCTGAGTCAGATTCATACATTCCTCTGATAAAAACAGTCTCAACCTTGTGAACTCTTATCAAGTTCGCATCCAACATAATATATTCCAGCACTGTCTGACTCTTCGCTGGTGAAGAGAAAAACAAGTTTTGTAAAGAAAAACACGTGCAGCCCTGCATCATCAGCAGGGCACAAAATGGAATCACTTGCACAAAATGAAGTTGATGGACAAATCTAAATAGCATCACACTCCACCCTCTGACTTTCAGAACATACTGGTCTGAAATCATCTTTCTTGGATCAAAACATGGATATTAGATTAGGAATGCATTGTACACAGCAACATAGAATTATTATAATACAGATTACCCTAATTATCTCACTTAAAATAGAACTAAGATGACCAAAATCCGGTAACCATGCTGGTAACCAGTCCCACCACCCTTTGTCTACATCTTGTTTCACTCCTTTGGCCAGGTTATGCAAAGCTCCAATGTGAGACTGGATGGACTTAGAATGATCTGATAGGTTAAAACAATACATTCCTTCAAATTCTGAGCATCCATGTTTGTGTTTTTGAAGCAAATAATCAATTGCAGCTCGATTTTGTAAAGCAGCTTTTCTGGTTCCTCACATATCTAGTAATAGTTCTGCCAAAGCAATAGGTGTGTGATTAATATTTTTGACCATTAAACATGCTACTTTATTAATAACTCAAGTGTTATAGACAGCTAATTCTGGCATTCCTACCATAGAAAGACCAGAGCAGCAGCAGTGGTCATGCAGGAGAGAGTGATGGACGCTGGCCAGAAAAGGTCAGTGAAGTCGCCCCTCACTGTGCAGCGGCCACCCTTAAGAATGGAAGGGGGGGTAGGGATTAGTCCGCTGGGAGGGGGGAGGGCAGGAAAGCGCTTTGGGGGTGGGGCTGTGGGGGCAGCAGTGGCACTGAAGCGCACTAGCAGAAAAACAGAAAAAGCAGATAAAGTGAAAACTGCAAAATACAGAAAAAAGATGAAAAGAGAAAAAGACAGACAGACCTGACAGACACAGATGGCCACCAGGGATAAGGCTCAGGCGGGCGCCTGCGGGTGGAGGCAGGCCTCGAACACAGAGCCGGCAGGCTCTGTCAGGAAGCAGAAGCAGTGGCCACGCAGGAGGGAGGGACGGATGCTGGCCAGAAAAGGTCAGTGAAGTGATGTGCATTTTGCTGTCCCACATTGGCCTGCCAGTAATCAGCATTTTAGTAGGCATTAATAAGGCTGCTCTGAATGGCCCATCTGTCACAGTCAGTTTGACAGGTCTGCTGCGTTTACATATAACATTTGAGGTGCATTCCGAAGGCCGGAGGCCAAAACAGTTCTTGTGTATTTCATGTCTGGTTGGTGAAAACTCAGCTTTGTGCTAGCAGACGTTTGTCTCTTAGGTTGTTGTGGGTACAGGGCCTGCCTAAAACTGGATTTTGTTGTTAGATGTAGAACACTAGGGTTACCCTAGTACGCTCAAGTGCTTGCCACCAACCCTCAGAGCCCATGTTTAATGTGGCCGAAGACTTCGACCATCTTGAAAATGCCCATAGTGGAAGAGTTAACCCCAGGAACATTTACCTCATTGGTTAGGGAATTACCAAGGTTCATTCCCATTCACTGGCCAGCATAAATGTAGTACCTCTAGGCACCCACTTCAGAACACGCCTGTACCTGAGTAAGATCAGAAGAGGACTGAAGCTGCTGTCTGAAAAGTGAGGAGAGCCTTGGAGGAATGAGCCTGCTCTCTCTCTCTCGTACCCACGACAAAGAAGTGGACTCCAAGGGTCATAAGGCTGACCTGTTAAAGATGAAGGGATACAACAAGCTCTAAGAGGCATTTCCTGCAACTGCCCAGCTGAGCAGTGACAACTGGACCTGGATGCTTGCCCGCCTCCCTGTGAGTCTCTGGGGAGGCTTTAGAAGTGTACTTCTGGGGTGGATTAGGACTTAAATGACTGAAGGCAAAAGTTAAATCTTGGTTAGTGTATCTGACCGATGCACCATCGCAGTCAGTGTCTAATCAAATAGGTTCTGTTCTACCATGGCCTTTGACTATCATTGGCACTTTGTGCATCTTGGTGTTATAGCTACTTACTTTAAAAAAAATCATATCTCTGGTTACCCTTTTGGATTTTTGTCATTTTGTGTCATTTTGTTTATTAAATTGTACTCTATTTTTCGAATTCATTTTTGGATTTTTATTATTTTGCACATTGACAGTCTTATTGTTTTGGTACTGCCTACATACTTTACACATTGCCTTTAAGTCATAGCTATCAGGGGATTGAGCTCAGATTAGTTTGATGGCATTAAGGGTTCACCCTGACAAGGATTGTGGTTTTTAGCTGAGATGGCTACCTATCCTCCTCAACTAATAACCTAATTTCATTCACATACTGACCCAGAAGCACCTAGAGAACAGAGGAATTCATCCATATTCTCTCTGTCACCTAAGCATTGTTGGTTTGCAAGTCTTCTGGAGCTGTTTTTAGTTGGAACAGTTTTTCTTGGACAAATATCTGGTTTGATGACATACCATGGGTAAATAGTCTGTATGCAAAAAAAGCATTGCAGTAGGATTTGCAGAGATATGATGGTGTACAGAATTGTACTTCACTTTAAACTGAAGCTTTTATTGCAGTTTCATTTGCGGTAGGGTACTTGTCTTCTAGTATTTCATCCAGGACTGTGTCTCCTACTGAGAAATATCAGATAATCTGGATGTAGCACAATCCTTGATGTTTACATAGTACAGTTGCATTTAGGATTATGTATTGTTTACACACCGTGGTTCACTACAAGCAAAACCAAAACCTCAGAAAATATTATTGACCACTGGATTGTATTTGTACTTCTCTTACTAAATCGCTGAAATTCCAGTCTTACTGTGCTCATTTTCCCAGATCAAAGGCAGTATCAATAGCTTTATATTGTATTGGAAAGCTTTGGCTTATACCTCCTACCTTTACCAGATATCATTCTTTACTTAGGGGGTTATTACAACTTTGGAGGAGGTGTTAATCCGTCCCAAAAGTGACGGTAAAGTGATGGATATACCACCAGCCGTATTACGAGTCCATTATATCCTATGGAACTCGTAATACGGCTGGTGGTATATCCGTCACATTTTGGACGGATTAACACCTCCTCCAAAGTTGTAATAACCCCCTTAGTTTTTAGGAGTGTTCCCTAATTTGTCGAAGAGGTTCTCTGTGGTTGTATGCTTGAAATCTGGTGATTCGTGTGTTGTCTCTTCCTCCCAGTACTGCAGTTTTTTATAATCTGTATCAATCACTTGTGAAGGTGGGGGATTCATTGTGAGTTTTGTATCCCTGCTTTCCCTTCTTTACAACATCATCCCAGATATCACCACTTTCAGTGATATGTTGCAATGTCAGTAGTGTGAACACTGGTGGTTTCACATTGGTGACAAAAAAGAGATTAGGAAGTATACAGCTGATCCTTATATATATAAAGTTCTGTGAGAGGATGAAGATGAATAGTTTTTGCATTCTGTTGGAAATAAATTACTCTGTCCACATAGTGGAGGGGATGCCCGCCTAATTCATAAATGACCACCAAGCAGGCCATCATTTTTAAAGCATTGCCAGGAACTGCTGCAACAGCAGTTCCTGCCAATGCATTTTACTCTTTGCTACGGGGCTTTGTCAGCAGGACACAGGCCAGTAGCACAGAATATTTATTTTTTCTATAAGGGGATTTTCTTTTTGTACAGAAAAAAGAGAATACTCCCCTTGCCATTGGAGTCTTCCCCCTATGTTTTTTTTTTGGGGGGGGGGGTGTATTATTATGATTCTACTGTCCCTCACACCAGGCTGTGCCTAGCGGTGAGAAACTGTAAAATATGGCTACATGTCCCCCCATCTAAATTGGACAGGTGGTAATATGGCCATTGCTTCAAGGGATCTTACTCCACTGGGCCGTCAGAGAAGTTTGTCCACTGCAGAAACAGATTAGTCTCCACTTTGGACAAACTGATGGTCTGCCCAAAATTAATATGAGCGGGTGGACCACTGTGTTGGCGGGGAGGGAACTCCATCACCGCTGCAATTTAGTTCTCTTCCCGCCAACATATAAATTGTGCCCTGAGTGATCTCTGTACTTACAGCTGACCCCTTAGGTGGCACTGTCACAGTTACGTTGCCTGCAGGTGGGATAGCAGATATGAATCCCTTATCAACAGTGGGGATATAGATCCCCCCCCCACTATGTTTGCCGATATGCATGTTAAGTGTCTGTGGTTGGCCAGCTGATGATGCATTCTTCTAGGACAGGAAGAGTCTTGACTTATTAAATGCCCCTGTTGTTGTTGGTAGGCCCCAGTGACAGTCTAGAACACTGTGCCAATTCCTCTGAATGCTAAGTTGTGTTCTGGATTTTTTGAACACTGATACAGAAGTAGATTGGGAAGCGAGCTTCAAGTGAACTGTGTAGTTGGTCCGCCAAATGTGTAGCTATCCTGTAGGTAAGTAGGGTTACTGTCAAAGCCAGCTATGTAAATTCATTTGGCGGAATAAGGAGGGAATGTAATAACTCAGAAGCGGTATTAAAGGAAAAAGTGAAACAAATAAGGCGCAGACACCTGCGGCGATGAAGCGATAAGACCGGACAAATTAGTACAACGTGTTTCAAGTCTTGGGCGCCGTTATGGCAAAGATTACAACTAACAGAGGAACCGAACCATCTAGCCTGCAATGTATTGATGGGAAGCAGCCCCTGTCGCAGCAGGAGCCAGAATCTTCTCACCGCATGGGGCATGTTCAAGATGAGGTAGGACAGTGTAACCCTTAAGGTATCAGATATAACCTGAAAACTCTGCCTGTGTACACAAGCCTGGCTGTCCTGACGGAAACTCGCCGCCCAAGTTGCATTCCTGAGTGTGGATTTGAGCAATGCTGGAGAGAGAGTAAAAGTTACAGAAGTATCTAATTGCAGAAAATCTATGGCGTATAGAAAATTCCTGCAGATGGTATATTCTGCTCTATGGCCGGCTAATATTTATTTTTTTAGCAGTGCCTGCAAAGAGTCATCACTGCACGTCATCAGGCTAACCATCCAGCGAGTTACTGCGGCCAGACCTTGAATGAAGGAACTGCGCATGCCCAACTCAAGTCTTAATGTTGGTGCCGATAAGGCAGAGTTTACAGATAAGAGATTCCTCAAGACACGTCCCTCGAGTTTATCGAGAAAGACCCATTTGGAAACCTCAATGTGCTCTATGCCGTAGAGTAAAGACGGGGGTATCTTTGCCTGATAAACCTCTAGGAGATATTTAAAGTGCCTTTTGCCCGTTGCCCTATATATGGCGTCCAGCCCATAAGTTTGGGATTGAGCCTTCCTTTGGTTGTGCTCAATATGCTCTCCATCTTTAAGGTTCCCACAGACAATTTTACCCAAATAGACGTATGAGGTTACTCTTTCTAGTTGTTGGGCCCCCAAGGTCCAGCAGAAATTGCTGTACTTAAATCTTTTATTCCCATGAAAGCATATGATTTTGCTTTTAGAGCAATTTACCTTTAATAAGTGGGCATTGGTGTATTGCTTGAGGGCTTGAAGACTATTATTTAGCCTCTTTGGGGTACGATCTAATATGATTATGCATAGAGCAGACAACATAATGGTCTACCTCCTAATTTAGGGGCAAAACCCTCACACTGAATTAAATGAGTGGGTAAGTCTGAAATACACAGAGAAAATAGCAGTGGGGCCAACATACACCCTTGTTTTAGTCCGTTTTTAGTTGGAATGGCATGCAGTAGGCCTCGTTCACCCCCTAGCAATACTCTACACCAGGTGGAAGAGTGAAGGGCTACCACAAGGTCAAGGAGAATACCAGGCATGCCTAGTCTTAAGAGCTTCTCCCACAACGAGACACGATAAACCTTATCAAATACTGTGGAGAAGTCTACAAAGGTTGCGTGGATCACTTCCCCTCTCAGAGAGACATATTTCTCATTAATTACTTGTAGGACTGAGATATTATCAATTGTGTCATGATTTCTCCTGAAGCCTGACTGTTCCAAGGGGATAATTTTATTCCTTTCTGCCCAATCATTAATCTGTGAAAGCAAACATTTGGCAAAAAACATTCCGACTGCATCCAAAAGTGCAATCTGGCGGTAATTCCCAGGGCAGCTTCAATTCCCTTTTTCATACAGGAGGACGATGATGCTACCCTTCCAGAATGGATGGACGTTCCTGGCTTTGTAGCAATATTGATACACCAGGACATTTTTTTTTTTACAACCGGGGGTATGTTGTGTTTTATTAGCTGTATAGGTACTTCCTCTGGACCCATTTCGGCAGAGCTACGCATTCCTCTTATAACAGCCTCAATTTCTTTTAGAGTGGGATTTGAATATGAGGAATTGAGTCTGATTTGGGGGAATTCCACAGTGGTCCCATTAAAGGCATAAGGGTCAGATAGGAAGCCGAACCAGCTCGATTTATTGATGGACGTTGAAAGGTGCTTGGTTCTCGTACCACACCCCACTGTGATCAATGACCAAAACCGCCTAGTGTGGCCGGTAGAGACTGTGGGCCAGATGTAGCAATGTCAGGATTTGCGATTCTGAAATTGCGAGTCGGTGCGACTCGCAATTTCAGAATCGCAAATCCTGATGCAGAACGGTGTCTCAGACACCGTCTGCGACTCGCTATGGGGTCGCAAAGACCCACCTCATAAATATTAATGAGATGGGTCGCATTTTGCGACCCCATAGCGAGTCCCTGCACTAAATAAAGCAGTTTTTTATTTTTATTTTGCAGCCCGTTTTCCTTAAAGGAAAACGAGTTGCAAAATAAAAAAAATAACGAAACCATTTGGTTTCGTTTTTTCAGTGTAGGCAGTGGTCCATTGGACCACTGCCTGCTCTGAAAAAACATTAACTGCAACATTCACAAAGGGGAAGGGGTCCCATGGGGACCCCTTCCCTTTTGCAAATGAGTTACCACCAGTGTGACACTGGTGGTAACTGCAAATTGCTTTGCGACCGCATTCGCGGTCACAAAGCAATTCTGCATTCCGATGCGAGTCGCAAATAGGAAGGGAACACCCCTTCCTATTTGCGAGTCGCATTCACAATTAGCGAGTCGGTAACGATGCGCAAATTGTGACTGTGCATCGCAGAAGGCTGTTTGCATGGCGCAAACTGCAATTTTCGCAGTTTGCACCATGCAAACAGCTTCCTACATCTGGCCCCGTGTCTCTTACTGCAACCCAGAATCTATCTGTAGCATACTTTTTTAGGCATCATCTTAACCTCCCCCTCCTTCTTTTTAAAATGCCTAGCTGGGATTGCCTTGTGGATGTATATTCCCCATACTGTTTACGAATGAGAGCATTCATTTCTGTATTCAATAAAAGTAAGGGGCAGGGTTTTACTATGTGGTTACTCTGGGACTTCTGGTGGGGGATCAAAATAATCAGTTGCATAAAAACAGTAAACCTCTCCATTACTTTTCCTGCCCAGCTACTGAGATTATTCAGGGGTACTTTCTAGGATACCGTTAAGCCCCTTGAAACTACTGGGGGACCAATGTGTTCTTCCCGTTTTGACATTAAGCCTGGGGTGCTGCCCTGCTAGGCTCCATGGATCGGCAGATTGCACCTTCAAGTCAAGAGAGACAACCAAAATGTTATGATCACTGAGGGTAGTCTGTAATACTGCTATATCCTTTAACAAGGAAAAACAGTGATAGCTTGATACGAAGTAATCCAAAATTGCAGCACCCCAGGGCAATTTATTTATGCATAAGGTGGGCTGGGGAATCAGATGGGAGTCTACTGTTAACAACAATACAATCATTCTTCTTCAGGTGCTCAAGAAAGAGCTTCTCACTCTTATCAGACCTTATTTTATGGGGGGAATACAGGGAGGTAATCTGAATGCTTCCTCCTTTTCCTCATCCCGAAAGGATGAAAGCCCTAAGTTAGAAATTTTACAGTTTAAATCCCCAACCATAATGTTATGGGTTCCTGGCTCCCTTTCGCAGAGCTCCTTAATGTAGTGAAATATTTTAATTAAAAGATTATTGAAAGGGACGCCAGAGGGGACATAAGAGTTTATCAATGCAAGGGAGTTTACCTTGACTCCATCACCAATGCTGTGTAAGGTTACGGTTAAAAACAGGTTACTGGGGTCTTTAAAGCATTCCTACTGCCAGTGCAGCTTATTGGACAACAAACATGCAACCCCTCACTTAGCGTGACCCCTCTTTGAAGGGTGGCCTTGCAGCTGAAAGAATGGTAATTTTTGGACTGCAGCTCCCCAATGGACCAAGTTTCTTGGAGGCAAATTATGTCAGGATTTAAGGAGTCCAAAACATAAATTTTTCCCCCTTTACATCTGCCACATTCCAAGATATAAGGGTAAGCTCATTGCTACATTGATGGAGCTGTTAGCCGGGAAGTTGTGGCTGAATTACTTAACAATGTTGGTAACCAGTTCCAAGAGTGGGGATTAATTAATGGATCGGGAGTTGGACAGACTGGGAAATCCCTAAATAATACTTCTCGGCCATGAACCCCCAGGCAGATTTTTACGTCCTGATAAGTATGGAAATTAGTGTCAGAATTAGCTAGGGGGATGGCTGGGGAGATAGGTTTCCACACTCCATGGGGAAGCTGGGGAGCCCACTTGGTTAACCTTAGACCCGTCTCGCTCAAGACAGGTACCACATCAATACCTTTACATGGGAGAGACTCTAAGTTGCTTACAATTTTGTTGACAATCAATTTGGAAAAAAGGATACTCTGGACTTAGGACCAAAACCAGAGACCTTCAGAGAGACCAGGTGTAAATCACTACTTTCAATTAGTCTAAGTGGTTCAATGTCTGAAAAGCATTTTAATAGTTGGGATCTGTTTAAAAAAAGATCATTGTCAAATAAGAGCATAAAGTCTAAAGTCAAGGTGTCCTCAGTGTGACGTTCCTGTTCCCTTTTTGAGGGTTGCGGTTGAGCCTAAGCGGGCATGAGCCCTTAAGAAGCTCCAAATGATTGCACAAAAGGATTTAAGGATGGCCTAACTGGTTGAGATATAGTCTGATCATGGGCCAAAATTGCGTCGACCATTTCAGGGTTGCTGATGGATCAATGAGGTACAGACATTGGTTTGGAGACATTGGGTGTGGGATGGGGATATGGAACTGGAATCTCCTGGTTTAAAGGTTCTTGCGAGCCAGATTGATCTTCGGAGAATCGTATCTTTCTCTGACCTTTTTAAAGAAATTTCCGGATTGTTTTTTTTTACCTTTTGGCTTTTTTCCTTTTGTATATTGTGCTCTAAAATACTCAAAGCACTGATCATGATGTTTAGCTTTGGTCGAGCTTTGAAGATTGGAAACATGACGGCCCCGGAGTTTTGACAGACAGGATCCGGGCCTTTCTCTGATGAAAAGTCACTTAATACAAATCTAATAGAGTTGACTGGGCTCTCAATGGGAGCGGGATTCATAGGAAGTAGTTCAACCTGGGGTGCACCAGCCTGAGAGCAAAAGTCAATACCAAGGGGTATTTCGTTGTTTGCAGGAGTATTAAGCTGTGCTGAATGGTTATCATGATGTAGCGTGAATAATCCAGGAACTCCATTGCCAACAGTCATTTCCTTTAGTATGGCCGTTACGGAGTCAAAAATGCAGTCATATCCTCCAACCAATTTTTCTAGAAGGTTCAAAATAGAAGACAAGAGACGCTCCAAGCTTAAAAGCAAAGAAGAGACCATAACATTTTGGTCAGGTTTGCTATTTAAAGGATTAACTTTAAGGCTCAGATTGGGTGTCGCTGAAAGATGAGAACATAATGAAGAGTGGTAGGAGGGTGTGCTACTGAAGAGCTGCAAACCCGGGGATGGAGGTGGAGGGAAAAGCGGGGGTGATTTTGCTTCCTGGCAGGACCCGCATCTTTTAAGGAGTTCTAAATCCAGGTCAGGGAGGGTGAAATCCACGAAGAGATTTTCCGGGCCAGCACGTGGAAAAAGAGCATCAATACCAGATTCGGGAGATGAGATTTCCTTTACAAGGGCTGGGCTGGTGGAATCATGGATTAATGGAGGGGTTACAGTTGAAGAAGGCGAAGAGGCTTAACAAAAAGCCGGAGTCTCGAGGATAAAGGAGGAAAGGAGGATGTGTAGGGCATGGGGGAGCTCCTGTTTGGGTCTGCCGAGACGCGAGGGAAAACTGGATCCTTGGGACAAGGACAAGAAGGAAAAGGTTCTTCTGATGGCAAAGTGACCTTACAGTCTGGGGATCCAGGCTTTGGGGGATAAGGGGGGGCTTCTCTTTGTCCTATAGAGAGAAGAATTGATTTCTGCATTTTAGGCCAGAAGTGACTGCGGCTTTATTGCGCAAAAGATTGGATTTTGTTTTGGAACAAGATCTCCCCGGAGTAGTCGGCCGGATCTCAGCTTTTTAGCAGTCGTTGTAACCCATGATGCTATGTTGGATGTTTCAATTGTATTTGAAATAGAAAATGTTCTAATAGATGGTAAAGACGTCTGAAGATAATTAAGGCAAAGGGGATGGCCAGGTGAAAGGAATAATATTTAGAATGCTGTTTAAGAAAACTAACAGTACCTTGTAGCGATGATAAACAGGATCTGAGAAAGCTGCTGGTAGGCGAGTTTCTACCACTTGCATCAGGTGGAGACCTTCACTACGATAGTCTATGACGCTCTCCCAGTGCCTATGGCGTTACCGTAAGCCTCCGTGTGGGTCCTATGTCCCCCCGAGGTTCCTCACAGCACCATGGGGCGTTGCACTGCGCAAGGCTTCACGCAGTTCCTCGCCGCTCCCCACTGCAACTAACTGGAGATGAACAAAACCTAACAGAACTTAAATGGGTTGCCGGGCTAGAATAGCCCACACGCTATCTTCCCTGCGCAATCCCTACTGCCGGCTGTGGGGCCCGCGACCCATGCAGGAACCGGATGATGAGCCAGGTGGATTAGATGACTGCCTCATGACTTGCAGCACGGCATGCCGGCCCACTACCGGCACGCCAATGGCATTCTCTCTGTTCTTTGCAGCTCCTGCAGCGTCTTTGCGACCTCCCTGTGCGTTTGGCAGCTCCACTCTCGCCAAACGGGCCAGGGCGGTCAGTCACAGGTGGAAAAGTGTCTGGAGCTCTCGGGAGCACAGCGCACAACGTGGCAGCCTGATCGGGGGAAGGGCGCCTGCCCCAACCCTTCAAAGATGAAAAGACCGGCGTGTGCAAGCGGGAATCAAGGGGCTGACAGAGGGCTGGTAGAGCAGGTAGAGAGCAGGTAGGTCCTGCGGCAGGGCAGCGAACCAACCCCCAGCAGGGGTGAGAGTGCCGGGAGCTGCGGCTCGCTCTGCCCACAGCTTGCCGCGCTTACAGCTTAAGGCGCGCGTTGTCCTGCTGGCATCACCAGTGTCACCAGCAGTTCTTCACGGCTTGCAAGAGCCGCAATTTGCTGCATTTGCAGCTGCCGCGCGTTGCTCCTCGGCGTGGAAATGGGGTAGCGTAGCATCAATCCAGCTGCGTAGCGTCTGTGGTTTCCAAACAGCGAAAACTCCCAGTCACTTATTCCCCCAGACCTCATCCCTATCAGGTAACGTTTGTGGCCGGTGTTTGCTTTCTTTAAAAACACTGTTGTAGAACTCACAACGGTGAGTCACTGGGCTTATATTTTTTTCTCATTGAGACATGAGCTAAAGTGATATGCACACACATTCTATTCACTGCAATATGAATTGCAGACCCGGGTATCTTCTGTTTGTTTATACATGTACAATCGTCTTGGTTCTACCTACTTGGGAAGAGACTTGTCCCCCCCCCCACACCTTTGTGAGTGTTGTAAGTCACTTAGGGGGATCAAGGAGCAGCTGATTACAGGGGCCTTTATATTTTTTAAATGTACAAAGTGTTTTAAAAGAGTACTTACTAACGTGGCCGGCTACTTAGGTGTGGCTCCAAACCAGTTATAGATGTGTAAGAGAACTGTGTTGGATATCTGGGTTAACCAAGAAGGTTATGTTTTATTTTTCTATTTTACGGGTGTGAATCTGAGAAGGATACCATGGTGTAGAAAGAAATGCTACTTAACTTTAACACAAGTTCTCCTGTATTGGTATTGTTTTCAGATTAATATCTAATCGGTTTACAGCCAGCCTGCCTAGCCCCACAGTTTTCAGCAAATTGTAACTGTGGTGCCACACGTGCTGCTAGCCATTATGTAACTCCTCGTTATAAGCATGGCTGTGAACTCTAGTATAGTCGGAGTGCCCTGCTAAAGTCAGAAGACTTTCAAAAGATGTAGAATGTTTTATTATGCTATCCTTGGCGAGGGCTGGGATATATTTAATCTGAGACGGATACCCCGGTATGAAATAAGTTTTTACAGGTAATTTACAATCGTTTTCTCTTAATCTCTTATCTCTGTTTTTTAACCTCTGTGGTCAGAGTGCAAATGAGCACGAATTCCGTTTACATGTATTTCTTCTTGTGCTACAGATTGCCAGCCTTCCCACCAAACAAGTGCTTTGATTGACCTTGTGGGATTGGAGGTTTCTTCCTTGCCCGTGCTTCCACCAGAACAGTCGGTCTTGTCAGCACCCCCTCAGTCAGAGATCCCCTTCCTGCCACCACCTCCTGCTGCATCGGCGCACCTTCGAAGTAGTCTCTCAAGTCAGAAGGAGAGTACTGCCAGCCAGGGTAGATCTGCAAGCAACTCTTTATCACTTCTGGATGAGGAACTTCTGTGTTTAGGTAAGTCCATCTTTGTGTGTTTGTGTGTGTGTACATACTTTTGTTCGCGTACATATGTGTGCCTTTGTGTGGGATATGTGTTCTTTCTCTTAGGTACACTCCGTGTAAAGGTGAGCTGTGTGTGGATGCGATGTTAGTTTGCCTGCTATTGATGGCTGTCTTTGTTACTGTGTCGGTGAGCAGACTATATTTTTCTGCTTTATAGATTAGTTGCCTTTTTCTCTAGTATTTCTGGGGAAAATGCCTCTTTCCTGCTTATATGAGCAGTGCCTCTTGCGAGTTGGGTAAGCTGGATATTTCCCTTCTGTGTATAGATTAGCTATGTGTTTTTTTCTCCACGTATGCATGAGTTCAGTGTGTTTCTCCGTTTTGTGGATGAACAGTTTATTTTTCTGACCTGTATGAATGATAGTGTGGTTTTGTACTATGTGGATGTGTCGCATAGGCTCTCATTATCCTAATGAGACTACTGGAGTGTTGGGCGGCAAGATCGTTCGCAGTGTGGGGGACTAAGTCTGACCCACGGTGAAGAACCCTTGTCACCCCAAACCCAGTTGTTGCTCCGGCTAACTAGCAGTGCCTCATCTCTCCCGAAGGGAAGAGACGATTGGGCAGCCGAGCGCATGACATCTTAGTACTTCCCAGGGAAGTCGTGGTCACTCAGGTCACAACCGGTTCTCTCATACACAGTGCGGTCTCATATATAAATGACAGAGGCAGTTTGAGTTTTAAAGATTGGTTTAATAAAACGACTGCATTTTAGATAACAAAGCGTGAGCTGCTATAACCAGAACTATACAACACAGTAGAATTGAAATAGTAACGAGGAGAGTGAAACACAAGAATAAGGCTATCATAGTGCAACTAAATTATGTTCTCTCTAAGTTATATTTTGAGCACAGCCTATGAAGCTCTAAGCCTGCCTTTCAGGTTCCCCCGGGAGGACATCAACCCTCATACCTGAGCAAAGGCCTGTAATCTGCATCAGCATCTGCAACAGGGCAGTCAGCATTTGGTTGCGGGTTCCTGGTCAGAATCTTCCTCTTACGTACTAGAAAGTGTTTTTATAACTAACACGCCGATGTTCTAAGAATGTGTACTTTCTACGAACCCTAGAGACTAAACTTCTACCACGTCTATCGACAATGTACCAGACTGTATCCTTGATTGAAGCACAGAGCGAGCAAGAATGTATTGTTTGAGAACACAGTGCTAAAGTAAGTAAGCTAAACAGTGTTAGTATGAAATAAAACAAGACCGTGAAACTAGTTATTATAAAATAACAGTGCGAGGTTAAATAAAATGCATCTAGGGCAAAGTGCACAGAGGCCTAATACATTAAGCAAACGTGCATAAAGCTATATTAAAAATGGCTACACTACACCCTCCCCTTGTCTGTAGAAAGTGGTTTAAGTCTAAACTAAAAATGCCCTAGGCTAAAATATAATTAAAACCCTAACAAATTTCAACAAGTCAAGAGGACATCATAGCATCTTAATCCTAAATTAAAAAAATGAGCATGTAGCAAAATGCCAAATTCAAATCAGAATGTCAATTTAAAATAAATCCAATTCAAACAGTGGTCATGGAAAGCAGGAGAGTCTCCACTTCGGCAGATGAAAAAAACGGAAAATCCACGCCAAAGACTACCAAGGAGCAGTTGTGTTCCAAAGCCCCAGTGTCAACCAAGGCGGCATCCAGTGTAGAGCCTGTAAACGAGTCAATATCAACTTCCTCCAGGAAGGGTATCTCGTAAGTAGCCTCTTGAAGCAAACGCAGTCCCAGCACGCATGTCTGGTAATGAGCCCTCATCAGGAACATCAACAGATCAGCATCAACCACTGGGGGGCGTTGCTGTGAGAGACGGACGTCTAGTGCATGTTCAAAAGAGCACCAATGGCACCGAAACACGGGCTGCACACAATCCAAAACCGGTCGGAATGACAGAGACCAGTCACACTCCAAATATTCCAGGAGTGTTGCTCTAAAGTGCTGCATCATGCGTTCACGACACAGCTGCGCTGATGGGAGCGCCCTCATTTTTCCTTGTTGCGGCGGGACAGCCATTACGAAAAACCAACAGCAATAGTAAAATGCCGGCTAACAAAGTCAAAGTTATCGGAAATCCCCCAAAAATGCTTCCGAAAATGTAATGAATAGCCAAAGGTATTAAACCAAATATGGAAGAGAAGGTGTGAACGAAACCAACACCGACTGCTTTGAAAAAATCTGCCAGTCCAGCTGTGCTGGACGTATTAAATATACGTCCCACGATTTCACCAAAGTGGCTCGGAAAGTTGGTATTTAACAGGGACTGTATTTCCGCCGATGACCTTGCCACCTGAAGCGCATAGGTCTCGCGTGCAGAAGTAAGGGCCACATGCTTCTGAAACAATAAAGCCTTTAGTCTACTTAACTTGTCGAAATTAATTTAGTGGGAGGGAAACACTCCTGCAGTAAGTAACAACTTTAGTGACCGAAACAACGTAAACTATTCCGGCCCGCATGCCGCAACAGTCATCACTATTGAGGAGGACGTAGCTGCCGTTTGAAAGCACCTGGAATGTGCGTTTAATCAAGGGGACTGGAACTCCCTTCAGATAGCAAGCCAAGTTCGCAACAGGGCATTGCACGCCCCATGCAAGGACAGCTGCTTACAAATCATCGAATGGCTGACTGAAGTCTCGCATTCACTACGGCTAAGAAATACTTCTTTCATGCCGTTTACGCATTTGTACAAGAAGGGAAGCTCCCATACCTCATGGATGTAACTATCTTACAACTTTTCATATCTGCCTACCGGAACATGTTTCAAACAAGAAGTGAATTGTAACGTAGAAATAGGCAGATTAATTACCCCATATATTAACCCCTCTGCAGAGGGGATCTCGGCCACGGTAAAAGGCAATCTTTGTAACTTTTCAATATTGAACATGACATAAGTCGCCTCCTTCTTATCCATTAGTTGTTGTTGTCGCGTTAAATTAAAGGAAAAAAATATTTCCCTGGCACTGATATGCTGCCACGGAACGCGACCCGCCTTCAACGTCTGAAGCGTCCAACCCAACTGCATAATGGACCTGGTCTGACTTTGTCCATGATATAAAGAAGACATATCAGATCGTATAATGTCTATAGCAGAAGAAACAATGTTGTTAATTGTATATATCCGGTCGGACAAGGTGTGAATTCCATTATCCACAACAGCTAATGCCTTTTTCAAATTTTCCTGATCTATCTGCCTTAACTGGGCTTAACTGGGCTGCAGCCTCTTGTTGGCAAAGTTTCCATATTTCATTGTATACCTCATACAAAAAACGTTTCCTACGTGGCGTCTTCGGGCCTGACAAAAAATCTGGTAAATCAGTGTTATTAGACAGGAGAGTGAGATGTGTCTTAACTGCATCTAGCGAGGATGACTTTAACCATTGCTGGCACAATTTTCCCACACTATATGTAGTAATTATTTCAGCATGTTCTGGTGATATATAGCAAGGGTCTGACCTACTTGTCCGGAAACCCCCCGAGGAGGTGACAAAATGTTGATGACACTCATTAGTGTCTATCGGCCACAATAACCACCCGTCTGGACGTGTCAATGAAGTGTTAAATGTACCATTCTGGGCCCATTCAGTAAGCTCACTAAAAGTGGCATTTGTGTATTTCTGCCAATTATTAATTTTTGCAGGGGCAGGTATGCTAGGCATATTCAATTCTCTGATTGTGGCTAAGCCTAAACAGCTAGTCTGTTGTACTGTTTCATTTTAAAAGATCATTTGAACGGGAATGAGACATGCTATAAACCATGTTTCTTTACCCTTTGTTTGCCAATTTTTTGTTCCCCAAACACTTTTCAAATCAACATTTTTTTACCAATATTCATAACTTTCAATTGACAATCGGAAAAACAAAGGAATCCGAATATATGAATTTCGTGTTGGTCAACAACATTTGTTTATCTTTAGTCGGTGTTAACCTAAAATAATATGACTTAGCATTCTTTTGATGATGCCCAGAAAAATACGTAAATTTATCAAAATAAGTTTTGGAACTCCCTTGCGGGGGAGTCGGGCAATGTTCCCATTGCGTATAGTCAAATATTGTTTTTGGACTACTTTCTTTGTGAATGAAGTGGTGCCCATAATAATTATAGCAAAACATGTCACCATAATTCTCTTTAAACTGGTAAACGTCTTCATTTTCATAGACAGTATAATATTGTAATTCTGTCATCATTGAATCAACAGTCTTCACATCCCAATCATCAGATACAATGCCTGGTATTACTATATCATTCATAGATAACTTTAGTACATATGGTATTTGAATTATTTCAGTGGAACCGTATATATCAAACATTACTTTATCCCACACAATCCCATCCGGAATTGGCACTGCAGAAATGTTCACAAAGGACAAGTCTCTTCGAACCCTATGTGATGAAAAATGTGGTTTCAACACCTCCTCCACCTGTTCAACCGCTGATCTCTCAGGAAGAAAATGACCATGTATCAACAGAAAAAAGGTAATGACAAACCCAACCCAAAGAAAAAATGCTACCATAGTCAATAAAAGCCACAGATAGTTCCATGGAAAAACAAAATACGTATCCTTAAGCCAACATATCAGCTTACGTGGACCTGATAGTTCAGGAGTCGAAGAGGCAAACGAGTCAGATATACCATTGTTGTTTTCGGCAAAGTAACCAGAAGCAGTTTGAGCAAAAGGCGTCGCCGTATTCAATGGAGGAGTTGGTGTTTTCTCGCGGTGGTACACTGTAGATAGCACCATCCGTCACGTTATTAGTCATGGTGACTTGATCAAATGTTTCTAAGTTGGTTGTTGTCAGTGAAACTAATGCGAGATCATCATCCACCCTCCCCAAGCTCGGAGAGGCAACCGTGTTGGTATAGATAACTTGAAGCGGAACGTCTTCCCCAGTAGTGAGTGGGATTCGGGAACTACTGGACGTTCCTCTTGGTCTGCTGTGCAGAATCGGCCACATGTTGTAACTTGACATTGTCAATAGAAACAAAGCGATTTTCTTTGGCACCTGGCAACGGTGGTAGAATAACAGTTCTCGTTCCGTGTATCCCCAACACAGGGACTGGTGCATGATAAGATGGGCCAAATTCTTTTTTCACTGCAACCTTTTCACGCACAAGATCCCCAACCCTGGGAATCCAGCCGGTAGGTGTTACTGGCGTATCCTTAATTCCTGTGGAGGCGGCACTTTTAGAAGAGTTATCTTCACGGAACTGCTGTAATTCCTGTAAAACAGTGACACGATCATTTATGTCAAAAGGTGTTTCCGCCGCCTCCACACCAGGACCATCAAGATCCAGAACAAACATTCGTGTTCCGAACAGGCACTCATATGAAGTACGACCCCCCAGGGACCTTCTAGTCAGTTTATTTAGTGCTCTCTGAACTCCATACAGGTGCGTTAGCCAACTACGACCGGTACCTAAGACTCTGGCTGTTAAGGATTGCTTTAATTCGTGGTTTTATCGATCCACGACAGAATTTCCCTCGGGATGAAATGGAGACAAGTACTGTAGCTGGACCCCTAACGAAGCCATGGTGTCCCTGAATGCCCTTGAGGCAAAAGCAGGGTCCTGGTCCGAATGGAACACCGCAACTGCATATGTACCGACAAAGACTCGCAAATCTTTAATAACAGTCCGAGCGTCAGCCGAGCGTTGTGGCCACACCCACACAAATCTGGAGCAAGAATCAACAGCAACTAGGATATATTTATATGCACTATCCGGTGTTAGTGGACCACAATGATCCAAGTACACACATTGTAATGGTCTATTAGATATTAAGAGGGGTGTCTGCGGCAGGTGTTTAGCTGTTGAAACTTTAATTCGTTGGCAGATGTCACAACAAAGGACATACTGCTTGGACTCTTTATAGAGACCAGGCCATCAATAGCGGGCCTGTAATAGCGAAATTGTAGCTGCCATGCCAGCATGCACAGATGCCACTCCCTCATGTGCAGCTTCAATCAATTGTGGTCTTACATCTCTATTGGGGATGTCACGTACGCCTACGCCTGGAATTTTAACTTCAGCATACCTCCCATAAAGTATTGGTATTTATTAGGAAATCCCTTAGGATAAGGCGTGCCATCAACCGTACCTTTTTTGGCAGCCATAATATCTGTGTCTGGTTTGGAACTCGAATGAGTCACTGCAGCTACAGTGGCAACTGCCACTGCCGACTTTGCGGCTTCATCAGCTAAAGTATTTCCAGCAACGTGTATTCCAACGCGCTGGTGTCCAAGTGTATGCACAACATGGACATTGGGTAGCGTATCTTTCCGATCTGCTACCTTCCCCCAGAGTAGTCTGTGTTTTATGGTGTTGCCTTTCGAATCTTTGAACCCATTCAAGCACCAGTAATGTAGGTATTCATTAAAAGACTGGACGCAATAATACAAATCACAAACAATCAGTGTGAACCGCGTCGGATCCGTATGTTCCAGTGCCATCAGCGGAGCTTTTAGCTCAGCCAATTGTGCTGTACAATCCCCTAAGGTTTGCGTATATGTATTTTGGGGGCAGAATTTCTCCCCTTCCATTTAGCCGCTCCCTACCGCACATGCAGCAGAATATTGGTGTTTTGTTCCAATCGCCGGTTGCGCAGAGCCATCGGTGTACATGACTACTTGATATTGATCAATAGGCAACCTGTCAGCTAGAACTGGATATTCAACTTCATATTGCAGAAATTCCTGAGTTTGTAACTTTGGGTCAAAGTTGTAGTCTACATCAGTGGCTGTTAAAGACGTAGCCCATTGTATCCATCGCGGGTGAAGTGCTTTTGCGTTCGGAACGCTAGCTTTTGTAACAGCCTCGAGGGCCGGAATAGGAGAGACGACAATAATGCGTTTCCCCTGGGCAAGAGGTCTTTCTTTAATAACAGCCATCTGTACAGCAGTGAGAATTTTCTCAGTGGTGCAAATCGTTGTTCAGCAGCAGAATACAAGTGCGACTTGTATCATATCGGCACTGTCTCACCCTCATTAAATGTGACATAAGTAAACCCAATGGCCCCAGCTATTACCCTGATCACCAAATGCGTCTTATTGTCCCGTGTGTGTAAATGTTTCGCTGCTAACAGATCTGCCTGTAACTCCCGAAGAGTATGTGTATGTTCAATTGTCCAGAATTTGCTTGAAAAATCAGGACATATCAATTCATATAAAGGTTTTATGCGTGTAGCATAATCAGGAATGTATGTTCTGCCAAAATTTAGAAAGCCCAACAATGATTGGAGTTTCTTAATCGTATTTGGTGGTTGCAATTGTGCACACTTTTCTAAGAATTGTGGCGCTAGGCTCTTACCTTCATTCGACAGCTCATATCCCAGGAATATGACGCTGAGGAAGGCTATTTTAGATTTTTTTAAGTTAAATTTGTAGCCGATTTCGGCAAACCCCACAACAATGCGGGCTACCCGTCTTAAATGTTGTAGCAACTCGTCATCCGTGAGATATATATCATCCACATATGACAACGCTTCAGGTTCTAACTCGTGTAGAAGAGCCGTCACACGAGCCGCAAACAGTCCTGGGCTGTTCTTATACCCTTGAGGCAAACTACAGAATTTTTTCTGGGAGCCTAGTGCGCTAAAGCTTGTTAAATCTCGGCTTTCAGGAGCTATATTCTGGCAGAAGAATCCATTCGAGATATCAAAAGTTGTTTTATATTTTTTCCGCACAATGTTATTCATTAGTGCAGCGCTATGCGAGTTCTGTATAGCATATGTACGGGTATGTCCGTTCAAATGCCTGTAGTCTAAGACTATTCTATACGAATGGTCTGGTTTAGCTACAGGCAATAGGGGATTATTCATCGGTGAGACACAGGGTTCAATTACCCCCTGGTATTCCAATTGTGTAAGTATTTCCCTCACCTGTGCCCTTGCTTCATGTTTTATTGGATACTGCGGTTGTGGCTGAGGATCACCTTTAATAGGAATTACTTGATATGGAGAATCCCTATCCCACCCTACGTGATTTCTATATAAGGCAAGTGCTTGTGCAAGAGCCCATTTAATCGAATAAGACTCTGCGAGTTCCCCTGGAACAAGTGGCGAGAAGGAAGGTTTAATAACCTCCTCCCCTACTGGGCAGGTGCGGACAAAATCAGGTGGGCAATCTTGTTCGGCTAACAAGATGTCATATATCGTAACTACACGATCCCAAAAGATTGCGTGTATAGTGCGCTCAATGTCTCCTTCCAATTATAAAGTCACTGTATACACCCTATCGGGTTCGGAGACACGAATATCTGCTGTTTCTACTTGTATGAAGGCATCAGTTGCTTTCACCTCCAGATGCTCTAGAAGATTCCGGCGAGCTATTGTGACCTCTGCCGCACTGTCTAGCAGTGCTAGTGCCCATGTCTTGTTCTTCAAGAGAACCCTCTTCCTGTGTGGCATGTCGGACTGAAACTGCCGCCACCTTTTTCTTTTTAAACTGTTGTTTTTGTTGTATCGGTTTCTCTTCCTTCTTGGCAGAAACCTCCAAAGAGTGTTGTGATTCCTGTCTCGGTTTCACGTACTCTGTTCTCCGCTCTGACCGCCCACCTCTCTCATTTCTCTTTTCCGATGAGTCCTGAAAGGAACGAGATTGGCGTGTATCAGTATATTGATATCTATCAGGCGTTTTTATATTATCTCTATTTCTTAAATTATACCTATTCTGTGGGGTCTCCGTACGTGGAGATTCTCCCCTTTCTTTTATGGGTGTTTGTTGCTTTTTCTCCCAGCGCTTCTTATTACCCTCAGGTTTTTGCGGTCTAGCCCCCAGGCTATCTCGACCGATACTGGAATATGTTTCCGCTATAATTTTAGGCAGTTCCCGCTCCAGATCTTGTTGCGGGACGTCACGAAGACGCATGCGCACTGCAAGTGCAACTGCTTCCCCTTTAAGATTGCTTAGGATTATCGAAGAAACCATGGCAAAATTGCCCATTAGTAGCATTCGTAAATGTAAGGCCGGGGCAGCCACATATTCATCCTGAATCTGTTTAAGCACTTTCGTTAGGTTTGCTAATGTCGGTGTACCGTGTGCCATTGTACAGAGAGCGGCAAATACCGTGCCCCATGTATTACAGTGTTCCACTGTGGGAACCATCCCAAAAGGTAAACACATATTTAGTATTCTATGTTTGTCCTGAGGTCCCGTATGGGGAAACACTGCCTCCAATGTATAAATGTTCTGCACCAACCAAAATGGAGTCTCATCTCTTTTTGCTGGTACTTTACCCATGATAGAGTGTACAGTCACCGGATTTATACCTGGTGTTACTGCATGTGGTTGTGCTGGAGCAGCACGCGTTGGGTTTGTATTTAGTGTCTGCATCACAAATTGTACTAATCCTCTATATATTGCTATAAGTTCAGTATATAAGCGTCGAACCTCAGCCACTGCCATATTAGCAGCCGCAGGATGTGGTGTATATGTGGCTAATAAAGGCCAGGTAGGACCATCATTGCTTAGTGGACCTAATCTTACTGCTAATATTGTATGGGGTAGAGCGCCATCAAGCCAATTATTATGTTCTTGATAAGATAGAGGTATCTCTAAGTATGCGTACGCCCTGTATTGTCCAGGCGCGTTCGCTACTGTGTATGTATGGAATGTATTTGTGTTCCCATCAACTGCTGGAAGTATGACCCAAGAGTAAAAAAGTTCTGTTCTATAGGCTGCATGGGCGTCCACCACAAACGTGACTGGACCACCCTGGGCCGTGAGCCCGTTTGCTAGCAAATGTGCTGTGAGTGGTTGTCTCATGTTAAGAGCTATTTGTACAACCTGGGGATTCGCCATTATAAAAATGGTCCTGAGTTCAGAGAAGGCACACCAAGATGAGAGTTTTTATCCTTTTAAGGTTCAAGCTTGAACAACCACCCGCTGTAAATAGGGTTACCTATACGGCGGTGGTGGAAATCCTCAGTGCCACGGACGTCTCCGCTTAAAGGAACTGAGGAATCATTATATTATATAAGACCGAGATAATCCAGTGGACCCGAAAATTAGAGCCAGACCAAACGTTGGCGGCGCATGTCGCGTAGGCTCTCATTATCCTAATGAGAATACTGGATTTTTGGGCGGCAAGATCGTTCGCAGTGTGGGGGACTAAGTCGGATCCACGGTGAAGGACCCTTGTCACCCCAAACCCAGTTGTTGCTCCAGCTAACTAGCAGTACCTCATCTCTCCCGAAGGGATGAGACGATTGGGCAGCCGAGCGCATGACATCTTAGTACTTCCCAGGGAAGTCGTGGTCACTCAGGTCACAACTGGTTCTCTCATACACAGTGCGGTCTCATATATAAATGGCAGAGGCAGTTTGAGTTTTAAAGATTGGTTTAATAAAACAACTGCATTTTAGATAACAAAGCGTGAGCTGCTATAACCAGAACTATACAACAAAGTAGGATTGAAATAGTAACGAGGAGAGTGAAACACAAGAATAAGGCTATCCTAGTGCAACTAAATTATGTTCTCTCTAAGTTATATTTTGAGCACAGCCTATGAAGCTCTAAGCCTGTCTTTCAGGTTCCCCCGGGGGGACATCAACCCTCACACCTGAGCAAAGGCCTGTAATCTGCATCAGCATCTGCAACAGGGCAGTCAGCATCTAGTTGTGGGTTCCTGGTCGGAATCTCCCTCTTACGTGTACTAGGACTAGAAAGTGTTTTTATAACTAACACGCCGATGTTCTAAGAAACGTCCCTACGTAAGAATGTGTACTTTCTACGAACCCTAGAGACTAAGGCCCTCATTCTAACCGCGGCGGGTGGCGGTAACCGCCATATGGCCGCTCCGCGGTCAAAAGACCGCTGGGGCCATTTCAACTTTCCCGCTGGGCCGGCGGGCACTAGCCAAGTTAGCGCCCGCCGGCCCAGCGGGAAAGGGGCATGCAACACTGAAGCCGGCTCCGAATGGAGCCGGCGGTGTTGCAGGTGTGCGACGGGTGCAGTAGCACCCGTCACGCTTTTCACTGTCTGCTAGGCAGACAGTGAAAAGCAGGCTGGGGCCCTGTTAGGCATGGCAGGGGCCCCAGGACACCCGTTCCCGCCATCCTGTTCCTGGCGGTAAAAACTGCCAGAAACAGGGTGGCGGGAAGGGGGTCAGAACCGCCATGGCGGATTTGGGCAACCGGGGGAAATCCGGCGGGAAACCGCCGGCCCCGGTTTTCTGACCGCGGCTTTACCGCCGCGGTCAGAATGGCCCAGGAAGCACCGCCAGCCTGTTGACGGTGCTTCCGTCATCCGCGACCCTGGTTTTGTACCGCCAGGGTCGGAATGACCCTCTAAACTTCTACCACGTCTATCGCCAATGTACCAGACTGTATCCTTGACTGAAGCACAGAGCGAGCAAGAAGGTATTGTTTGAGAACACAGTGCTAAAGTAACCTAAACAGTGTGATAGAATGAAATAAAACAAGACCGTGAAACTGGTTATTATAAAATAACAGTGCGCAGTTAAATAAAATGCATCTAGGGCAAAGTGCACAGAGGCCTAATACATTAAGCAAACGCGCATAAAGCTATATTAAAAATGGCTCCACTACAGATGGTCAATTCTTCCTTGCTTCATTCTTTCTGTAAAAGTGGGCTGTGTGTGTGTTTTTAATCTACAGGTGAGCCATGCGTCTTTCAGTGTGGATGAGCTATGTCCTGGATGTTTATGTATCAGCTATATGACTGTCACTGCAGAGCATTAATTAGAAGCGTCTTGCTTGCAGGTCGCATGTGATGACTTTACCTTTTGTGTGTGGCTGAGCTGTGTATTATTCATTCTTGTTTTTGAATTATCCTTTACTCTCTCTCTGCTGTGCCTTTGTAAGTGGTTTCTTCCTCTGATATGTATATGTTAGGTTTGTGTACCTGTCTGCTGTTTATGGATGACTAATGGTTTGATGCAGTGTACTTTAATCAGCTGTGGTTGCATGAGTTGCAGCTCTTAATCTAGGGTGTATGGAGGAGGACTGCCTTTTTCTTGGTGTGGATTAGCTCCTTATCCTTTTGTGTGTATTTGTGAGTAATGTTGCTTACCTTAGTCTGTACTGTTTATCCATGAATAAACTGTATATTTCTCCTTGTAGTGTTGAATTGTGTATCTCTGTGGATGAACGGTGTTTCCTGTCTCTCTTTATAGGAATGGCCTGCTTAACAGCATAGATGGGTTGTTTGGTACAGCATAGATGGGTTGATGGGTTGTCTCTCTCTATATGTGAATGTTTTCTGTGTGCATTCATGAACTACTGTGTAGGATGAATTGTCCCTTTCTGTATGGATAAAACGTCTACTTCTCTCTGAGTAGACGATTAGCCTCTCTGTAATGTTGTGTGGTTTGTGTATGGATGAGCTTGCTCTCTCTGTGTATCTTTCACTGACTAGGTAATGTCTCACTTGTATGAGCTGTTTTACTTTTTCTGATGGGTCTGAATTAATTTTGCCTCTTTATATGCCTTGTATAAATGAGTTGTCTCTCTGTTTGGGTCAAATGTTTTCTCCATGTTTGGAGAATTTTGAAAAGTATTATAGAGCCCTCTGCAGCCCCCACCCCGCCCCCTACTCAATGGCATCAAACATTATAACAAGTTGGCCTCTTTTATTCAAGATAAAATTATGAATATCTACTCAGTTTTTCCAGATGATTCCAATACTATAATGGCTGACCTTGAGAACTCTTCTGCGGCTCCCTCTGAGTTCACCTCCCGGCGTTCCTCCCCTCTCTGTTGACCTGGTTGAGGACTTGCTAAGGGCAGTAAAATGTGAGTCTCCACTGGACCCTTTACCTATGCATATTCTGAGGCAAGGGGTTGTGTCCATTGTTCTCGTTCTGACTGAGGTACTTACCTTCTCACTAGCCCAAAGGTTTGTTCCCCCCAGCATTGGAAACATGCAATAGTCAAGCCGCTTCTTAAGAAGGCCAATTTAAATCCTCCCAACCTGACCAATTTTAGTCCAATGTCCTTTCTACCTGGAGTCTCCAAACTTCTGGAGAAACATGTTAACGAACACCTTTCGCCTTTTCTTGAATCTAATTCATTGTTACATCCTACTCAGATGGGCTTCCTCCCTTTACACAGCACAGAAACAGCATTATTAGCTGTGGTAGAAAAGCTTAGAACCATTCTAGACCAGGAATCCTCAGCAGCTATTATCCTACTTGACCTTAGTGCGGCCTTTGACACAGTAGACCATTCCATCATTTTACAGAGGGTCTCTGATGTTGGTATCATGGGTACAGCTTTTATCTGGCTTTTCTACAGAACCACCTTATTCAGGTCCAGGATCAGGCCTTCCTCTCTGCCAGCGTCTTGTCATGCTGTGGGGTGCCACAGGGCCCTTCTTTGAGCCCCTCTTTACTTAATATCTATATGCGCCCCCGGTCTGAGATTGTGCAGGACTATGTGCTGTTGCTTGTGTCCCATGCGGATGACACGCAGCTGTTCATGTCAGTCTCTCATGGCACCCTTCCTGGTCAATCTTCTCTATTTTCATGTCTACAGGAGGTCATCTGCTGGATGTCAAAATGCAAGTTGAAGCTTAACGAGGATAAAACTGAGATTATGCTGCTGGGCAACAACTTCAGCTACCCGATCTCAAGCCCTCTGTGGGACTTTTTCTGTGGTCTGCTTAGTCCTAAAGAGTCAGTAAAGAGCCTTGGCTTATGGCTCAAGTCGGGCTGACTATGAATCAGCATGCCACAAAGCTTGCGGCTAGCTTCTTGAGTACCCTAAAAATGCTGCAAAATGTTTTCCATCTCCTTCCTGCCACAGGTAGATGGTTAGTTGTGCATGCCCTGGTACTAGCTCGGCTCAACTATGGGACTGCTTTGTTCCTTGGTTCTCCGTGCCATCTTGCCAGGAAGCTGCAGATGGTGCAAATGCTGTTGCACGCATGTTGCTGAATATCCCCAAACACACGTCTGCCTCCAAGGCCCTGCAAGACTTACACTGGCTCCCAGTGACACACCATGTTCATGTTTAAGTCCCTCTGTATGATGCACAGGGCTGTTAACAACAAAGGCACTGTTTTGGACTCTTTGTTCTTCCTCTGTCTATTTACTGAAGGTGTCCAGGGTCCACAGGGCTTGGTTGGCTGGCAAGTCTACCTTTCATCTGGCCCCTAGTCTCTGGAATTCGCTGCCCCTGGGCTTGCACCCTCTAGAGCATGATCTCTCTTTTCACGAAGTCTTGAAGACCTGGCTCTCTAATTGCCAACTCCTTACTCTATGGTTCCGTCCTTTGTCGTGAGCAGCGATGGCATGCCTTTGGGTAGCTGTTCACTTTACAAGAACTCAGGAAAAGAATATGATCTGTTTCTCCGTTTCTTAACTATTGTTATAATAGTACAATTGTCAGACTGTGAATTCTCAATGTATTTTCAGCATAACTGTATAAATAGACTATCCATCTAATTTGGGCCTTTCCGTTGTCTGAATCTTCCATTGTATATTGTACTTCCTCATCATATGTGCTTCTTTGAAGAGTTTACAGTATCTTGTCTTCCTTACCATGCTTAATATACTGATGTCAGTTCTTCTCTTTTCCCCACCTCAAATCTAGGACTGGAGGTACTCTCCCCTCTTTCATCAGTATTGATGATTTTTCTTATCAAATTTCCCTATTAAAGGGAATGTTGCCCACACCTAAAATTACAGGTTCAAACCAGACTGTTACTGTTGAAAACTGATGTCGTTGACAGACCTGTGCTTGGGGTCGGGTACAATCCAAAGTTGCGCGATCAGTGTGCTCTCATGCACCTGAAAGAAATCCGGGACCGTGAAGCAAAGTTGTAAGACATCGAAAGAAGTTATGGCTTGTGCGCTCAAGGCTAATCCTGCAAAAGGTCTTCCTTGCTTGCGATTGAAGCCATCCAGTAAGTCAAAATACAAATTGAAGATGAAACGTAGGATGTTGAAGTGAGCCCTGACCCCCAACCTGTTGCTTCCTATCTAAACAGAATCGCATGAGCGTCAAGGTGCCACTCAGTCTTGCTCCCAATTCCTGGTTGAGGAGCCGATCCCTCAGTTGAACCCAATGTATACAAGTTCTGAGGTCAATCAGTGACACCACCGCACATTGAGGCCTTGAGGAAGCCATGCTGTATAGTTTTAGCAATCTTCCAGCTCACTCTTGTATGCTTTTGGGTTGCAAGGATCTGCAGGGGCCTCCAGTTTGGTTACCGTTGGCGAATCTGTCCTCGGCATCAGCTAAGCCCCTAACACCTGCCTTGGTTCCGCTCCAACTTCAGTATCTTGTTATTTTTGTGTGCAATACATCAGGCTGTAACAGTACTTTGCTTACACCTCAAATAACACAATAGTCATATAGACTTACATAATTATAATAATAGCTGGAAAACTCCCCAGCCCCCTTTGGTACATTTCTCATCATAAGATTTACCCCCTCTCTGTCCTGTAGTGGTCTGACATTACATGGCGTTCCAGTCCTGCACCCTCCTCTTTCCATGAACCCCTGTATATCTTTGCTTTGTTGTCCTGGCTGTCACCTCTCCTTCCGTCACAATACATTCCAGGACCGTGGTTGTCCCTCAAGTTCTGAGTTGGCCTATCCCATCTCCCACCTCCCCCATATCTTCTCATATTTCTTTTCTTTGCCCCTATCTGTATATTTCCGTTTCAAGTATTCAACATCTATCCATGCCCTCCCACCACTCGTTATGACCTGGTGCCGTCCCTGAACCCCACCTTCTGTCTATGTCCCTTTTTGCGATCATACAGCCTAGATTGATCAGTAGTTTTTGATACCTTGTGTGGTCGGTTTGGCCTCAACCCCCAGAATCACTGTCTCCAGTGTCATTTCTATATTAGTCCTTGTTGCGCGTTCCAGGGTCTTCCCTACGTCCTTTCAGAATCTAGTGATCCGGGGGCAACTCCATAAAGTGTTGTAGGATGTGCCCATGCCCCCACATCCCTGCAGACACTCAGCATCATGTATAGTATACCATGTGTAGTATTTTAATTTGTATTAGTTTGAGCGATGCTGGAATGGCTACTTCGGCCGGGAACATAAGCGCCTCTGCCCAGTCTGCCTCCTCCAACTCCTTAAAGTCTCTTATCATCTCTCCCATAGATTGAATAGTGAGGGTTGTGTATTTCTCATAATTGTGCCATAGGTCTGTGATATTAGTTTCCTTTGTATCTCGCCCTCCAGAAGTCTTAATTTCAATGGGGCAGCTTCTTGTGTTTCCTCTTCTGTGGAGATACTGTGTTTCAGGGCTACCTGTAGGCGGGCATAATGTAACCATTGTGTGTCTGACATTTGATATTCTGTTTTGATTTGTGGAGAGGTTGCCATCCTATTTGCATCCCATATGTCAGCTAGATATGTTATCCCACTGTTGTTCCAGCCTCTTTATCCCGTTAAGGTATTTATCTCAGGTAATCAAGATCCTTCCCACAGAGGTGTCCTTGGGGTCAAACGTGTGGCCCATCCCATTTCTCTAGTGAGTCTTTCCATATTTGTATAACCGTCTTTGTTGCTGGGCTAAATGCAGGGTTCAGCTAACCTCCGTATAGCCAATGCATGTAACTATTTTTGTGCATCAGCTCCCTATCTCCTTGAAATGCTGGGTCATCTCATGGAGCAAAAGGCCAGTGATTCGCTATGCTTAGTTGTGCCGCCTCGTCTGACTTCTATTTCAAACCTTTGCAGCAGGGGTGTAAATTGGTATCGTAGTGGAGGTGGCATCTGCCAGAGACCCAGATGCCTAGATATTTGAACTTTTCTAGCTCTACCCTAAGTGGCAGTGTCATTGTTCAGTGTGTCTCCCATGCATCCACTGGGAATAGTAATGATTTACCCCAGTTTATTGTGAATCCTGATACCTCCCCAAAGGCCCAAAAAATATCTCCCAGGCAGCCTCGTGAGGAGTGCGTCCGAGTCAAATACAGTAAGATGTCGTCTGCATACAACGATATCCGCTCTTCCTCGCCACTATTAGTGGGCCATCCTCTGATCAGTGAGTCCATTCTTATCCAATTGGCCAAGCCTTCAATCGCCAGTGTGAAAAGCATCGGCGATAAGGGACATCCCTGTCTGGTCCCACTATGGAGGCTAAATTCTGGTGCGGTGTATCCGTTTACTTTCATTTTTGCGGTGGGCCTATTATATAGTAGCTCAATCCATCTCTGGAATTTCGGACTGAATCCCATTTTAGTCAATATGCCGAACATGTATCTCCATTCTACTGAATCAAATGCCTTATTGGCATCTAGGGAGAGAATGGCTCTCCCTTTGGCCGAATTTTTTATCAAAGCCAGATTATTATGAAGCCTTCGGAGATTCAAGGCAGTAAAGCGGCCGGGTATAAACACAGTTTGATCCGGGTGGACCAGGGTCGTCATTACTGTTCTAAGTCTGAACGCCAATGTCTTTACTAGTATTTTAGCATGAACATTTAACAACAAGATCGGGCGATAGGAGTCTCCCCGGTCTCTGGGCTTATTTGGCTTGGGTAGAAGGATAATCGTCGCTGTTCTCATGTCAAGAGGGAGTTCTCCGGTTTCAAAGGCTTATTTTAAGGCCGCATGCAAATGTGGCATCAACCCCCTACCAAGCCTCTGAAAAAACTTGACGGGAACCCATTGGGCCCTGGGGATTTCCCTCTCTGTAATTGTCCCATGGCTTCTATTATTTCTTCCTCTGTAACCTCCTCCTCTAATTCCGCAGTTTGCTGTGGGGATAAGTGCGTCATGGGGCAGTCCGCTATAAAGCTATCTATTTCTGCTTCTGGGATGGTTACGTGGGATTTGTAAAAATCCTCCATTTGGGCTGCCAGTTCTCCCATTACTTCCTTGGGTTCCCTTATTGTAGGAAGTTGGCTCTGTTTATACTACCTCAAAGTGAGATATAGTGTGCACAGAGTCCAAGGGTTCCCCTTAGAGGTTGATAGTGACAAAATTAGATAATACTAATGCTCTATTTTGTGGTAGTGTGGTCGAGCAGTAGGCTTATCAGAGGGTACTGTTAAGCATTTGTTGTACACACAGAGGCAATAAATGAGGAACACACACTCAAAGACTTAACTCCAGGTCAATAGTTTTTATATAGAAAAATATATTTTCTTAATTTATTTTAGAACCACAAGATTCAAGATTTGAGGTAAGTACATAAAATGCAAGGTACTTCACACAGGTAAGTATAGAACTTTGATTCAAAGCAGTAGTACACACAATTTTAGTTAAAATGGCAATAAGCTTTTTTTAAAGTGAACCCAGTGCAAAAATGAACAGTTCCTGAGGGAGGTAAGTTTGGTTAGGTTTTTCAGGTAAGTAAAGCACTTACACTGTCAGTCTCCTCAGCATAGGCAGCCCACCGTTGTGGGTTCAAGGCAACCCCAAAGTCACTGCACCAGCAACACAGGGCCGGTCAGGTGCAGAGGTCAAAGGAGGGCCCAAAACACATAGGCGCCTATGGAGAACAGGGGTGCTCAGGTCGTAGTCTGCTTACAGGTAAGTACCTGCGTCCTCGGGGAGCAGACCAGGGGGCATTTGTAGACCACTGGGGGAAACACACACAAGCCCACAAAACACAACCTCAGCAGCACAGGGGCGGCCGGGTGCAGTGGACAAAGTAGGCGTCTGGTTTGTCATTGAAAGCAATGGAGGGACCCGGGGGTCACTTAAGCGATGCAGGCAGGGCACAGGGGGGCTTCTCGGGCCAGCCACTGCTGGGCTAGGAAGAGGGCCGCCTGCTGGTCACTTCTGCACTGGAATGTGGTTCCTCTCGGTCCTGGGGGCTGCAGGTGCAGTGCTTGGTCCAGGGGTCGGGTTCCTTGTTACCAGGCTGTCGCAGTCAGGGTGTGCCTCTGGATCCTCTCTGCAGGCGTCGCTGTGAGGGGGCAGGGGGGGTTGACTCAGGGTACCCAAGTCGTCGTAGTTGCCTGGGAGTCCTGTCTGCGGTGTTGGTTCTCTGGAGCTCAAGCAGGGGGCGTCGGGTGCAGAGTGTGAAGTCTCACGCTTCCAGCGGGAAAAGTTGCTTTAAAGTTGCAAAGTTGTTGCAGTTTTTGAACAGTGCTGTTGATCTCGGAGGTTTCTTGGTTCTTCAGGTTCAGGGCAGTCCTCGGAGTCCTTAGAGGTCACTGGTCCCTGTCGGATGTGTCGCTGTGCAGGTTTTTTGAGTCTGGAGACAGGCCGGTAGGGCTGGGGCCAAGTCAGTTGTCGTCTCCGTCGTCTCTGCAGGGCTTTCAGGTCAGCAGTCCTTCTTGTTGTTGTAGGTTGCAGGAATCTGATTTCCTGGGTTCAGGGTCGCCCCTAAATACTAAATTTAGGGGTGTGTTTAGGTCTGGGGGGCAGTAGCCAATGGCTACTGTCCTGGAGGGTGGCTATGCCCTCTTTGTGCCTCCTCCCTGAGGGAAGGGGGGCACATTCCTATTCCTATTGGGGAACCCTCCAATCTCAAGATGGAGGATTTCTAAAGGCAGGGGTCACCTCAGCTCAGGACACCTTAGGGGCTGTCCTGACTGGTGGGTGACTCCTCCTTGTTTTCCTTATTATCTCCTCCAGCATTGCCGCCAAAAGTGGGGGCAGTGGCTGAAGGGGCAGGCATCTCCACTAGCTTGGATGCCCTGGGGTGTTGTAACAAAAGGCATGTAGCCAGAAACTCGTCTGGTTGTGGCAGTCTGGCAGAAACTGGTCAGCCTAGCACTAGGAGTCGGACTGGTATTCAGGTGGCATCTCTAAGATGCCCTCTGGGTGTATTTTACAGTAAATCCCACACTGGAATCAGTGTGCATTTATTGTGCTGAGAAGTTTGATACCAAACTTCTCAGATTTCAGTGTAGCCATTATGGAACTGTGGAGTTCGTAATTGACAGACTTCCAGACCAAATACTCTTTATGGCTACCCTGCACTTACAGTGTCTAAGGTTTTGCTTAGACACTGTAGGGGCATAGTGCTCATGCACTTATGCCCTCACCTGTAGTATAGTGCACCCTGCCGTAGGGCTGTAAGGCCTGCTAGAGGGGTGACTTACCTATGCCACAGGCAGTGAGAGGTGGGCATGGCACCCTGAGGGGAGTGCCATGTCGACTTAGTCATTTTCTCCCCACCAACACACACAAGCTGTGAGGCAGTGTGCATGTGCTGAGTGAGGGGTCCCCAGGGTGGCATAAGACATGCTGCAGCCCTTAGAGACCTTCCCTGGCCACAGGACCCTTGGTACCAGGGGTACCATTTACAAGGGACTTATCTGTGTGCCAGGGCTGTGCCAATTGTGGGAACAAAGGTACAGTTTAGGGACAGAACACTGGTGCTGGGGCCTGGTTAGCAGGGTCCCAGCACACTTTCAATCATAACTGGCATCCCCAAAAGGCAAAAAGTCAGGGGGTAACCATGCCAAGGAAGGCATTTCCTTACATTTATTAATTCCCCTTGAGCTGTCCGAATTTCTCTAATAAGGGAATCACTTAGGGCCAGATGTACGTAGAAAGCAATTTGCGACTTGCAAATTGCGAGTCCCTGCGACTCACAATTTGCAAGTCGCAAATTGCTATGCAGTACGGTGTCTCAGACACCGACTGCAACTCGCAATGGGGTCGCAATGACCCACCTCATGAATATTCATGAGGTGGGTCGCAAATTGCGGCCCCATTGCGAGTATAGGCACTCGCTAACATGGAGGCCTGCTGTCGTCAGCAGGCCTCCATGTTAGCGACCTGCTTGTCAATAAAGCAGTTTTTTTTTTTTTGAAATGTAGCCCGTTTTCCCTAAGGGAAAACGAGCTGCATTTCAAAAAAATCCGAAACCTTTAGTTTCGGGTTTTTTCAGGGCAGGAAGTGGTCCCTTGGACCACTCCCTGCCCTGAAAAAATATTTTGGGGTCCAGTCCCAAACTGGAAGGGGTCCCATGGGGACCCCTTCCAATTTGCGATTGGGTTACCATCCACTTGAAGTGGATGGTAACTGCGATGCCATTTGCGACCGCATATGCAGTCGCAAATGGTATTGCATCCCAATGCGACTCGCAAATAGGAAGGGAACACCCCTTCCTATTTGCGAGTCTGAAATGCATTTTGCGAGTCGGTAACAACTCGCAAAATGCATTTCTGCATTGGGATACGCGTTTTGCGACTCGCAAACGGCAGATTTTGCCGTTTGCGAGTCGCAAAACGTTTCGTACATCTGGCCCTTAGTTACTTCTTGCCCAACCATGCTTGTAATTTACCTGCTTTATTCCCAGCCTCATATAGACGGTTACTCTTTTATAGGTATTGTTGTTGTACTTCGTCTCGGGTCACGATATTGTATTCCTCCCTTTTTTGTATCATCTCCTTTTTAATGTCCTGTACCGGTTGTGTTGCATATCTCTGCTCTAATGTTATAAGTTTGCTTTCTAGTGTTACTAATCTTTTCTGGCTTTGCTGTCTTTCCGCTACTTCTTTCGTTATGATCACCCCTCTGATAGTAGCTTTGTAGGCTTCCCACAGGGTCACCGGACTTTGCACCGACCCCTTGTTTTCAGTGAAGTATTGCTGTGTTGCGTACCCTAGGTCTTTGACCACTTTCGCGTTTTGTAGTCGCCATGTTTGCATCTGCCACCTACTCCATGGTGGTTAGGGTCCCTGAGATACCGCCATCTGCAATGGGGCATGATCACTAATCCCCCTGGCCAAATACTCCGCCTCTTTGATTCTCAGCAGCAAATCTGCAGTGAGAAAGATATAATCTCAGGCCCGTTGCATGTGTTAACCCCTCAGTTTTTCCGTGGTTGGGCGTCCTTTCTCAGACTTATCTACTCCTGTATCCATCACTAAATTGAAATCGCCTCCCATTAGTATTAATGCAGATGGCGAGTTTGTAAGTATGGTGCCAATTGTTTGGAGCACCTCACCCTGTAGTCCCGGGAGTAAGTATACATTGACTAACAATATAGGTATGTTTACGTACTTCCCTAGTATTGTTATGTAACAGCTTTATGGATCCACCCACGTGCGGGTGGTGTGAAATGGGAGAGCTTTTTAAATAAGCACCATGGTCCCCCTGGATCCAGACGTAAACTGCGTATGTCCCACTATCTTGTATTTCCCCCTTTCCATGGCTTTATGTTGTGCATACATGAGGTGGGTTTCTTGCAGGAATATTATATCTGACTTACATCTAGAGAGAGATTTGTGTACCCAGCCCCCCTAGAGCTTATTCCCTAATCCATTCACATTCCATGTGAGGAGGGACAGTTTCTCGTTGCCCATGGTAATAGTTTAAGCAAGAATAGTCTGTCCTTGTCTAAAGGATTGTCCCTCCTCAGATCCCCAGTGACCTTTGTAGCGATGTCTAATGTCCCATCATCCCTTTGATTGAACTGAACTGTTAACCATACCCCCTAACTCCCCCGCTCCCTACCTTACCATGCTGTGATTGTAAAACTAACCCCCCCCCCCCAATTAACGGCATGTGTTAGCCCGAACCCCTGAAAGGGGGCGCTTGTTCCCCGTTGCAAGTTTCTCTGAGGCATGGACCAGTCCATCATCATAGTTTGTCTTTCACTGTTCGTTGTTTAGTGTCTGCTGTCGGGCGTAGAGGAAGGAAGGAGCCAAAGAGGGACGAGAGGCCGCAGTGACGCTCCTCCTCATCTCCTCTCCGCCCAATTCTGCTGAGCCATGCCTTTAGCACCATTGATTAGGATTCGAGTTATCTGTTAGCCCAACAGGTCTGCTGTCATTGGGGTCACCTTAGGGGGATGCTCCCCCTCCGATTCTGTCCCCAGCCTTGACTGTTCTGTACCGCTTCCTCTGGCGTCTGAAGCGAGTTCCCTCCATCTGCCACTCGTCCGAATCCTGGTTGTCCGCCTGAGGTCCTGGAGCGCCTTCATCTGTGCAGCCTTGATTTGTTCTTGTGTCGAGGTGGCGGCGGCAGACCCCGCCCAAGCCCTCACCACCTGCGTTTCTTTTTACTCGTAGTCCATGTCTTGGTGCTCTCCTCTCTGACTCCATTTCCGTGGCGAAGACCCTGCGTCTCTATCCATTCGCAGGCCTCCTGAGGCGATGTTAGAAAATGTGTCTTTTTCTCGTGTTCGATCCGAAATTTTGCTGGATATAGCAGTGCGTATTTCATGTCATTGTGGCGGAGGACCTTTTTGATTGCGGTAAATGCTGCACTTTGTTTCTGCACCATGTTCGTGTAGTCTGGGTAGATGTTTATCTCTTTTCCTTCAATTTTCCAGGGGTCTCTTTTCCTTGTCTCTTGGAGAATCACATCTCTGTTGCTGAAGCTCATTAATTGCACTATTATCGGTCTTGGGTATGCCCCTGGTGGTGTAGGAGTCGCCGGGATCCTGTGGGCCTGCTCTACAGAGAAGAATTTGGGAGGTGTTCCCTAGAGCACCACATCGCTCAGCTATGTCTCTATGTAAGTTTCTGGTGATGGACCTTCCGTCTTCTCCGGGACTCCCACCAAATGGATGTTGTGTCGTCGAGACCAACTCTCGGCATCCTCCATTTTGATTGCCGCCAGAATCACCGTGGCGTGTTGCGTTAGCGCCTCGTCCCCTCAGCCGTCTCCCTCATATCATCCCTTGGAGGGGGGCCCAGTTGGCATGTCCTTGCCAATCCGTTGTTTCCCCATGATCTCCTGGAAGGGGGAAGAGTAGATGATCACCTTCGGGGCCTCCGTTCCAGATGTTACACTTCCATGGCCGCCCAGTTGCTGCTGCCCAGACTCGCACTGGAAGACCAGCCGCTCGATTTGCCCCTAATGTGGCCTGGATTAATCTTCCCCCACCTCGCCGTTTATTCGTTCTGTTTCAATCGCAGTGTTTCAAGCATGCTCTCTTGCTCTCCTTCCGGGTCCAGCTCGCTGTATACAGTCTCCAGTAGCTCCTCAGCGGGCCTCTCTTCTGCGATATCAGCCACGACTGTGAACTTGTCACTAGCACGTTGGTGCCCCCGGTGATTCAGTAGGGTATTCCGCTGTGTTGGGTGCCATCTCTGAGTTGGCATCCGCATGTGCTTCTCATGCTGTCCAGCTCGCCGCTACCCCCACATTGTCTGGTACCATTCTCTTCGCCACTTCTGTAGTATGCTTTAGGCTGTTTCCCAGAATTCAAATCCCTTGCAGCTTTGCCTGTGGCTCGTCGCGGCGCTCCTCTTTCTGGCACCCCCAGGGTACACTGCATGTCTGTTTTACCGCTTGCGCCTTGCAGTGTAAAATGGCGGCATCCTCCTCCCTTCCAGTTTCAGGCTCCCCTCTGTCTCCGTTACCTTCTGGCTATCGACGCAAGCCTGTGTAACCTCCTGTACTGTGCCCCTCCCAGCACGTCACTGCATCTTCGGGAGCCGTGGTCCTTGGTGCTTGCTTGCTTCAGGGCTGTCCCGCTCTTCCCTGGCACCTCCAGGCCCCCGGGTGCTTGCACATCTACTTCCGACCACTTTCCAAGTTTCCAAAATGACAGCCGCTCCCGGACTCACCGCTGTCCCAGGGTCCTGAAGGTCCTCTGTTGGGTCTTTGTGGGCCCCCCGATCTCCATCTGGGAGGCTCAGCTTGTTTTATCTGGTAAGGCGAGTGTCACGGGAGCTGCCGCCCTGGGCTCGCGTCCACCTCAGCGCGGCCTCCCTCGCACCTCCGTGCCGCCCTCTTGTGCTCTCCTCTCTGAAGTGCGCCCTCGTCTCTGACTGTGCCTCAGGATCCCTGCGTTCCCCGGGGGCTCAGGATCTCGCCTGTGGGGCCGAGTCAGCGCCCTATTCAGGATATTTGCCCCTCAGTACGGGACTTTGCAGCAGGAGCTCCGGACTACGTGTCCGACTCCATTGCTTGCTTGGCCACGCCCCCACCTACTTCAGTATCAACTTCCATTCTGGTTTCAAGTATTTTGTCATTCCCTCTTTCATCAACAACAGTACTGATGGTACTGGAGGGAGATCCGGTGATGACTCTGATGTCCAGCCCCATCCAGGTTCGGTCTTTTCAAGGCTACGCCAGAAGGTTGGTTTAAAGGCAGCGCAAGCCTCCATTGCAAACATCCCAGTCCTTTTGTAGGATCAGGGATCAGGCAGGCAGGGGCACATCGATCTTCCTAGTTCCCTTCTCCTTTGGCATCAGCATTCAGATCGCCTTATTTGGCCCTTAGCGGCGCCAACCGCTTTGTGGGTGGCAGGATGCAACATTTTCTCCCAGAGTAGCAATCCGTCACATCGAGATATGGGTCCTCCAAGGCTATGCCCTTTCATTCTTTTCCGACCCGCTGCAGCTTCCTCCAGCATCAGAGCAGCTCCCAGAGGAGCATCTGTCCATCTTACTGTAGGAGATGCAAGCTGTACTGCTCAAAGGGGCAATTGAGATGGTTCCTGACTCAGAAATAGGAATGGGTTGTTACACCATCTGTCTCTTCGTGTTGAAAATGGACGGAGGTCTTTGTCCTATTTTAGATCTTCACCCTCTGAATGCCTTCCTGCTGAAGGACAAATCTGAAATGTTGACACTGGCCCTGGCAGTGTCTGACCTGGATCTGGGCGACTAGAAGGTAGCCTTGTACCTGCAGGACATGTACTATCATGTGCCTGCCTACAGTTCCACTAACGTTACCTGTAGTTCAAGGTTGGGCAAGCACATTTTTATTTTGCGGTGCTCTCCTTCAGCTTTATCAGCGCCCCTCTGGTGTTCAGAAAAGTGTTGGATGTCACCAATTTTCAGAGGTTGGGGATACCAGTTTTTCCCCATGCCATGACAACTAGCTGTTGAAGGCGGGCTTGCTACAGTCAGTCGTAGACCACCTCTGGACGACCGCAAACATCCTGATATTTTTGGGGTTCTTGATCATCGAGCCAAAGTCACTCCTGACTCCTTTGCAGAGACTTCCATTTCTTGGAGCTGTTTTTGACACCGTGAAATTCAGGGCCTTTCCTCCATTTTAATGAGTCAAAGACATTCGGGCTATGATCCAGATGTTTCAGCCTCCGTCCTGTATCTCGGTGAGAGCAGCTCTGAGGCTTAACCTCATGCATTCTGCCGATCAACTTTGCAGGTGGCATATTCTGGCTCTGCAGTGGTATCTGCAGTATCAGTGGACTCAGCATCAAGTAAACCTATTATATGTTATCCACATTTGTGAGGAGGCTGCACAAGATCTGCAGTGGTGGCTGCTTTACCACAGCCTGACCTGCAGCAGATTCCTCTCTGCTCCCTCTAGAGCTGACAGTGGTGACGGATGCTTCACTGCTGGTTTGGGGAGGTCATCTGGGAGACGTGGCGATCAGATGGCTCTGGTCTGCGGGGGAAATCTGATTCCATATTCATATCCATCTGTTGGAGTTGCAGGCCATTCACCTGGCATTGAAGGCCTTATTACCATCCATCAAGGGCTCTCTTGGAAACACCACAGCCATTTGGTACTACAACAAGCAGAGCGGAGTGGGGTCCTGGCTCCTGTGCCAAAACGATCTATGCCTTTAAAAGTTGTTGTAATGTCAGAGTATCTCCCTCATTGTGAACCACCTGGTAGCATTGTTGAACGCCAGGGCGGACAAGCTCAGAGAGCCCTACCTGGCTGATCACAAATGGCGACTACATCCGGAGATGGCACAGGTTGTCTTCTGACAATGGGGAGAACCCTGGCTAGATCTTTTTGCCGCCTATGAGAATGGCAGTGTCCAAACGTTTGCGTTAGATTTCCCATGAAGGTCCTCCTTGGGAAATGCATTTTGACAGGTGTGAAACATGGGACTCCTGTATGCCTTCTTGCCTCTGCCTCTTCTGCCCAGATTTCTGGCAAAAATTAGGAAACAGGGCAGGAGCGTATGGTCCTCAGAGCATGTGCGTCTGCCCTCTGATCAGATTATTACTTCTGGAGGATCCCCTGTCGCAGAAGCAGGGCAAGGTTCTTCAAACAAACATGTGCAACCTTCACCTCTTGTGTGGAGATTGAACGGCAGCAGTTGACAGTGTTTGATTTACCAACCTAAGTTATAGATGTCATCCTTGCTGTCAGGTGCCTTTCTTCCCACGGGGCTTGGGCATATTTGTGGCCTGGTGGGGAGTTTGCAGGACAGACCATTTCAAGCCAGGCTGTCGGATATTTTGGAATTTGTTTTGTCTTTGGCCTAGAAAGGCATTGCAGTGGGCAATATTAAAGGTTATTTATCAGACCTTTTGTCTTTTCTGGGTTTACTGGACCCATCTGTCCTTGTTTAAATCACCTCTTTTTCTTAAAAGTTTAATGCATATGCTTTGTTCCAAACCATTTGCAATGCCACAGTGGGACCTTAATTTAGTCATGGGATTTCTCATATGTACTCCCTTTGAGCCGATGCACAGCTACTCATAGTTTTTTCTGACATTAAAGACTGTCTTTCTCATTGCAGTCACTTCAGCTCATTGTGTGAATGAGCTCTAGGCTCCCTTAGGGCAACTGTCCTACACCACCTTTTTCCATAAGAACTGCTGAGGGCCAGGGCACCCTTCTTGCGGAAAGTCATGACCCCTTTTCACATTGGGCAATCTATCACCCTTGCAACGTTCTTCACCCTGCCTCACCCCAGGAAAGAGGAAGAGAGGCTCCTTCATCTCGTCTGGAACCCAAAAGAGCATTAAGCTTTTATGTTGATTACAACAAAGACCATCTGATGGACTGTCAGCTCTCTGTTTGATTGTCTGGGGCAAAGAAACGTATAGAGGTGCAGAAAAGGACTCTGCCAAAGTGGATAGTCCTTTGCCTTAAGATTTGCTGTGCACTGGCCGAGAAGCAGCCTCCATAAGGACTTAGGGCCCATGCAACCAGGGCCAGATCTGCCACGACTATGTTTACATGTGGGGTGCCTGGGCATCTGTGCATACTTTGATGACGCACTGCTGCCTTATTATCCATGTCTGACAGGAAGGGCATTTCGCACTTTTGGTCCTGGGGAACATTTTGGTCTGAGCCCACTCCACAGACCCTCCACTTTGAGAGGTACTGCTTTAGTATCTATTCTGATGCTGAGGAATCTGCATTTAGAAGTACCCATCAGGGGGGACACGTTGCTTACTTTCTGGTGGGCAATGATTTCTCACTGTCCTCCCACTTCCCCGTTCTCTCATAGGGGATTTCTATGTATAGACATAAGCGTTGAATAGCTCTGCCCAGTTCCTGGTCTGGGGGATACCATGGCCGCCTCAGTAGGGAGATCTGCTGCAAGGGAAGGCAAAACCCAAACAGGTGTAAGCGGGTCCCACCTGGCTACAATTGGATGGGTATAGAAATAGGCAAGGGAGGGCGTCCAGAGCAGCCCCACCCCACAAAACCATAACTCATCACCTCGCGCTAAAGGAGGCCTCTGGGGAAAACAGTTTACAAAGTAAGCATGTCCTGAATATGTTTGCGTCACCAAGGCCGGGGCTGTAAAGGCTAGCCGTGAAGGATTTATCCCCACCAGTATCGCATCCAGTAGGTCCACAGACACGAAGCTAGCCCTCAGTAAAGGTCCCCCTGCTGTAATTACAGGAGTAAAATCAGTGACGGACCTTCAGAAAGTTCACAGTTGTTAAGGGCCTGCACGGGAAGAAGACCAGCTGGTCAGAAGGTTTCTCGACAGGAGATTCCTAGGAGCATCATTCTCCGGGTCAGCTCTGGGTAGGATTTCTCTGTCTTGATGACGAACACTAGGGATTTTAGGAGAGAGACTGCAGTTTGTAGGTGGTCTGACAACCTCTGGGGGTATTGGTTCACCAAAAGGATGTTGTCAAGAAAGGCTATAGACTTTTGCCCTCAGTTGTTTCGGTTTGGCCATTTTGGTGAAGCACCATGGTGTGGAGGACAGGCCAAAGGAGAGAGCTGTGAATTCGAACACTTGGCCCGCCACTGGAATTGAAGAAAGCTACAGTGTGGATTGTAGATGGGAACCGGGAGATAGGTATCCATTAGGTCCAGGCCTGTCATCCAGTCCTGTGGACACAGCAGGTCCCTTAGGAGGTGGATCCCCTCCATCTTGAAGTGGCAGAACACAAGCCACTTGTTGAATTCTTGAAGTTTGATGACCTGGCTCCAACCTTCATCTCACTTCTCCAATAGAAATAAGTTGCTGAGGAAGCCTTTAGAGTGTAGAGCCATGAAAAAAACTGCCCTTTTCTTCAGGAGTTCAGATACCTCCTGGTCTATCATGGAAGCGTTGTGTTGTGAAAAGATGATGGGCTGAGGGCTGTTGGGCTGGAAGGGGTGAAAGAATCTGGCCTGATGTGTGGTTGTAGGAAAGTAACCTCTTTCTAGCTTTGTTACACCCACTTTTGGCCTGCTTGTCAGTGTGTGTGTTTGCTGGGATCCTGCTAACCAGAACCCCAGTGACTGTGCTCTCTCCTCTAAATTTGGTTGCTGGTAACCTTTTCTTCCCACAATTGGCATACTGGTGCCCCCATATAAAGTCCCTAGTATATGGTGCCTAGGTACCCAGGGCACTGGGGTTCCAGGGGATCCCTATGGGCTGCAGCAGTTATTCTGCCCACCATAAAGAGCCCATGCAAAGGGTTCTGCAGGCCTGCCATTGCACTCTGCGTGAATCGGGTGCACACACCCAGTTTCACTCCAGGCCACTGCAAGTCACCCCTATGGTAGACCCTCTCAGCCCAGAGGGCTGGGTGTAGGTACCTGTGTGTGAGGGCACCCCTGCATTAGCAGAAGTGCCCCCACGAACTCCAGCCCTATTTTACTGGACTTCGTGAGTGCGGGGAAACCATTTTATATGTGTACCGGACATAGGTCACTACCTATGTCCAGCTACATAATGGTAACTCCGAACCTGGTCATGTTTGGTATCAAACATGTCGGAATCATACCCCAATACTATTGCAAGTATTGGAAGTATTATCCCATGCACTCTAGGGGCTCCTTAGAGGACTCCCAGCATTGCTACCACCAGTCTTACAGGGTTTTCACGGGCAGCCCAACTGCTGTCACCCTTCAGACAGGTTTCTGCCCTTCTGCTGCTTGATCTGATCAATCCCAGGAAGGCAGAACAAAGATTTCCTTTGGGAGAGGGAGGTAACACCCTCTCCCTTTGGAAACAGGTGTGACTGGCTTGGGAGGGGTAGCCTCCCCAAGCAACTGGTTTTGCTTTGAAGGGCACATTTGGTGCCCTCTGTGCCTAAACCAGTCCACACCGGTTCAGGGACCCCCAGTCCCTGCTCTGACATGAAACTGAGCAATGGAAAGGGGAGTGACCACTCCCCTGTTCATCACCACTCCAGGGGGGGTGCCCAGAGGTCCTCCAGACGGTCCCTGGGTTCTGCCATCTTGATTCCAAGGTTGGCAGGGAACTCTAGGATCATCTGAGTGGCCAGGCCGGGCAGGTGACGTCAGAGGCACCCTATAATAGGTAGTTACCTGGTTAGGTGACTAAGCCCCCTCTTTGGGCTATATAGGGTCTTCCTCTGGGGTGGATCCTCAGATTCGGCTTGGGAGATTCTATCAGGTCTCCTCTGCAACCTCTGCTTTGACTTCTGGCCTCCGGAACCACGACTGGACCCTCCAGGAACCTACAAGCTGCAGATCCACGAGGAAGACTCTTCTACAACATTATATCCAGCATTCCTGCCAGCTCTGCAACATTTCCCCGGCTGTGCATCCTCAGAAGACTGCAACTCTTCAGCCTGCACAAGAAGAAGAAGGAATCTCCCTTGGGGTGAAGGCATCACTCCCCTGTAACTACAGGTACCTAGCTGCAACGACCACCGGCTGCGTGGATCCCCCCTCATCCTGAGCTGCGTGGGTCCTGCATCACGGGTGGTGCTCCGGACAGTCTACCTTGGTCCTCTCTACCAACTGTCGCACTTTGGTGGTGGTAATTCCTTTACACTCCATGCAAAACAGTACCCCCGTGCACCGCATCCTTTGCAGCTGCCAAGGCTTGTTTGCTTCACCTCCAAAGGGAACTTCAGGCGACGTGTAGCACCAGCCCCCAGCACTCCTGCAACTCCTGGGCCTCTGTGTGGTCTTCTGATGACATGGGAGCAACTTCTGTGGTGCTGCGTGGGCTGCTTATGTGACTTCTGTGTCCTTGTCCTATTGGACATCTGTGGGTGCTGCCTCTGCTCCTGTGGGCCTTCTACGATGCAGAGGGTCCCCTGTGACTCCCCTTCCTGGGTCTAGTCCTCCTGGACCTTGCTGGTCCCCAGCAGCACCTCCTTTCCTCCAACCGCGATTTTGCCTTTGCCAAGGCTTGTTGGTGGAAATCCTTTACCGACACCGATCTGCAATCCAGCTTCCAGCGTGGGACACTTTTTGCACGCATCAGGAACTCTTCTCCAGCATTGTGCTGCAGTGCTGACCTGTCTTCCTTCTTTGTCGACCAACTCCAATAGGTACCTCTGGGTGGGTAGTATCTCCTACTCCCCTGGACTCCACAGACACTTCTGGACTTGGTCCCCTCTCTCGACCGGTCTCCATCTTCGGTATTCCACTGCTGGCTCCTTACAGGCTGTTCTGGGTGTCTTTTTTTCTTCTTTTCATCCTTTGGGGTGTGTTTGGGGGAAATCAAGTGTTTTACTCCTGCATTCCTGGTTGCTGGGGGGGGTACTACATTACTTACCTGTGTGGTTTCCTAGCACTCCTAGCTCCCCTCTACACAATTTACTTACCTAGGTGGTGGCACTATGTTCGCATTCTACTTTCTTTGTATATGGTTTGGGCTCCCCCTAAGGTCACTATTGCATATTGCTATTTTACACTGTTTTCTAACCTTTTTATGCCTCTTACTGTTTATTAGTGTATATATATTGCATATTTACTTACCTCCTATTGGACGGTTGCCTCTCTTGTATTTTCTGATACCAGTGTTCCAAAAATAAGGTACCTTTATTTGTGTTCAAACAAGTGTTTTCTTTCCTGTGTGTAAGTACTGTGTGACTGTAGTGGTATTGCATGAGCATGTGTGAAAAGGTGCATGCACCCTTTCACTACAGGTCACTGTAAGTCATCCCTATGGTAGGCCTTTCTAGCCCAGAGGGCAGGGTGCAGGTCCCTGTGTGTGAGAGCACCCTCGCATGAGCAGAGGTGCCCTTACGAACTCCAGTTCCACTGCACTGGACTTTGTAAGTGCAGGGAAGCCAATTTACCCGTGTACTGTACCTGTGCCCAGCTACATGACTGATTAGCTCAGGCAGGGGAAGGCAGACCAAAGGATTTCCTGTGGGAGCGGGAGGCAACACCCTCTCTTTTGGAAAAAGGGTAGCCTCCCCAAGCCAACCGTTTTGCTTTGATGGGAACATTTGGTGGCCTACTTGCATAAACCGGTTTGCTCCAGTGCAGTGCAGGTGACCAAACATCCTTTCAGGGCTATTTAGGGTCTCCCTTTTGGGTGGGTCCTCAGATTCGACATGCAATATTCCAGCAGGGTTCCTCAGCATTGTTTACTTCATCTTCTGGCCACTGGGACTGCAACTGGACCCTCCAGGAACCAACAATCTGCCACTTCAGTGAGGACTCTGCTCTGCAACATTGTTTCTTCGGCTCCTTCCAGCAACTGCAACATTTCCCCGGCTGTGCACCCTCTGAGGGCGACGAGACTTCAGCCTGCACAAGAAGTAAGAAGGAATCTCCCTGATGACCTGGAGCCGGAACGGCATCACTTGGTGCCAGATCAGTCTTCGATAGGGTCTTCTCACCCCAGGTTGGATTCTGACCTTTTTTACTAACGGTATGAATACGGGGAAGGTTTAGAGGGGTCGCTGGACTCTCTGAAATGCCAGCTCGACCACCCTGAGTTGAACTGGGCACAGGAAGTGGGTGAGGCTAGTGGTCTGGATACGTCTCCAGACGCTGGCATGCTTTCTCCCCCTACTGTGGCTATGGCGGAGGCAGTGTCATATTCTATGGTGATCAGCAGGGTGGCTGAGGTCCTCGGCCTCGAGCTTCCTTCTGTAGCGGTCAGGACTAACCTCCTGACTGAGGTGCTTCAGCCTGGGGCTTCCACTCCGGAACCCCTTATACTTTTCATTGAAGCCCTCACAGATGTCCCTCTGGGTATCTGGTTCAGACCTAGCACAGGGGCTCTTATGAAAAGGACAATCGGCTGCCGCCATAGCTGCGCTGAACGACCCTAAATTCCTGTGTCAACACCCTACATCTGAGAGCCTTGTCATCCACGCTTCTTCCTCATCTGGTGCATTCCCATCCGCACCCCCGGATAGGGAATCAAAAAGACTGGATCAGCTTGGGAAGAAGATGTTTTTTTCCTCCAGTCTGGCATTCCGGTCCACCAACACCACATCCCTCTTGGGCCGCTACACCCATTCCCTATGGGATACGGTCGCACAGGTGTTGCCGCAGGTCCCGGAGGAGGCTCGGGCTATCATCTCCCAAGCTGTTGCTGATCGGAGGGATGCGGCCAAGTTCCCGGTCCGTTGTGGACTGGGAATAACCGACTCACTGGGTTGATTGGTTGCATTGATGGTGGCCTTAAAGTGCCACACCTAGTTCAGGACGTCTGGCTTTTTGGGGGATGTCCAACAGTCTCTCATGGACATGCCCTTCAATGGCACCCGTCTCTTCATAGATAAGGCGGACTCGGTGCTTGACCGTTCTAAGGAGTCTCGGGCTATGGTTCGGTCCCTTGGCCTTGTGGCAGCACCTCGCCCAGCATAGTCCACTTTTTGCCCATTTTGTAGCCATGGAAGTAGCTCCCTCTTGCGTCCCTTCCCTACCAGCCACCGAGCCCCGAATGCTACTCAGCCACTGCTTGGCTGTGGGCGCGAAATCCCACGGGCTCGTGGGTCAGGGAGCCAGAGGTCTGCCTGGTCCACCTCCCCACCTGCTACAGCCTCCAAACCCTCCTAGTTAACCGCCCCATCCCGGACCAGTAGGAGGCAGGATCAGCCATCACCTACCCCACTGGGAATCCTGTACGACGGGTAGGTCAGTTGTGCAAATAGTCCAAAGGGGCTACTCCCTCCCCTTCGAGACTACACCACAGACCATGCCACCGTCTAACAACTGTTTATCTGAGGATCATTTGGCTGTTCTTTTGGCCAAGGGAGCCATAGAGATGATCCCTGTGCCAGAAGTAGGTTGTGGTTGTTATTCCCACTACTTTCTGGTGCCGAGAAGGACAAGGACCTTCATCCTATCCCAGACCTCAGGGCCCTCAATCTCTTTCTCAGGAAGGAGAAGTTCAAAATGCTCCCCCTGGCTCAAGACCTGTCTGCCTTGGGCCCTGGAGACTGGATGGTAGTGTTGGACTTGCAGGACGTCTTCTTCTAAATACCCACCCTGCCTGACCACAGACATTACTTGCAATTCGTGGTAGCTCACGAGCACTTTCAATTCACCGTGCTCCTTTTTGGCCTTACCACCGCAAAAGTGATGGCAGTGGTTGCAGCTCATCTGCGCAGATTAGGGGTTTCATTCTTCCCCTACCTCGATGACTGGCTCTTGAAGGCAAGCACGCCCCAGACTGTTGTCTCCCACCTTCAGACTACTGCAAACCTCCTGCATTCGCTGGGGTTCCCTATAAACGTGCTAAATTCACACCTGTCTCCCTCTCAGACCCTCTCCTACATCAGAGGTGCTCTGGACACAGTGTAGTTTTGGGCTTGTCCTCCCGAAAAGCGAGTCCAGGATATTCAGGCTATGATACAGATGTTTTAGCCTCTGTCCTGGATTGCGGTGAGAATGACTCTGAGGCTGTTGGACCTCATGGCCTCCTGCATCCTTTTAGTGACACATGCCGCATGGCATATGCGGGCTCTGCAGTGGGACCTGAGGTTCCAGTGGGTGCAGCATTAGGGGAATCTCTCCAACGTGGTCCAGATCTCGGAGGGAACTGCGCAAAATCTGCAGTGGTGGCTTCCAAATCAGGATTGTGACAGCAGCAGATCCCTCTCCCTTCCCCAGCCAGATCTCACTGTCATGACAGATTCGTCACTCCTAGGATGGGGCGGCCACATGGGAGAGGTGGAGATCAGAGATCTCTGGTCTCTGGCGGAATCCGGACTCCACATCAATCTTTTGGAGCTCCAAGCGATCAGGCCTGCATTGAAAGCATTCCTTCCCTCTCTCAAAGGGAAAGTGGTGCAGGTGTTTGTAGGAAAGTCACTCTTTTTGGTATGGTTAATTTTTGCCTGTTTATCAGTGTGCTTAAACTGTTTGTGCTCTCTCCTCTAAATTTGGTTGCTTTGGTACCCTTTACACCCCACAATTGGCATACTGGTGTACCCCTGTAAGTCCCTAGTATGGGGTACTTAGGTACGCAGAGGTGCCCCATGGGCTGCAGCATGTATTATGCCACCTAGGGGAGCCCATGAAAACTGTATCTGCAGGCCTGCCATTGCAGCCTGTGTCAAAAGGTGCATGCACCCTTTCACTGCTGGTCACTTCACCAGGTAACTGTAAGTCACCCCTATGGTAGGCTCTCCTAGCCCAGAGGGAAGGGTGCAGGTTCCCGTGTGTGAGACAACTCCTGCATGAGCATAGGTGCCCATACGAACTCCAGTTCCAATGCACTGGACTTCGTAAGTGCGGGGAAGCCATTTTACCCGTGTACTGGCCATAGGTGGTCCAGCTACATAATGGCAACTCCGAACCTAGGCATGTTTGGTATCAAACATGTCGGAATCATACTCCAATACTAATGCCAGTATTGGTGGCATGAATCCATGCACTCTGGGGGGTCCTTCGAGGACCCCCCCAGTATTGCTCCTACTAGTCGTCCAGAGTCTGCGAGCAAAGGAACAAAGGATTTCCTGTGGGAGAGGGGGCAACACCCTCTCCCTTGGAAATAGGTGTTATATGGCTCGAGAGGGGAAGCCTCCTCATACCACTGACTTGCCCTGAAGGTCACATTTGGTGCCCTCCTTGCATAATCCAGTTCGCACCAGTCTAGGGACCGTCCGGTCTCTGCTCTGGTGCGAAACTACACAAAGGAAAGGGGATTGGCTACTCCTCTGCCCATCACCACCCCAGGGGTGGTGCCAAGAGCTCCTCCAGGGGGCCACTTGATTCTGCTATCTTGGAAATAAGATATGCAGAGGCCCCTGGGAGCATCTGGTTGGTCAGGACAGGTGACTGATGTCAGTGACTCCCTCTGATAGGTGGTCACCCTGCAAAGTGACCAAGCCCCCTGCTAGGGCTATTTAGGGACTCCCTTGCGGGTGGATCCCCAGATTCGGCATGCAAGACTCCACTAGGACTCCTCTGCATCGACCTCTTCTGCTCCTGGCCACCAAAACCGCTGCTGGACTTCACAGTAACCAAATAAGCCTGCAACTCCCGAGACGACCTCGCCTTGCAACATTGTTTCTTCGGCTCATTCCAGTAATTGCAACATTTCCACAGCTGTGCATCTTCTGGGGCCGGCAAGACTTCAGCTGCACCAAAGAAGCAAAAAGGAATCTCACTTGGAGTGAAGGAGTCACTCCCCTTCATCCGCAGGCACCTAAGGCAACATCCAGCTGCTGGGATCTGCTCTCCACAGGAACTGCTTGGATCCTCCAACACAAGTGATTGTCCTGAGTGGTCCTCTTGGTCCTCATTGCCCTCTCTCCATCTTGGGAGATGGTGAGCCCTTGTGTCTCCTTGCAGGACAGTACCCCTGTGCACCGCAACTCTTGCAGCAAACAAGACTTGTTGACTCCTGCTCCAATGGATCTTCAGACTCCTAGTGGCCCTGGCCTCCAGCACTTCACCCTTGCAAGGACAGTCTCTCCTATGCTGCTCCAGCGATGAGGGACTCCTTTCCAGGTGTGCTGGCTGCGCCTCGCTGCAACTTACTGTGCCTGCTGCCAGTAGGTTACCTGAGGGGGCTGGGTCTGCTTCTGCTGGCTCTTCCGACTGCTGAGGGTCTGCACGGACTCCCCTCCGAGGGTCGAGTCCCCTGGACCTTGCTGGTCCTCTTCTTCACTGCAAATCTTCTTCTGCCCAGATTTGCATTTGCCAAGGCTTTTTGGTGCTCCTCCTGACCACTCATCATGCGCGACCTGACGACCGGCATGGGACATCAGCTGCATGACTCTAAAGAGCTCCTCTTCCGTCGTCGACCCGGATCTTTATCCACAGCAGGGTGGGTAGTGGCTCCTGCCCCACCTGGACACTCCTTCGTGGACTGGACTCTGTCCCATTCTCTTGCAGGTCCTCTTCTTCCGGCATACACCATTGGGTTCCACTGGACCGATCCTGGTCTTCCAATCTTTGTTTTCCAAGTCCCCTTGTTAGTCTTTGGGAAGACCAGGTAACTTACCTCTGCTCTCCTGGTCACTGGGGGTTACCTTGTTACTCATGGGAGGGTGGGGAAGGGGGACTCATGGTCTCCCATCTCCCTTCCAACTATTCCACATCCTTAGGTGGGGGACCTAACTTCATATTTCACTCTTTTAGTGTATGGTTTGACACCCCTGTAGGCTCCTAGCTATTTTTCTACTATTCCTTGCCAATGCTTGTTGTTTTTCCATGCTAATTCTTAATACTTATTATGTAAATATAAATATAGTGTGTACTTACCTCCAGTTGGGGGCCTGCCTATAATTAATCTAGTTCAGTGCTACTGTAATAAAGTACCTTTAGCTTTCTAACACTGTGTGGTTCCTTTCATGTGTGATTAGTTACTGTGTGACTGCTGTGGTATTGCAAGTGCTTTACACTCCTCCTAGATAAGTCTTGGCTGCTCACCACAGCTACCACTAGAGAGCCTTGGCTTCGTAGATACTGTCTCACTAACTAAGGGGTTGCCTGGACCTAGTACAAGGTGTAAACAGCATAGGTGTTGACCACACACCAGGCCAGCTTCCTACACAAAGGGTATGTTATCCCGAGCTCTTGAGCATGACCATCGATCCTCTGATCAGACTGCCCCTTCAGGAGGATCTTCTGTTGCAGCAGCTGGGGATGGTTCTCCACCTGAACCTGTCCAGTCTCCGCCTTCTTGCGTGGAGATTGAGCAACGGCGGTTGACAGCTTCCGCTCAAAGTCTGTAATGTTATCTTGCCAGCCAGGCGTCCCTCCACCAAAACTGTATACAATGGAATACATTTCTGGCATGGTGTACAGAAAAGTCTGTTGACCCTCCCTCTCGCCCTTCTTTCTGAGGTTCTTTTGTTTGTTCTTTCTCTGGGCCAGCAGGGCACTGCTCTGGACACCCTTAAGGGTTATTTGTCTGCCATCTCGGCTTTCCTCAGATTGCCTGACCAACCCTCCTTGTTTAAATCTCCCATTGTTGGAAGATTTCTTAAGCAACGTGGGCGTCCTTGCACACATTTACCAAACACTACTGCCTGGACAGTCAGATCTGAAGGGACGGGTGCTTTGCCCCTTCAGTCTTTCAGGACTTCGTAGTATGATCTTGGTTCGCAGACCCTCATCCGGTGATGGTATTGCTTGGATATCTATTCTAAAGTAAGGTATCTGCAACTAGAAGTCTCTATCAGATTAACAAGAATTATCTGATAGAGACATATTCTAGTTGCGGATTCCTTACCAACCCACCCATTTTCACCACTCTGCAAACTTATTTCTAGGGACAGGGACATCTTTTTCAGGGCCCTAGTTCTGGTGCACCAGGGTCAGTGTTCTTCATGGTTCTTCGCTTCTGGCATGGAAAGTCGTGAAAAGAAACGGACATCAGCGCTCAGGGGTGGACCTATAGATACGATCTACCACGTCATATCCGGTGACCAGGACTCGAACGACAGGCGTGGAGTCAACCAACGGCACCTAACAACAGGCTGGGGTGCTGCTTGAATAAAAATCTTCGGATCCCAACTGACGCCTAGGGGAAATTCTAAGGTAAGGCATCTGCAACTAGAGTATGTCTCTACCAGATAATTTGTTACGCAAGGTAAGTAACTTGTCCGTCAGTCCCTAAAAAGTGAACTACTTAAAATGCATTGTGAAACATGATCCTGAAAAGATAAGCTGAGACAAATAAAAAAAACTCAAAAATTATTACAAACTGACAAGCCAAGAGAAAAGCACATGTTGTTTGGTAAAAATTGTGATTTAATGTCAGAGGTATTCGATCAAGAATCTAGTCAACTGTAACTATGGAGTGTATCCTGCATCATTGGACTGTACAATTCATAGGATTCCTGGGGTACCCACCCTATGAAACTTTGACTGTCTAACAAAGCACCCACCCTGAAATATATGATAGACTCTGCTATAGTTAATATATTCTCTTCAAAATATGAATGATCACAATTCTTTCAGTGAAACTAAGCTGAGCAGCAGGCTCCGGCCATCCACCTGCAGTAGTGATAAAATCAATTGTGGAGTGAGATGTTGGCAATTATTGGCGATTTTTCAATGGGTAACTGAAGGACACTGTTGTAAGTCCACTCTTTAACACCTTGGCTGCTGAGGATTTTCCTACCCCAGTGTTGATCCATTTATTTGATTTTTGCATTGCTTTGTGTTTAGCTGTCAGAATTGTATTTCCTCCAAAGGTACCCAGATCAAATACGCATCCTTTTTTCCCCCACATGTTGTGGTTTCCAAAGATGCCCAGGGCCTGTTTAGTCCTCGATAAAATACCCAAACAATAGCAAAATGTTGAGCTTCTTTGAAAAAATAGGGAAAAAATGATGTGCAAGAATACGTATTTTGTTTAAATGACATCAATAGAACTTTTGCTGTGCTATTATCACCATCTTCCCAGCTTTCTGGGGCTAGTGGATATATAAGAAAACAATGTTTGCACAGTTTTTGCATTTTTCTAAGTGACAGTCTATTATATCTATTTTTTCTGATTGTAGCACACCTGCAGTTTATAGTGCAAACAGGTTTGATCCCGGAAAGCTATGGTTTTCTGAAAACGAGACAAAATTCAGAATTCAGCAGTGTGTCATTTGTGCAGAGTGCTTCTGGTTTGCCCAAAGAAACTAATCATTAATATCAAATATGATGAAAAAATAGGAAAAATTTAAATTAGCTGAAAATATTTTCAGATGAAACTTTTTGCCATGATGGCTGATTCACAACAGTAATGTACAGGTGCTTTTGTCAGACCCTTCCAGTTGCAGGCAAAAATTAGTGTTCGTAGGTTGTCATATAACATGCAGTAGTCAGAGCCACCAAATGAGCTGCAGCTTGTAATGATTGTTCATTGTGGACTGACTATACATAAGCTAATTTGGCAAAATCTAATGAATGAAAACGTGCATGATGGAAACCTATGCATATTTTAAATGTGTCCAGGATTCTGAGTTTAGGAATAGTGGTGATTTGTACAACTTTGAATTTGCTGTTACCCATACTATCATGTGATAGAAAGGGCATAAAGATAAACATGTTATTTCTTCCACATTGGTTTACATATGGATGCCGACAATGGAGGGAAAATCAGTTTCCAGTAACAAATATTGTACTATTCTGTGTTCTCACACGTCTCCCAATAAAAGTGGTACCCAATTTGTGTGTCTAGCACCTGTGACGGGAAAGCCCCAAAACAAAACGCCAAATGGAGAAATCAAATTTTGGTCATTAATATCGCCCCAAACAATTATGGCTATGTAAGCAGCAGCGCTATTCGGACCTGGGTTTAGCAGCCATCCTGGGAAACCTACTACTTGCATGGATACCACTGTTTTGTTAGCTAGAATGCCCTGTAAACCTCAAACTTTGGCTAAATAATGCATTTTTCTCTAATTTATGTGAGCCAAAATTCTGGTATCAGCAGGGATCCCCAAAATTCCTAAGAGACACCATTACAATGCTTCTCCCGATAAAAATGATACCCTGCTTCTGTGGCTGGGCTTAATTCCGGGGGGAAGGAGGAGGCAGAAATACTATTGGGATCGTTCTGGGTGGGGTGAAAGCACCGCCTGGTGCCTGGTGCCTGGGCAGGGCACTCCTCACCGTTGTTTACTATTTCCCTTGGAGTCAGGAAGCCTTTCTGCCTCCCCCCTCCTGGAGCAGGGTAAAAAGACTGCTGGGGCCATCATGAAGTGAGGGCAGGGCCCAGTGTCTGGCAGGCCAAAAATAATTGCTCTCCCCTGGATTGCTAGAAAGATTGTATTGCTCCTTTTAGGCTGGGGGTATGGCCTAATGCCAGGGTGGGCAGCCCCCACCCCCTTATTTTCAGCCAATAAACCCCTGGATCCCTAGTGTCTAGTGGACTTTCTTGCAGCCTTTCTGCCCCATCCACCAGAATGTGTGTAAACAATCACTTTCTGCTTCCCAAGACGACAGAAAGGCTGTTATGTCTATGGTACCGCAAATGTATCTTTGGTGTCAGTGGATCCCTGCTTAGGGATTGTGGTCTCAGTGTCCCCTTTCCAGGTTATGCCACTTGAGCAGCAACATTTGGGACGCTGTCTCCTTTCACTTTGTTTACTGTGACATCAGCACTCTGTGCATGCTACTTGCACTAGAAGCATTTTCCGCTGGAATTTTGGTGGATGGATCGTTGACTTCCACCACACTACAGAGATAATGCAGAGGACATCACCACATCCAGGAATTTAAGAAAGATGATGACAACATTCCAGCAAACTACAAGCTGATCAGACTAACATATATTACCAAAGTATACTCAAAAATGATATTACAAAATCTGAAAAGATTGGATATCAAATTATGACTTAATTCACATAGTGCAAGGTGGATTCTGTTGTGTCATTCTACTGCTGACCACTGTTTTGCATTAGCTTAGAAGTCAAAAGAACTTAATAGAGACTTTGCTACAATTTTGTCGACTTCCGAGCATCTTTTTGACGTAGTGGATAGACTATGTTTGTGGAGGAAATTGACTGGCTTGAACACTTTCCCAGGCCTGTTGCTAGTTTTTAAAGCATTAATAACTCTTATATGGACTCAAGTTGAGATAGATGAGAGAGACCACAATGATTGCTTATAAAAAAGTGTGCATATTGATAAACACCTGTGACACAGTTGTGTTTTGGCTTCGACTGATGGACTACACTGCGACTGAACGACAATCTACTATAGAAGGACTACTTTGCGATTGGACTGCAGAGAAAATTAGGACCTCTTCAGGATTTTTATAGACCTAATCATCTAATGATAAATGTGGAAAAAACAAAATCTTGGAATTTAGTTAAAAACAACCACATTTTTCATAGTGTCTTGCTGGAAAAAAATAAAGTTGAGACTGAAGCTTAATATAAATAAATATCTTGGTTTAACCTTCTCTGGGAATCTCAGTTGGACTGAAAATCTTGATAGCTTGGATGATGATATCATGACCTCATCTGGGATTATAGCAAAATTTAAGTAAGAGTATGGGCATGGCAACTACTCTATGGCTCCACTGCTGTGCACCTGCATAGGTAAAATTCCCTCTTTTGCTCTGTTTGGAGCAGAGATACTAAACTGTGCCCCAAGTGTCTGCATTTAATATGATTTTTTTCAACATCTGTCTTCTAGTGAATACCCAAAGACTTCCCAAATCTGCTGGAAAGAGGCCCAATCATGTGAAAAAATTGGCAAAGTTATCAGTAAAGGAGATAAACCAAGTTATAGGAATGTGTGCTACTATTGGTAGAGTTGAGTGATGGGATCCGATCCCGTGGAAACAAGCACTGAGAGATTCTGCTTTCCAGATCTTCAACAGAAAGGTTTTCGAAAATAAATCTTCAGTCTTACTGACATTACTGTCCTTAGGGAATGAAGATTAATTCCTTATGTAGACTGGTTATCTGACCAATTCTTGAGGTCAGAGATCTTTAAATTAGGTGTGGGATTTAATGTCTTGCTCCTAGCCCCTTATTGAAGAGCTAAGAATGTGTAGACCAGCTTAGTAACAGGATTTTTAAATTATTGGTCTATTGGGCTCGGTGCTGGTATTTGTTAAAGCACACGGTCTTTGTCTTTTAAACTTCATTAATGCTAATGTCGCTCTGTTCTGGGATATTGAATGAAGTATTTTTAAGTCTCTTAACAGCTCGCAGTTTAGCTTTCAGATTAACTGCAGGCAGTTTCGAGTTGAACACTAATCTTGCCCATGTGGTTGTTTTATTAAGTGTATTGATTAAAACTACTAGGGTAAGTATGAGGCAAAATGTAACAATATCAAACAGCTGAGGAGATTTTAACTACCGGTATTCGTTCCTCAATTGTGAGAGCGGCACATTTGCTGAGGGAGCAAGCTGTTTTAAGATGGTTTACTGAGAGAGTCTCTAATGGGTAAAAGAAGAGCACAAGAAAATCCAGGGGAAGGCGCAAATAACAAAAAACTTGTCATGCTGCTGAGAATTGTACAATTGATGAAATAGACAATCTTATTGAAGAGATAGAATCGTTTTTTAGAAAAAGTAAAAACATTTAAACGTCTATCATCGAGCCCTAAGTTTACAAAAGTTTTCATGAGGAGGAACAAGTTAGGCACTAATCAAGGACCAATAATGAGCAAGGAAGCAGAGTCACAGCCCTTCGCAGCCGAACAGCACATGAGGGATCATCCACTTATATCCAGCCTGTAGGGTACTGCACACACTGAAATAATATGTTCAAATAGATATGGCCCTCATATAAATGACAAGCAGACTAAGAGCGCTTCTACCAAAGGTGAAGTCATAGATCCTCCTGCTAGCGCATCAAAGGGAATTCTGTGGTGGAAATAATTAATCAGATGAGTGAGGAAATTGGTCAGTTGTGTTCTGACACTTTCAACACTTTTTAACACCTTAAAATAAAATTGGGAAATGCATTCAAATGGGCCCAGGAATGATACAGAGGGTGTTAATGCGGTAAAAGGGATACTTATAGATTATCCAAAGGCATTTACACCCTATTCAGGGAATGGTAATAGCTAAGTACGATGATGTCAGGTAGAAAAGAATGATTTGTATAGGCCCCATAGTCCCACAAAGAGATGCTTAGACAACAATCACTTGCACTTCTTTGCCAAAGAAAGCTTAGGTGAGAGCACTCGTTGGTGGGTAGCTTTTATAAATATAAGGAGACCAATTATATGACCAATCTGAATGACCTCAACCCAAAGGAGGAAATAGTTAGCATGCGCAAGCAAGACTCAATATCAAGAAATAACTGCAAATAGTTATGTATGGTCAGTGTCCCAAGATTATCCCAGTGAGCTAGGGAGACTATTGAATTGCTAAAGAATAAATGGATTCATTGGATAATACATAACACCATTGTAATTCAGTGATAAAATCAGCCCTTTAAGTTGTTAAGCATGATTCCTCATCCAGTGAGAGTTATGATTACATAGTTCTTGCATTGCCTAAAGATGAACTGGTGAAGACATTGGTGGCCGTGGATCAGTGTACTACACCCCCATATGGTTCAGTGATCCAATTTACATTGAATCCACTTCAGGCAAGACAAACACTTACTAGGTCTGATGGAAGGCATAGTGATTTACAGGCTTGAGATAAAGGGGGCTAATATTCAAAATTCATTGGTCAGAAGTCAGAGCTCGAATCTCATTTAGATAGACTGACGTTTTAAAGGGCACCAGTTAACAAATGGGGAGGCTGTGGCTTTTCAGGGACGTGCAAATGCTTCTGCAACCCATGGAAGATGTACCTCAGATAGTTTGATTGGGTGCCGACCATGTACAGGGTCTGGAAATTAACTCCTATATTAATCCAGAAGGGGGTGATTACATGGTGACATTAATCTAACTGGACAGGCATCTGGTATTTTTTGCTCGGATCCAACTGGTATCCTGGAATGTGGCGGTCCTGAAATCTAAGTTGAGATGCTGAATGTGAGGACTTCATAAATTATTATCATATCTCTGTTTCTCAAGAAACATGGGAAGTAATACTGATACTGATACATAGATCAGGTTTTATAAATTATAGTATGTAAACCAGACCCTCAGCGTCTGGCCGCCCTTCTGGCGGCCTAGCAGTTTGGGTAAAAACTATGTTAGCTTGTAAATTTCTGCGCTTAAATACGCGATCCCCGGATCCACTGGGATCACATATTAATTCACATAACGGGCCATTTGCTGTGAAATTAATTAATGTATATAATCATATAAAAAAATAGAATCATGAGTCGTCACCAATACATGCTGTGGCCGATTATATGGAGCAGAATAATGTGGGTTGCACATTTCTCCTTGCAGGCGATTGTAATGCAACTTTTGAGTCACTGTATATTATTTAAGCATTCACTGGAGAAGAAGATTAGAGACAGGGCCTTCCTGTGTAACAAATACCACCTTTAAGACAGTGGGCAAAAGCAGCACTTCAGATTGCACCTTTAACATTGTCTCATGGCCTTTGGGTTTGCAATATGTGTTCTACAGCTGATCAGGGAGCTGCATACACTTTTAAAATCCCCGGAAGTTAAATAGATTATATATTACTCTGTGGACAAATATGCAGTATGGTTTTTAGTAAATAGAAGCGATACTGACCATAATGCCCTGTTCTTCTCCAGTATTTTATTCTGACAATAGAAGATGCCTTAAGTGGCCTATTATTATAACAAGTCTGGCCATGCATGCAAATATTTTTGGCACCTGCTTGCACATAAAACCCACAAAATGTCTGGACACAATGCTCGAAAGATCTTTATACCTTTCAAAACAGGATAGTGTGTGTAGGAGAGTATGGACCACATTTGAATGTTTTGAGTAAGTTTTGGCGTAATTCTCAAGTCTCTTTTGCTATGACGGAGACTTGTGCAGCTATAAAGACCTTGAAAGATGGGAAGGCTCTGGGATTAGATAGGATACCAGGTGACTTTTATCGATCAGAGCTTGTAGTATGGGGGTTCCTTTTGAATGCCTTATCCAATGCTATTACTATGGGAGCTGAGATATCTGAATCATGAATAAGTGCAGAAATCATACCGATTTGGAAGAAGTGGGACAAGGACAATCCTGTCAATCATAGGCCTATAAGGCTGATTGATAATGCTCAAAAGATACTTAGCAGGCAAGTACTGGCCAATATTGAATGGAGTAAAAACATGTGCTGTCTTAACCTCCCAGCAGGATTCAGAACACCTATTTGTACTATCGACTAGGTCTTTAGTTTTAGTCTAATTCTGTGGAAAACAGTTACCCTCAGGAAGGGCCACTTGTGTGTAGTGTTTGTTGGCTAAGGGTAGCTTTTGATTTGACACCGTAGGTGGAACTTAAAGATGGGCTGTACTTAAAGATTTGGAAATGCTGCCTTATTTACTTGACCTAATAATACGTCTTCATAGTAATAACTTCGAACAAGTTAGATGGGGCAGGATGAAAGAACTGACGGACCGTATTAACATAGAGAAAGGGGTCCGCCAGGGATGTGTACTCGTCTATTCTTTATGTAAATTATACATAAATGGGGTGATTGACATGTTCCATGATTGCAGTAATGGTTCCCCCAAATTAACTGGCCAGAACGTTATGGCTGTACTCTTTCCAGATGATACACTATTAATTTCTAAGTCTCCTATGGGTCTACTAGATTTGATAAATATATTTTCCTGTGAACAGGATGGTTTAGAAATAAATGTTACTAAATCCAAATTTATGGCTTTTCATCCACATAGGTCCGTTAGAGGGAAGGTGAAGCTGGGATCACTGAATTGGAGCACATTAGGATTTTGATTTGTTTAGGGGTGCTTTTAGCAACTAAGTTGTCATAGTTTCCCCAAATTACTGAAAACCAAATGACATTGCAGCACGGAGACTCAGTGGTCTTGAAAAAACATAAATACATCAAATTTTGGCTGATATTACCAGTATTAGAGATTTAGCATGCAAGAGGGCTAGACACCATGCTATATGGTGCCGAGATCTGAAGTGTGGATAATATCATAAATCTGGCAAAAGTAGAAAATAGGTTTATGAGATCAATTCTCAGTATTCCCCCAACCGTCCTACTTACACCCCTATGCTTGGGTTTGGGCCTTTAAAATATAGTCATGTTGTAAATCTTAAACCGTTACCTATAGGTTAAGACTCTGGTGCAACAAATCACTTTCATCCTATAAGGAATCATTTTTCAGAGTTGAGATACGTCTCCTAAAATATTATGGTTTTATCATGTTAAGTGCTTTTTTTGTATAAGTTGGACCTGCATGTAGCCTGGGATAACCATGAGTTGATCAGTGATGTTTTATCAGTTATAAACAGAATATTATTTGTTTGTGCATGAAAGGTGGCTAGTGAAGTCATCAGTGTGAAGCCTGACAGGACGATTCCTTAATTTTAAACACAATCTAGGATTTGTACAGTTTCTGGATTGTATAGAACCACCCTCAAGCAAGATCATTTTTTGTGACATGGGGTCTTACCAGTAAGTACCTTTTGCAGTGAACGGTGAGCACATACTGATTGGTCATACCGGTGTCCCTCTTGCAAATTATGGCATTTATCAGGACAGAAGCACACTTTCTGTTCTTCTGTCTGTCCTGCCATTACTTTTTTGATAACACAGATTTATTGATGTTTGTGGACAGAACATAGGATATAGACCGTTTCAGAGGCATTGCATATGCAATAGCACATTATATACAATAATAACAAGGCAGTCACTGAGGTGAAGGGCACCCCTAACATGTGAAGAGTTCAAGGCCATAAAATGTTCACCACTTCTCCCCGTCCTGCCATTACTTAAGAAAGACTTGGAAAATCCCACTTTGTCGTTCGTTGGCATGAGACACCATGTTGACGTGTCCGAATTTTAAGATCAGATACTACTGAGCTGATAGCACTGAGCTTGATAGTATTTGCTGAGTCAAAATATCTGTATCTTGCCTGGCGGGTAAGAAGTAGATTAATTGAAGAATTGTAGGTTTTTACATTGTTTATTTAATGGAATTAGTCTTGCTTTTATTTCCTGGTTTTAACCTTTGTATTGCAATGATGAAATACTGTATCAAATGTATTTTTATGTATGTTTTATGGGGGGTCCTCCAAAATTAACATTAAACTATTACTACTAACTGGATTTAAAAAGTCCATTCAAAAGCTTCCAGTAATAAAGAAATGTCTGCTTAGAAATGATCTAAATGGATAAGAATAAACGCACTTGTTACATTATGCTGCTTGTACATATTTAGGCAAGCCTCTCTGCCTCTCTTTTTCTGTATTTAAACATTGTTAACTTCGTTCTTCTCCAAGCTAACTTATATGTTCATCCTTACACTGTTTGTAGGTTTGAATGACCCTGCACCTGGGACTGTGACGGAACCCACAGGAAGCAGCCAATGGTCCGCCTTCCAGGTACATCCAGATGTCATTTATAGTTGTGCATTTTGATGCTCAGTGTTGCAAACACGGCTATCCCTCTGTCTTATCACCAGTCCACCTGTCTGACATCTGTTATGTATGTAGGTTCTAGTGGTCATTGCAGTGTGTTGGTCTTGTTCAGACATGTGTAAGGAATTCAGCCCATTTTTCCTATTCAACCCCTTTTCTCTCAGAATGAGCAAAGTGAGCTGGGCTTCTTCAGTGCAAGCAGCAGCAACATAAGCCCAAAGCCAGCACTTCCACAAGTGTCAATGCACCTGTGTGGAGCACCCGCAAACTTCCCAGCTGCTCAGATTTTATCCACCACTGGAGCCATACCCACAGAAACAACCCATAAACCTGCCCCTGTCACAAGTGCTCTGCATGAGCTCGAGGTCCTGGGACAGCAACTCTTGGAAGAAGCCAAAAGGTACGGCGAGCTTGAGCAACTGTGTGTGAGATGCATGTGACAAGTAATATGCTCTGCTGTGCCTTTGTGATATTGTGTGCACCCGCTCTATCTGGAGACGAGCACCTTTTTTTGTATCTGGCTGGACTTTTTACATGGGGAGCAGGGTCCAGACTGATTTGCATATGGCTGGGTCCAAACTGGAATGGCATGGCAAATAAACTGATGGATTAAACCCAGGTCTGTGACTGGAGGTATGTTTGATTTGTTCCGCATTCCGTCCATCATTTCTTGTTTTTGCATTTTTTTCTATCATAGGCCTTGAGCCAACCATGTTATGAGTACCACTTGGGGGGATGGGTTCTAATATGATTTATTGGCAAGGTATGGACGCCTAGAGAGAGAAAATGTGATAGCAAGTCATAACTCTTTGCCTTTTGTGAGTTACCACTCCACTCCTAAGATACCTTGATGTAAATGGAATTTGTTTCATAAATTGTATTTTTATTCTTCCGAATGTTATCAAAAATAACAATTACAGTAAATGTGATTATATATATATTGATAATTGTAATTATGATTATATTAAGTACACCAAGTAAAATGTATAAATTATTTAATTAATTTATTTTTCCTGAACTGGTTGTGTATGACCTATGCAGCATCATGAAGAAGACTGAAACAAGCACATCCTGTCCCTCTGATCCCCAGTGTATAATTCATTTATGGTCAAATGTATAACATGCAGTTACACTGACAAGCCTGAAGGACTTCTCATCATGGAAAACTTGTGTTAGAGGCAGCTCAAGTAAAGAATCACATTCCATTGTTAGACGTTGCGAGACATGTGGAAAGCAACACGGTTCCCCAAGTATTTTACTACAGGAAGTGCAGGAGCCTGTTTTCTATGAAGAATTATCAGTTTTAAAGGTTAAGGCAACAGACATGAATAACATCATTAAACAAACATCACTGTACATAAGAACCATGATTAAAACAAACTTGACATCAACACCATGGCCATATCATCCATCCAACGTTGATAAAAAATCATTTACAGTGCTTGATTATGTTAAACGGTTCGAATTAGGACTTCAGACTGGAGATCCAGAAAACACAAAGCCATCCAAAAGGGTCGCCTTACTTATGCACTCATTCAGTCAGGACATTATATATGCAGTCACAAATGGCCAACAGGACCCCCCCCCCCCCCTCCCCTCCCCCCCTCCCAAGCAAGTGTTGCTCCTATACGCCATAAAAAACCCAGCAGGCAATGTTGAAATCATTCGCACTCTAAACAGATTTAGCCATGGGATTTCATACTCACAACAAAAAAAAAAACTGAAAATGATACTGCCTTGTGTCTTCAGAAACCTGCTGCTACCTTAAGGAGCAAATTGTTCTTCCAGCTGACATTCAGCCTCATGTCTTGACTAACTTAGCATAGGATAACATTGATAGGCTGGAAGAGACTGTTACTGGTAAGGGAACAACTCATCGACGGTATAGCTGTGCAGCCCAAGTTGTTTGGACCACAACCTTTTAAAGCTCCTCTCCCAAGCATTGAGAAACAAAAGCCAAGGACATTGACCACCACAAATACTGAAGAATTGTTCAGTATTCTGGTGAACAAGTTGGTCCTCAGCCATTGATGACTAGTACCAAAGTCATGTCTGAATATGCTCCCCAATTGAAGCTTGCACAAAATAAGAACATAATCTGAGTTAATACAAGAAGCAAACCTCACACATATAATAACAAGTTGGACAGGATTTAACATCAGTATTAGAGACCTAATTAGTGTATCACAGGATTCCATTGGCTACTTGCCCACCATTAATGCCCCTGCAACTGAGTTGACAACTGTTTCTGAAATTTTGAAACAGTCAGAGCTGATAAGGTCACTGCATTTGGCGAAAATTGTAGTTGTCATTGATATAGCTCTCTATGCAAAAGCAACTGAAATTGTGTGGAAGCATGAAGCAACGAACAACAGAATCATTCTTCGAATGTGCAACTTTCACACCATTTGCAATGTCATGTCCATTCTTGGAAAACGCTTTCAAGACGCTGACCTTTGCGACCTTTGCATTAAAGCAGTCATGATAGCAGAAGGATCAATATCATCAGTACTAGAAGGTTGTATGTACAGTTGTGTAGTTCGAGTACACAAGTGCATGTATGAAGCTATGTTGAGACTGGCTTGGTTGGAATGTATCCCCTGGGTGGAGGAGAATTACGAAGAGAACTTTCAGGTAGTGTACTCCTTCATTGAGGATGTTAATGACTTTGCAAAAGACCTATGCCAACAGAGATTAGACAACCTCTTGCAGAATGATGCCTTTGCCGAAGTAAGGCAGCTTTGGGATGTATTCCTGGAAAATCTGCGTCATGAGATCTCTCTGCATTTTGGATGTCATATGTGGATATTGTTGAAAATGTCTTGCTGGCTCTGCTGTATGCTGCTTGAGAAGGAAATTGGCATTTACATCTTACCGCCATAGATTCTATGATCCCATGGTGTTTTGCGTATGACAAGATGAACTACGCTAGATATCTTCCTGTATACTATGCTGAAATGACACTCTTTGAAGTGAAACATCCAGAGATACACCACAACTTCATCAACGGATGCTTTTCAGTTCAACTGTCAGATCTTAATCCATTTGGACAAATTCCGGTCGCTCAAGTGATAGAGGTAACAGTCAACAAACACACACAGACTCCAGGTGGTACAACAAGGTTTGACCTCAAGGTGGGCCCTGTGAAAAGATATTATGTGATGGCTGAACACAGAAGCGCATTTTTGGGTCAGATAAGGGAAATGGTTCATAACAACAGGTCAGATGTCACTCCAGCAGACCTACATAAGTCACAACTTTTAAAAGGTGAAAATACTGTTATGAGAGCTGTTAGTCTGGTTCAAAGCTGGATAAATCCATTTGTTGGGCCACACGATCTTATTCATCTCTCCACTGCAAAAAAAAGGCATCTCAGAACATAGTATCCGACATATTAAAGGCACATGAAATAGGTGATCATTGCTATACAGATTTCAACCTTGAGTGACTTGAGAATAATCCATCTATTAAGAAGTTTCATGAGCCAATGAAAATGAACAAACTAAAGACCTTGATTAACATGTCCAAGAAGGAGGCAGTGAACAGCAGTGGCAGGACAATCATCATGAAAGCAGACAAAGCACTATTTGGTCGAATCATTGTGGCAGCACAGAATCAGAACCTTCAAATGGCGGATGTACTCTCTCATCCCTTAGGACCTTTACCATGGGCTTTAGCTACTCCAGAAGGACTGTTGCGAAAGACAAACAGAGCTGTTTTAGCTACATACTTGCAGAAAAATCTTTACCCCTGCTGAGGAAATACTTGGAAATTCAGCCACGCTGATTGATGGTATGGTTCTTGTTCAGAGAGAAAAGGGAGAGGAATCAAACTTTGGTGAGGTGGTTATGTCTGTCTTTTCCATGGCTTTGCTGGAAGGAAGTAGGAGTCAAAGAATCAATGTTATGCTTGATATGTACAATGAGACATCTATTAAGGACATCAAAAGGACAATCAGAGGGGAAGAACTCGGGCATCAGTTACAGAGTATCTCACCTCCCAGATTGTCAGGCAGTGGAGAAAATTCCTAAGCCACGTAAGGAATAAAACAACTCTCATCGCATTTCTCGTTAACAAATGAAGGAAACAAGAGTACTTTGCTAAACTTGATAAACTTTAGAATTAACCACTGTTTGTGCACTGTGAAGATAAATGCCACAAAATCACATCTGAAGGGAGCCACGAAGTGCCCGACCTTAACAGAACACCTAAAGAAGCAGATGGTTGTTTGTTGCTGCATGCTGCACACGCTGCTTATGAGAGTAATGATAAGATCGGATGACACTGATGTGTTTATTATGTGTTTGGGATTCCATGACAGAACCATGGCTGAATTGTTTCTGAAATGTTGTACTAAAATACGCATGTGAGTCCTTGACATTGGGAAAATGGCTTCAACTCTTTGTGAAAATGTTTGTCGAGCTATAATAGGTCTCCATACATTTACTGGATATGACACAGTAAGCGGATTTGCGGGAAAGGAAAAGTACGTTCATTAAAAATCCTGCCTGCCAGCAGACATACATCGGAAACATTTTTCGCAGCTTGCCGACAAATGGGCTCTCTGAAGAACTAATGGATTTATTGGAGCAATTCTCGTGCTTGCTGCATGCAACAAAATCTTGAGTTCATCACGTGAATGCTTAAGAAATCACCTATTCTGAGCAAAGGAGGGTGAGATAAGCAGTCATCAACTTCCACCTTGTCTAAAGAAACATGTTGAACATGTGAATTATCATGCCGCTAAAAGCAAGAGATGTCTTCTAAATGAACCACAGACACCTAGGCCAATTGGGATAGAGTGGAAGTTGGGAAAACACAAGGGAGCAGAGCAACTGGTAGTGGACTGGATGGAGGGGCAGCCAGCACCTCAGGTTGTGTTAGATCTACTCGCTTGTAACTGCATTAGGAACTGCAAACTGTCAACATGTGTCTGCTGTGTAAAATGACCTCTAGTGCACTGACAAGTGCAGGCTTCCTACCTGTGAAAATCAAACAGACGCAGATGACGACTACAAATGTTAATGAT